>NC_043702.1:61459548-61771677 GCF_006229205.1 Suricata suricatta
GCCAGGTAGGAGTCGCCGAGGCCCAGGTCCTTTCCCGAGGCGGGGGAGGATGCTGGCCTCCCTCCCTGACAGCCGCTGCTGGCACGCCCGCCGTGCCGCCCGGCGCGCCCCGGTACCCGCCTCTCGGTACCCGGGCGCGCCGCCTGCCGCCCAGCCTGGCCGCCCGGGGAAAGCAGGCGCCCTGGCCTCCTTCTACCCTGCACCGGGCCGGTGCTTTCCTCTGGTTCAGGGCCGAGCTGCGAGAGTGAAGCCCGAGGCTCTCTGTGATCTGCTTCCTGCCATTCGGTGCCATCTAGTCGGCTCACAAATACCACCTTATCTTACATTTAAAAAACCTGGCAAAGTCAACGGCAAGAAGCTGGCGTTACTTTTCCTTGGGCCAAGCACGTGAAAGGCCAGGAGATTTGTGTTGACCCTTCACTTAGAACTGTTCCTATCGGATACCCCTTCTGAGAGTCTTGTTAAACCTGGTTGGGGAAGCTTCCAGGCAAAGTGCACCCTCAGCTTCTAACCTTACTGGGGCTGGGATAGGATGCAGCTTTCCCATATCTTGATATTTAAGTACTGTGATGAAAAAGGAATTGAGGATATTTATGTTATTGGTATCTTTGCTTTTCTTTACAAAAATTCTCCACACCCCCTTTAAAAAATTAAAAGAATTTCATTGGGTGTTTAAATGAGCCTTTATCACCTGCTGCTGTGTGAATGAAACAGCATAGACTGAAATACACATTCCATATATATGAGAAAATGATGGAAAGAACAGTAACCTAGGATATAAAAACTTAAAATAGTCAAAAAGAGACTCTCTATATGAAATTCTTTGAAAACCCAGACTTTTCACAACTTTGGGCCAGAGATTCTCAAGGAATGTGTCTTTGGGTCATTGCTTGGATTAAATCACTTTAAGGGCTTCTCAAAGCCAGTCAATGAAAAGTGCTTTAACCTGGCATATAAGCTCCTTTAGTTTTTCAGCATTATTGCCTGCCCTCAACAGGCTTGCCTCTTCCCTTATTCTTCTTGTACTGGTTGTACCCTGAATATGCTGCCGTCCTGCAACTCATGTGGTCTTCCCTTCCTCGTTGCCTGGGCACAGGCTCTTCTCTCATCCAAGTGCCCATCTTTGTAGTAAATCCCACCCAGCTCCGAGGCCAGAGGGAATTTTCTTTGAGAAGCCTTTTGCTTCTCCTGAGGCAAAGTACATTCGCCTCTTCTGCTTGTCTTTTTACATACTTCATAGCATGTAACCTCCTATTTTTTAAAATTTGTGCCGTAAAAGCTAAGGGTGTACTGTGTCCCAAGCATTGTGCTAGATGCTCAGAAGTATACAAGTTAATAAAAATGGTTCCTGCCCTCAAAGACTTTGCAAGTTTATGTAAACGATTCTAGAAGATGTGATGAGTGAGAACTGGGAGAGCACAAAGGAAGGGGGAGGGGGACACAGGGACACCAGAATTTCCTTATCAATTTATTTGCTCATTTATTAATTATTAGGATTAAAATGCGAGCTTTGCCTTTTGAAACTATTTTAAACTCACTAGTTCTGTGAGCTAATGAATAAAATCTTAATTTAAGTGACGGGATTAATTTCAGGGCTTCTCTGCTGGCAGGAGCAGGATTGTTAATTACGGTTGGTTAATTTACCTAAGGAATTTGAGAGCAGAAACACCTGCTTATTACGTCTACTCCTGTTTTTGCACATTCACACCGTGGGCATGGTTTTTCTCCATTTAAAAATTATCTCGTCTGTTTCTCCAACTAAAAGGGGATCTGTGTGGAGGCCATGTTATTGAGAAATCAGAGCAATGGAATCAGGTTTTGCAAGAGCTTAATGTTTATAGGGAATTATAAACCCATTTCCACTTAGTGTTTAATGCTAGTTGAGTGATTACAAGTGAACTTGTGGTTGAGCACTTTTGCTTAAACATTACATGCAGAGGAGTTAGTAGTTCAGACACCAAACCAGTTCCAACATGAATGCTGGTATAGAGCCTTTGCCTCCCCCGTCCCTACGGCAGGTGTCATATGATAGGGCTTCGGCAGTGTGAACTGTGACCAGCAGGAGGCTCGGATGTGCCTGAGCAGAAAAGACTAAGGGAGGCACCACGTTTTAACTTTCCAGCGTGGCACAGAGCACTTTTTCTCCATTTCCTTCTGCGCAGAGATTGGGACCTCAGGATTATGAGAGAATACGTTTACGAAAGTCTAAACAAAGCCAGTTCAGTTGTTTGACTTCTGTTTTAGAAAAATAAACACAGGATTTTGCAGGTCTAAAAATAAAGGTTTCTTGTTATAGTGCTGTTCTTGTGTTGTAAAAGATCAATAGACAATTTGTAATGCTCTTAGGGTTAGTCTGGTTCAGAAGTTTATGCATGACCTAGAAGTGTTGTAAAGTTTATTGAGGGCCTGAAAATGTTGTGAAGTTAATAAATTCCTTCTTTTAGCCATCGATACTCTTATCATGTAGATTTCAAATATTTCTGTCTTCTAAACAGGGAATGGTTCTTGGGAGGTTTTCTAGCCTCTTTATACTCTTCAGCCTCCTTAATCTTTGTTCCTGACCTCTCCTCTTTATCCCATCCTAAGATTGCTTCTTTAGAAGTATCAGGGTTATGCAAAGATAAGACAATTGAAACATTGGTTTATTTGTGATATTAATAGTATTACCTTTGTTGAACAGAATGAACAGTGAATAGTGTAAATGCTGTCTTGGGTATCTGTAGTAGAATTGAACAACCTGAAGGAATTTTTCTGGCAAAAAGCTGTGGTTGCCGCAATACCAGTTTCTGTATTTGAGTCAGATAATGGCGTCCAGGGCTGTTTTCTTGGCTGATTTTCCTCAGAGAAACCCTAAATAGACTTACGCCTCAGAGTAAGTTTGATTTCCTTAGATATTTTTACAGGATAAGCTTTTTTTTTAGTTTTGTGCTTGGTTTCTCATTGTGGCTTCATTTTGCCCTGAGTGGTCATTTAGAATGATTTAAAAGTAATACATTTAATTTTTGGTCCCAGTCAACAAAAGACTGGTTCTGAGAATCCTACCCATAGTTTGACAGAGGGCTCCTCCTTAATTTCTCCCCTGTGACACTTTGTTTAACCATTCAGATGCGGCTCTCCCAAACCCAGGTAATAGGGCATATGGCCAGGTTTTCAAGGAGCAACCTAACATGAGACCTGCCAGCAGCAGCCCACAGCCCTCCTGCCTTGCCCTGTGCTCTCAGAGTGTGTTCGGCTCTGTGGTTTAAGGATTAGAACTGGTTTTATGTATACTCTAGAGGGATCTTGAGGACATTGGGAGCTACACTGGGTCACAGTCATTTTTCTAGGACCTCAGAGGGCCAGGGCACTGTGTTTTTAGATCTTCCAGACCTTTAAACTGGGCTGCTTTGCTGCTACTGTTGGCTTGCTAGTTTGGCCTTTTTTTTTTTTTTTTAAACGAAAAAAGCCCTCAGATGTACGACCTAGGACAAGGATTTTCATTTCATTTCATTTCACCTTTTTTTTTGTAAAGAGAAAAATGTATATAGAAATCTTTTTGTACTTTCATATTATTGTGGTAAAAGATACAAATACCAAATAAAATTTACAACTTTAACCATTTTCTAAGTGTATAATTCAGTGGCAGTAGTTACATTTATAAGATAAATGGTCTCTTATATAGAATTTACTTTTGAAACCATCTTCTAAAGTTTGTGTTTCTTTTTGAAAGTTAAGGTTCTCAGTGTATTTATTATCTATTGTATTTACTATTTGGATTTTGTCTCCTACTTTTGGTCATTTGTATCTTTAATGAAATTTTTGTCTTTAAGTTATCAAATTTATCAGTATACCTTTTTTCATAATATTCACTTATTCTCCCATTTAAATAATGGCTTTGGGGTGCCTGGGTGGTTCGGTCAGTTGAGCATCCAACTCTTGGTTTTGGCACAGGTCATGATCTCACAGTTCGTGGGATCAAGCCTCGTGTAGGGATCTGCACTGACACTGTGGAGCCTGCTTGGGATTCTCTCTCCCTCTCCCTCCCTCCCTCCCTCTCCTTCTCCCTCTCTCTCAAAAGTAAATAAATGTCAAAAAAGATAACAGCATTAATGAAGTATACTTTGTGTACCATACAATTCATCCCTATATACTGAACAATTCAGTGTGGATTTTGTTTTTTGTTCTATATCTGTAGAGCTACCAACAAGGATAACAGTTTTAGAACACAGAAATGTTCTTTTCAGTGTGTTATTCAAAATGCCATGTGAGAAAATTCTCTAGGTAAAAAATAAACTTTTGGTAGAATTATTACAGTACTTCATTTATGCCTTTGATTTGTGACCAATAATATTATGAATTTTTCCCTGTCTCTGGTAGTCTGTTATACACTACATTTTTGATGATGTTTGAGAATAAATTAAAACATTGCAGGCTCTGGAGTCAGACGGCGGCGGCCTGCTCTATTTCATATCCTGGCAATAGCAGTCCCTGGCCTTGTGACCTTGAGCAAATTACTTAGATGTGTCTGCACTCAGTTTCCACACTTGTAACACGGAGATGATAAAAATAGGGTTGTGAGGATTGGGAGAATGTAAAGCACTTAGAAGAGTGCCTGGCACGGGGCACGTTCTCAATTAGTCTTAGTCATAACTACTAAAAGCGACATTTGCTAATAAGATTCAAATTATCAGGGGAGAACTCAGCCCTGTCTCTGGCGAGATATTGGGATGGCTTGGAGGGTTTCTCTACTGGGTGTTCTGGGGGGGCGGGGGGGGGGAGCTGGAGGGGGAGTTTGCCTGCTAGTGGCCTTCTCCTGGTGCTGGGCTGGAAGGTGGCTTGCAGGGGGGCCCCTGAAGCCCCTGGGGTGGGGGGCGTGGCCTCCAGTTGCCCCTCCCCTCCTCTGCCGGAGGAAGCAGAGGGACCTGTGGTGCTCCTGGCGGTTTGGAGAGCTCAAGGGGTTTAGGTGCCAAATGGCCCTCTGACAAGTGGTGAGAGCATCCTGAGGGAAGGGTGGCCGGGAGGAACAGCCCACTATGACAGGGCTCCGAGAACAGCCTGCGAAGACTGCACTTTTCTTCCACCTCTCGGTTGGCCCCGTGGAGGCTGCCATGCTGGCGGGAAATGCTGCTGACTAAAACATCCCCGTGGCCCAGTGCGCCAAAGGATAGGAGCCTTTGTGTTCAGATATAGTCATCACTCTTGCTCCCCGATCTCCTTCCTCCCCTCCCTGCTCTCCCCTCAGCTTAAAAATACTCTCAGGTCTTTCTTATCTTTAACAACAAATGAGAACAAAACAAAACACTCACCAGTCCTTCCTCTTCTAGCCACTACCTTATCTCCTTCCTTCCTCTCACAGCTAAGCTGTTTGAAAGAACCTCCCGTTTGCTTCTCAGCCCACTGTGCACGCTGTCCTGTGCCCTCCCCTCCTGCTAAGAAACCAGAGTCACCATCTCCACAATCATGATGACAACTTCTGTGGCCACAGCCCGGGCACACTGCAGCTCCCTGTTCCCTGCACGATTTGGCACCGTCTGCCCTTTCTCCTTCTGCCTTCCTGCTCCAGGACTCACTTCACTGTGGTCTGTCTGGAGCCACCACCTGAAATGCTGAGGGTCTCCCCGTTCTAGGGACTGGTGTGCCGGCGGCCCTTTGTATGTTTTCGTTTAGATAATCCACACAATTTGGCACTCACGGTTCAACTCACTGCGTATCCACCTTTGCCTCAATCCTGATGAGCTTTGTCAACATCCTCCATCTTTCTTAAGACCCTCGAGTGCGAAACAAGGATGCCGGTCAACCCACACTTGCCTGTCGTCTTCCATCTCCCACGTCTAATTGGTCATCAGTCCTAGGTACTCTTCATACCTAATATCTTCTTTGCTGTCTTTAACTCTTCCTCTTGGCCATCACCGGTTTAGATCCGGCCCTTCTCAGGTCTTACTTGGATTATTGTAATCACTTCCTAACCAGGTTCCTTGTCTCCGCCCTTGCTTCCAGCCGATGCACTCTTACCAAAATGATGGTGCTGTGCCAACATTTTTGTCTGTCACCCCAGGCTTAAACACTCTTAGTGGCTTTTCTGTCATCGTTAAGGTTAACTCTGAGCATGGTGTTTAAGGCCTTCTGGGAATTGTCTCTTGCCGCCTTTTGCGGACAACCCTTCCTTGTCGGTCCCGTTCTCAGACAGACTCCCAGCCAGTGGGAACCTTTTGCCATTCTTGAAATGCTTCATGCTTTCCTAGCCTTGAGAGGCACGTTTTCACTCTGTTTGAAACACCATTCCACACCCTACCCTTCAGTTTTCATTTAACAGAGGACACGGTCTCTCTTTTTATTTTTACCTTTATTGAAGTATAACATGCATGTGGAAAAGTGCACATATCATAAATGTATAGCTTGATGCCTGTACATAAATTGAACACACCCTGATCTGCCCTCCGTGTTAAGACCTGGAGTGAATGATTTCTCTTCACAGTCTCTGCCCCTGAGCCTCCTTTGCTTTTTGCTTTGTTGGGTATTTTACCCCCTGGCAGTCCTCATACTGTTTGCAGATTGGTGGCTCTTTGCCCATTATGGGGCTAGGGGCTAACTCTTTCTTGAGAACAGTGTCTCTAGCCTCCATGCTCCACACCTCATATTAAATATTTGATAAATATTTTCTGGATTAAAGTCTGAACTCTGGGGACAAACACTCCTTCCTTTCTTAGGTAAGGGGAATGTTGCCTGACTTCTAAAAATTTGCCTCCCTGGATCCTCAAGATGTGATCTTGCCTGTGGTTGACTATGTTGCTTATTTAGTTGTGGCAGGGCCAATCAGCTTAAAGGGCTCTGAAGAAATTAGCTCATTAATCCTCCCAGATGAAGAGTAAGCACTTGAGTGCTCCCGCTTGCCTGTACTGTAAGGTAGGCAGGTGTGAAGCCGCCTGGCTTTCCTGAGGTCATCAGACTGCGGGGCGGCCTCTCTACATGAAGGGCTCGGAGCCTCCTGTCTCTTTGTGGCATCCTTTTACTTTGGCATTGTAGAGTGGGACAGGGAGGTCCCGGTACCGGTCTCCTCTTCTCCAGAGCTTTTCTTTCTTGAGCGTACCTGTGACCTCTCTCTTGCTGTTTATGTATTTATATATAACCCAATTTAAAGTTCTGTGGGACCTCTTGCTGTGTAGAAATCAGGACTGTTGGGAGAAGATTAAGGCTGTAAGTGAAACACAGGAATAGAACATCAGGACAAGTGGTTTTCAGAGGTTGTTACAATGGCAGGGGTTGTGTTTTTTATAAATAATCAGGGACCCAGGTAATAGGATCGATGCGGATGGAATAGGATATGGCTAAGACCATAGACCATTTTTCTTTTTATGTTAGAATCAATCTAGTAGGTGTTATAAATTCCTCTATGGTGTATTTATTGGGAAAGTTTTTTCTTCCTGTTTAAATAGAATTCTTCATGTAATCCTATGAAGTTTTACATTTTTCTCCGGGACAGTTTTTTAAAATTATACCAAAACAATTCCAAGATGGTTGAAGTGATTCTAGTTTTCTGAGTGTTTGTTTTTGCAAACCTGCCATTCATTGGTCAAGGTTTTGATATTCGAGAAGAATTCAGTATGTTAATCAGAAAGGCATTTTAGACTTGGCTTAACAAGGAAGCTAAGGAGAAATAGCAGCTCTTTAGAGAATGATTGGCTGTGCTTTAGTTCTAGAATTGATTTAGATAAACACTTTGGAATTTGATATGAGTAAATGCTGATGTATTTCACATTTCTTTTCACTTGCCAGTTATTTGAGAATAAGCTCTGGTTTAGTTTTGAGAAACTTCTTGGACACTGAGGAATTATATACATTGACTTTTAAAACTGTGTATGGGAAAACATCATTTTAAGAAAGACTTTTATTTTCAAACTTCTTCCAGTTGCTGATATTCAGTGTAACTCTTAGAGGCCTCGTAGTGGGGGTGCTCATTCCTTTCTTCCCTTAGGTATGTTTACATTTTGGTGACCTTTTTAGGGTTTAGGTTTCCAACCATTAATCACTGCTAGGGCTATTTGCCTGAAGAGCTAGTATGGTAAGTAAAGATTGGTGACTTTCTGCCCTATGAATGATAGATCTTCATTTGGGGAGTATTTTTTTAAGGTTAATTTTATTTATTTTTTAAAGTAAACTCTACCCTCAATGTGGGGCTTGAACTCATGACTCTGAGGTCAAGCGTTGCATGCTTTTCTGACTGAGCTAGCCAGGAGCCTTCATTTGGGGAGTAATTTGGAAGCCAGTGGCCTGGGATATTTCTGAGATCTTAGAAAAATCTGTCCTCTTGTTTTGAGTTGGTAGGATCGGTTTTTTACGGAGGTTTGTAACAAGGGGCATTCCAATTGCTCTCTTGTTTGCCCTTTTTAGTGAAGGGATTGAAAAATGATGGTATTTTCTGGATTGGTGCCTATTGGCCTATTTTGTATTACTTAACATTTTAATTTGAATTGTCTGGTCCTTCTTCCTCTCCCCTCCCTTTCCCTCCCCTCCCTTTCTTTCCCTTCTCCTTCCTAATTGACAACATCACCATCCCCTTATGAAGTGACTCAAGAAAGGGGAAGAGAGTGCTCAGGGGAAGGAATGATAGGTCACTGCTGGGTTTTTTATAAGTCAGTTCTTAAGTGAGGAATGGCTTAAGAATACAGAATCAGAAAATTTAATTTTGGAATAGATTGAAGAGAAAATCCATTCCTGCTCCTTTGTTTTGTAGCTAAAGAGACTAGTGGCCTAAGTTTTTCAACCTTTTTTTTTTAAGCTGTTGGCCCAGAAGGCCTTAGAATCTCAGGCTTGTGATTCTTGCCTAGTTTAGTATTTTCTTAGACTTATATCACATTGATTCATCATTAGAAGGAAGGTTAGAAATATTATTGACTCAATGAATTTTATAACTATCATTTTACTAGAGTAAATATCTATTTGGAAACGTGTTTACTACTAATTACCATAGTAAAAACCTTATTTTTTTAGAGGTGTTAAATTGATCTTTATAGATATTTCCTCATCAGAGTATTTTTTTTTAAACTTTTTTTTTTTTAATGTTTTATTTATTTTTGATACAGAGAGAGACAGAGCATGAGAGAGGGAGGGGCAGAGAGAGAAGGAGACACAGAACCGGAAGCAGGCTCCAGGCTCTGAGCTGGCTGTCAGCACAGAGCCTGACGCGGGGCTCGAACCCACGAACGTGAGATCTGACCTGAGCCGAAGCCCGAGGCTTAACCGACTGAGCCACCCAGGCGCCCCCAGAGTATTTTTTTAACGTGTAAACGTGATGATGTATAAACATGGAGTTGCTTCATTTAAATTTTTTTTTTTTTTTTTCAGAGAGTGAGTGAGGAAGGTGGGCAGAGGAAGAG
This sequence comes from Suricata suricatta, assembly GCF_006229205.1. Lineage (NCBI taxonomy): Eukaryota > Metazoa > Chordata > Mammalia > Carnivora > Herpestidae > Suricata > Suricata suricatta. The sequence continues at coordinate 61,468,902 of NC_043702.1, forward strand.
AGAGAATCTTTTAAGCCAGCTCCATGCTCAGTGTGTAGCCTGATGCAGGGCTTGATCTAATGACCCTGGGATCATGACCCAGAATCAAGAGTCAGTCGCTCAACCGACTGAGCCACCCAGGTGGTCCAAAATCACTTCATTTCAATCATCATCTTTTGCCTGCTGTTAAAAAGGGAGTTATTAGGGCACCTAGGTGGCTCAGTCAATTAACCATCCAACTTTGGATCAGGTCATATCTCATGGTTTGTGGGTTCCACCCCACATCATGTCCTCTGCTGTCAGCACAGAGCCCTCTTTGGATCCTCTGTCTGCCTGCCTCTGTCCCTCTCTCTCTCTCTCTCTCTCTCTGTATGTCCACACACTCTCTCTCAAAGATAAATAAACGTTAAGAAAAAAGACTGGATTGTAATCTTATCACTGATGGGAGTTGGGGGCGTGCATGGGTGTGTTGGAAAGGACAAGTTCCGAGGAGCAGCAGGGTGATGGGTGAAGAATGCACACGAAGTGGATGAACTTCAGGGCCGATCATAAACTGGAGCAAAGATTCTGCACTGTAGTCAGATCCCCTCTGCCAGGCTGGTGTTCTGTTGTGGTCAGAGCAGCAACAGCTTTCCTTCATTCCTTGGCATGTCCTTGGCTGTTGGGTTTGGCAGCCAGTAGCCACATGTGGCTGTTTCAGTTTAAATGAATGGAAATTAAATTGTTTTTTGGGGGATGAGGGATGAATAGGCAGAGCACAGAGGATGTTTAGGGCAGGGAGACCACGCCCTGTGATAGCATAGTGATGGATACATGTCATTATCCTTTCTTCCAAACCCATAGAAGGTATAGCATCCAGAGTGAACTGTAGTGTAAACTACAGACTTTAAGAGATATCCATGTACCGGTGTAGGTTCATCAGTTGTGACAAATGTACCACTTTGTTGGGGGATACTGATAATGGGGGAGGCTCTGCATGTGAGGGATGCAGAGTGTATATGGGAAATCTCTACATTCTGCTGTAAACCTAAAACTGTTCTAAAAAATGAATCCTTAAAAAAAAATTAAATACAGTTCCTCACTTAGTAGCCACATTTGAAGTGCCCAGTAGCTGATGGTGGCCAGTGCAGTTGTAGAACTGGATTTTGTTTTTTTCACTTTAAGTCTGTAATCCACACTATCGTATAAGGATATTGAATAGCTCAGATATAGACTGAACCGCAAAAAGTTCTATTGGGCAGCACTGGATGATGATTCCTCTGAAATGTTCAGAAAATGACTAGTATTGTGATGGCTGTAAATAGTGTGAGGCCACCTCCCAATAACCTACCAGGGCATTGCCGCTGACCTTAGACTTACACAAAGACAGGCGGTGCTATACACTATTTTTTAAAAAAGGCAATGCTAAATGCTTTTTAAGACAATCTTTTGTTTTCACTCTGTGCTCTGTTTGAAAGCTAATTGATTCATATTTTCAGAAGAACAGTTACTCTTTTTTTAATGCATGTTGTGAAATAGATACCCCTGTTGATGTGGGGAGATGATTTTGAAGTGTGAGTTTTTATCTTACCCACTTAACTCATTCAGGGATGTTCTTGTGATTACTGTAAACACAGAGAGTCCTCCCAACTGAAATCCAGTATTTTCAGAAGTATCAAAATGTTACATTTCCTCCAGAAATCACTTCAGAGTCTTGGTGTTGGATGTGCTAGACAGTACCAGTTCAGTTTATTTTACTTATGAAGAAAGAACTCACTCTAGGGTTTTTTTTTTTTTTAATGAAATTACAGAGGAGTTGTGAAATTAACTCTACTTAGAAAAATTATACCTTTGTCAATTTTAGTCACTAAAATGGTGAGTTTGTATCATGGACCCTTCTTTTCTCTTGAGTTTAAAACAATTTGGTATTTCAGTCATTAAATGAATGGTTTAACCTAAGTTCCATATCGCAGGCAAAGAAAACATCCAGTATTTAAGTCAGTACCTTAACAGAATACACACTTCGTAGCCACTGTTTGGGTAAGATACCTGTTTTGTAAGAAGAGAGAATTAAGGACTGAGGGGTGAAAAAACATCCATGTAGAGAGGTTAACTGGATTTAATTTTGGGCAATTCAGGAACAGTCTGTACTTTCTCATGTTTGATGTCCCTTGGGTAACTGAGGCCATAACAGAATATTTTACTATGTAATCCTTTAAAATTTTTCCTTGTGTGTGCCCTTTTAAATTTCTGGAGCCTTAATTCCAGTGCCTGACCTTCAACAAGGGTTGTTGTGGAAACAGTTTCACCGTGGCACCTTTCCTGGGCACTTGGGAGGCTGAAATAGGGCTCGGAGAAGTGTCTCTGTGTAACTTTCAGATTGTGATCATTAGGACTCACTTAAGAAGAGGAATATTTTTGGCATAAGTCAAGATCAGGGGCTAGATTGTTTATCTTTACTAAAATAAATACTCATCACTTGTTTAAAAAGTGACCATGTCTAGAGCTAAGAGATAATGAACCTCCGAGTTCATTTATAACCATCTTCCTGATTGTTTCCATAGAAGCAGCAAGACTTTCTAAGGGCTCTCATTTCATGTCCTGCTCTTTAATGCCCTTTAGAAATAGACAATATAGGCATCTTTGAAGCTATATATTTGCTTAAGGAATCTTTAAAAAAATTTTTAATGTTAATATTTGAGAGAGAGCATGCATGCATGGGGGGTGGGCAGAGGGAGACACAGAATCTGAAGCAGGCTCTAGGCTATGAGCTGTCAGCACAGAGGCCAATAAGGGGCTCAAACTCATGACCTATGGGATCGTGACCTGAGCCGAGGTCAGATGCTTAACCTACAGAGCCACCCACGTGCCTCTATTTGCTTAAGTCATCTTAAAGGCAGATAGGTGACATTTAGTCACTAGAGTAGGTAAAATTTCCAAGGGTTTGTTTTGCTTGTTATTTTGCATTTAGTCTACCGTATGAAGAGGAAGTAGTTTAGCTGTGTATGGTTGTTTAAAAATTAAATACTCCCTTGTCTCTTGGAGCTTACTTGGAAGAAAGGGAATGTCAAAAGTATGAAAGGTAATCTTTATGGGCTATGACTGACTTTAAAATTGATCACATCAATTTATTTACACAAGAAATATTATTTCCTTTAAGGGGACATGGTGGGAGGGTATCCACTTATATGTTATAGCTACGTTCATTTTAAATTTAAAAATTTACCCATTTATCATCTCTGCTATAAAGAAATGAGACTGATTTCTAATGTGATATTAATTTGCTCTTAAGATATTTCCAGAAACTGTTTTAAGCAGTTGTGGCTTTATTGGAATAATAATTTAATCTTGCAGAATGATTCTAGCCGGAATAGTGCTGTTGGTTGTTTAAAGTCACTGTTTTTAATATATTGGGCATTCCTACTTCATAGAAGTGATGGGATGATCTGGACTATGGTGTGAGATTACGGTGAGCTGATTGTCTGGAAGTAGGGATAGCGAAAGCAGAAGCTGCTGGTGGACTGAGGAGGCATGGCAGAGTGGGGGGTAGGATTCCAAGATCACATCTGTTAAGCCAGAGACTAGCACAAGGCAGCAACAGACCTCAGATCTGAGCAGGGGTAAGAGACGGACAAAGAACTCAGGGGCAGACCCAAGTTTAAAATTTGCAGGGGTCCAGCAAGGGGTCAGGGCAAGATGGGACAATACAGTTTTTCCTGGAAAATTTTGGCAGCAACATCTTGAGGTGGGCACTTCATTTAAAGCTTTGCCTTCATGGACGCCTCTGACAAACTGGAAGGTTCGGTGTGGATTCTAATGGTCTCTGTATCGGCTGTGTATAGTTGTGTGACAAACCACCCCAAAACTTAGTGGCTTAAAACAGTGACCATTTTATTTGCTTGTGATTCTGTGGGTTGGCAATTTGGGCTCAGCTGGGCTGGGCAGGTCTGCTGGTCTTGCCGAGCCCACGGCCAGCTGAGCCGGGGCTGCCTCTCTTGCGGTGCTCTCACTTGTGTGTGGCGTTGGTGCTGGTTGTCCGCTGGCTCCTCCACTGCGGTCTCATTCTTGAGGAGGCTCCTCGGTACTTTATCCCTTGGCCGCAGCAGCATTCCAGGTTTGCAGGGGTGGAGAGGCAAGGGCTCTTGAGGCCTCCGCTTGGTACTCACCCCCTGTCACTCTGCCTCCATTCACCTCACAAGGCCGGTTCAGATTCAAGGAGAAGGGAAATCCATTTCCCTGCTTGTTGGGTGGAGTGGCAAAATCACATGGCACAAGGACATGCGTATAGAGATGGGAGGGATTCTTATTGCCATCTTTGCAAAGTCTCTACCACAGCAGCTTTATTTAACTCAAGAGTGATGAATAGACAATGTTTGATATTCATTGAACTTTCCCTTTTAGCTTGTGGTGGGGGAGCTAATTGCTCAACTACCTTCATCCTGGTTCTTATAGTGTGATTGATTATAGGTTTCATAAACTAATGTGCTGTGTGAACTGTTTTGCTAGAAAAGTAGCTTTAGAAATATATAACTTGCTAAACAGTCTAAAGATGTTGATTCTAATATGACATTTGAAGGGGGAAGCTGTGTGTGTGTGTGTGTGTGTGTGTGTGTGTGTGTGTGTAATGGATCTGATCCTTTTCAGCCTTGAGGTGTTTTATTCCCAGAATGACCTTCTTCGAACTCAACACCACATTAAAAATACAGATTGTCCGGGCGCCTGGGTGGCTCAGTCAGTTAAGTGGCGAGCTTCAGCTCAGGTCATGATCTCGCAGTTCGTGAGTTCGAGCCCTGCATCGGGCTCTGTGCTGACAGCTCAGAGCCTGGAGCCAGCTTCAGAGTCTGTGTCTCTTCTTTCTGCCCTTCCCTTGCTCACACTCTGTTGCTGCTCTGTCTCTCGAAAATAAACAAACATTAAAAAAATATATAGATTGTCTGCGTGCATGTGTATACTTCTCCTGCCATTTACAAGTCAGTGAACCAGATCTATCATATCCCAAAATAACATGTTGTCTGTGCATCACTCAGTTTAAGTGTAGATGGTTGCTTACATAATTATGGAAGTTTCTTCACTTTGAAATCAATCCAGCAGTATTTTACTGCCAGTTTTATAATCAGTTTTCAAAAAAGAATTGCCATCCTACCTAGTAATAGTTATTGGCAGAATTCACCCATTTTCTTTAGTTTATCATATACAAATGGCAGAAATAATGGATGGGAGATGTGCAAGTAATACCATTTGTTAAATGCAGTCTTTCTGGTAAAAGCACTTAACGAAATATTGCATGCTTTTAGATGTGGGAAGAGGGCTGAGTGTTGTTGTTATAAATTTACAGACTTCTGTTTGTTCTAAAGGGGGAGATAGATGTGTATGGATTAGATATGTGGAATGTCGTTCCTGTGGTTGGCCCACACTCCTTTCTCACAAAGGGAAGAAAGATTGAGAAAAGGATATTACCTAGACCTCTGGGTTATAAAAACCTCCAAGCGTATTTATCTTAAACTTTCCAAATATTATACAAGTAATGTATAGAAAATTTGGATAATGCAGATGAGTAAAAAGGGGAAAATCCACCAGTTACCTTATTGTCCAGGGCTAGATAATGTTTGACTTTTGGTGTAAGTTGAGATGGGATAGGACTTACAAAAAAAAAGTATAAATTGATATTTTTGGATATTGATATGTCTTCGCATTCTCAGTCCTTTCACATTTTCTTTGTTTTGAGAAAGAAAATAAACCAGTGGCAGATTAATACTTGCTTGGCAAAAGCGATTCGTTTCTCAAAAATTTGATACACACTTTAAGAAAGTCAGGCATACTTTATGATTACTCAGCAAACTATGTATATATATATTTTTCTTACACTTAATGTGTTTTCAAAATACAGTTACAATCTAAATATCTACATTACAATTTAGTATTTCTTAGAAGTGTTGGTTCTTTTGCCCTTTGGGTCCTGTGGATCTACCTTAGCTGGTACTTTTTTGATTGGAAGTGAAAACATTTTATAGAAAGCTGTGGAATGGAGGGAACTTAAGAATAAGTAGCTATCTCATTGTTTGTGTGTTGAACATAGTGGTGACTTTTAGATTTCACCTTGACCTTTCATATCAGACCTAGAACTGACAGTATGAGAATTTTTTAGATTTGCTAAATATATGTTATCTTTTTGTAGTGCTAGTTCTTTGATTTCATGGGTATGCAGGAGAAATAAATCTTTAGGAATTTAATTTGATGATCTGAATGTTTAATTTCTTGGTCTTTTTGACAGTAAAAAGCTTCAAGGATTTTATAGTATTTTCAATGAAAGGATGAAATAGCTATTGGCATGACCAGCTTTTATTTTATTAAAGTTTTTAAATTACAAAGATATAAAAATACTTTAGTATAAGGTAGGCAAAAATAACCCTTAATCTTCATTTCTCAGAGTTACTTTTCTGTGGTCAGTTTAGTGTGTGTCTTTTTGGACGTTTTTATATGTATACATATGCCCATAGATTTTTCTAAAATTTAATTAGGATACATGTAATGTGACACCTGTGCCTATTATTCTACACCTATTAATTTTTACTTCCATAGAGTGGTAATATCTATTACCTGCATATTTTACTTCTGTGTATCTTCTGTATGTATTTGTAGTAAAATATACACATTACAAATATCCATAGCTGTCATTCCTAGATCATTTCTCATAGCTCTACCTCATTTAAAAGTAATATTTTATTATTTTATATATTAAATATTCTAATTTCAATTCCAGGTCCATTTCTATCCTTTGGATATACTTTATTTAACCCAGTCTTTTACTGATGAATTTCTTGGTTGTCTCCAGGTTTCCATATTCCTGTGGGATGGATTTCCAGAAGTAGATTTGCAGGGAAAAATGGTATTACATTTGTATTTTTGATCGATACTGTGGAAATTTCCCCCAGTTGTTACATTAATTGCTCTTCTTTCTGGCTTTAAGGTAGGCAGAAAGGAGTTATACCAAGAAGGTATCTTGCCTTCTCCCCTGTGGACCCAGCCCTGAAATATCTAAGACCAGGAGGAGAAAATGGTGGTGGGGTGGAGTAGTCATGGATCGGAAAAGAGAAAAAAATTACCATCCAAGTTTGGGAAATAAAAGTTGCATTACCTCATGTGGTTAAAAAAAAAAAAAAAGAAATGTCAAGAGGTTTATTACTATTTACAAATTTATAGAAAGGTTTTTCTCAATTGGTGAAAAGTTTGGATTATAGAATGTAACAAAGTTGATTTACTCTCTTGGTTACAAGGACTCGGGACTCACTAAAGTCGTATCCCGGAGTAATAGGGACATTCTCTATAAAGACAGATGTGGGAACAGGGAGACAGGAATGTCATCCATAACCCCAGGGTTTTGCAGCAGCCCAGGGAAAGCTGAGCACCTGGCTCCTGGGGAATTGCAGGGTGCTCATTAGCCCTGTTAGTGGACAAGACCTGAGCAGCGGGAGTTTTGGGGTTCTCACCTCAGAATCCAGAACATTGGTGTGATTTAGCTAATCAGGCTGAGTCTGCGTTTGCCCTTTCTGCCTGTTCCTCTCTTCTGCCCTGTGGTTTTTGCTGGGTCAGAATTTTGGCTCATTCATAGTTGTCCTGGCCCTTAAAGCTTCTTTTTTCCTCTTTCCTTTTTAGCCATAGCTATGGCTGCTAATAGCTAGATTTTTCTCTTTATTTACCAATTTTAATGCCAAAGATTGAGAATCCAGTTTTTACCAGAGTCCCTGCATAGGGACACCTGTCAACTTAGGTGCCCTCTTTGGACAAGGGTGGACCATGGGAAGCTCCTACCTAGGAAGGGAACTTGGGGGTGGCAGGCACCATGAGTTGGTGTTTATATAAATTTGCTCTTAAGTTAGTGACCTATCCAGAATGCAGACCTGATTAAGGTACTTTTACACACACACACACACACACACACACACACACACACTTTGTTACATAAATGTATATACTTGTGATGAACTTAAGAAGCAGCTTATTCTTTTAAGTCAGCATATAGTTTCCTGGCATGCAACTTCTCTTTCTCCCCATGGAGTAAATTGGGAAAACTTGTACCCCATCTCAGTAGGTCTTGATTCTGAAATATCAAAGCCTGAATAATGAGGTGTGGTTTTGCCTTTTCTGCTGGACTTGAAGTACCATGAAGTAGCTCATCCTATTTATGATGGTGCAGTTCTGAAACGAAGAGTATCTGGTCCTCTCTAATTTTATTAGATGTTTGGCACTCCAGTGTTTCAGAAATGAAGAGTTGTTTATATTTCTTGAAGCTACTTTGTTTTTTCCCTGAGGGTCACAAGTATCCCCCCACCCCCTTTTCTTCCTGGCTCTCCTCCTTCCTCAACCCCTTAGCTTCTCCTTCAAAGTAATGGCTAGTGGGTTAAATGTTTCTGTGACTCTTAGATAGGAATTCAAACCCTTGACCTTGGTGCCCATGTCTCTCAGTATCTCAAAGGGCAGTTTCCTTATTACTTTTAAAAATGAGAACCGTGCTCATAAAATGCCGTCTTAGTTTGGTTTCACATCACTTGAAATGTAATCTGATTTCAAAGGCAGCATTTAAGCTCCTGTTTACCAAAAGGTTTTGATTATCATTTTGTAGGAATTTTTGTTGGGTAAAACATAGATGAATATCATGTTTGCCTTTGGAAAAGATGACCAAGTGGTCTTGTTTCATTTTGGAAAGTTTCCTCTGGTGGTCTTGAATTCGGCATTTTAATCTGCTTTAAAAATGCCTCTTAGCACATAAGCAGAATTAAACATTATTAAAGTCTGTGCAATGCTTTTTATTTTTTCAGAGAAAAATCTCTTAAATACTTTTTGGTAAGGACATGTGTAATTTAAAGCTTTCATTTTGACAGCTTGGTTTTAGCTGATAGGCATTTTAATCTCTCTTTGATTGCTTTGGTGGGGAGTTGAAAATCACCTAGTGCCTGGCTTAGACTACATTTATAAATGGACTTTCTTTTGGTTTTCTTTTTTTCTACGTTTATTAATTTATTTTGAGAGAGAGAAAGAGAGAGATAAACTTTAAATAAAAAGTTTAACCATTTTTCCTTTTGACTCTATGTCTCTTTATCCTTTAAAAAAAATTCTGGTGTGTAGGTAGCAACCTTTTCTCAGTAATTTGTAGTACGATAGAAAGTGGATTTGTTTTGTTTTACAAGAATTTCCCATTCTTTTCAACATTGGATTAGTTTTCATTATGTTCTTTCTCCCTTTGGAAGTGTCAAAATATATGTAAATATGATTATATATAGAATATGTGACTATTACATCATTTTTTTCTTTATGTACATAGAGGCAAAAGATACATGTATGTGAAGTTGTATATGACCAAAGAAAAATTACAGGTAATAAAGTTATTTGACTCTTTGGGAGAATTTTATTATGTCTCTTGAGATGTAGTGATCTTTGAAGAAAAGCATTGACAGGTAAAATTTCCCCTCTCTACCTGGATGACTTGAGGCCATGTAAGAGTGGCATGAGCCGACAGGATGCTCTGAGACTTCTGGAAGACCTGTGCATGTTGCCTGGACTGAGTACTTTACATCCTGTAGGTACCATCCTTCCTTACCTCATTCTTGCCAGGGTTGGTATGATGATCCCAGTTTTACAAATTAGGAAGTAGACACATGGGCCGTCACATAACCTATTGAAGGTCACATAGAGGGATGTGAACCCAGTGACCTCTGGTTGCAAAGCACCTCCCTGCTTTTGCGATTTGACCTGCCTTTACGATTCTTAAGCTATTAGTAGGGTTAGTTTCTAGAGAAAAGCTCCCTATTTTTTTTAATGTTTATTTTTGAGAGAAAGAGAGAGCTCATACATGCGCCACAGTGGGGGAGGGACAGAGAGAGAGGGAGGCACAAGAATCCGAAGCAGACTCCAGGCTCTGAGCTGTCAGCACAGAGGCCGATGCGGGGCTCGAACCCACGAACTGTGAGATCGTAATCTGAGCCAAAGTCGGATGCTTAACCTACTGAGCCACTCAGGCGCCCCCAAAGGCCCCTATTTTAAAGCAGCATCAGATGGCAGTTGGGCTGAAACTTGCATATTGGGCCGACATGGCTCAAATTCCATTGGCATCATTTTCCAGCTTTGTGTCTGTGAGCCAGTTCCTTGGCCGCATTGTGCTTCATGGTGTTTCATCATCAATATCAGGACCATCATACCAGCCTTGCTGGATGATATAATGCATAATAAATGATGATGAGTAATTCTAGCAGTTAGCACTGAGGAGCTGTTTTTGTAGCTTATTTAATCCTCACAGTAACACCATGAGGAAGGTTCAGGTATCTCTTTTACATAGAAAGTCCTCAGTATGTGAAGTCTTTTTAAATTATTTGTACTTCACTCGCCAGTGTACCTTTCCATTGTTGTGGGTAATTGAGGATTCACTGACTTGGAGAATTCACTGTCATTCAATAAATTTGTACACCTGTTATGTGGTCATTCAGGTAGACTTTCTTTCTCCTATTATTGTATTTTAGTGATAACTTCTTACGTTATATAACTAAAATTTAACAGGTTGTGTTGTGAAAAGATTAATTTTATGATAACTCAAGCACTAATTTAAGCATTCAGAGACAGGAAAAGCACTGAGCATCTACATTCCAAGCCAATTTTTCTGTGTCCTCCAGATAAACTAACGCTGCTGTCTTGGTATAAAGGGCTCTGGAGATTCTGTGAGAGGACCAGTAATCTTTTAAAAATACCCTCTATTCATCCACTCATCTCTTCCTTTCATACAAAGTACCTAAAAACTCAGTAAATCTGTTGTATATAGCCGGAATCCCCGTGGCTTGCCATCTGCTGTCTGTGATGGGGATGTGGGGAGGTTTGAAAACGTTATGAACATTAATGCTAAAGTGTTAACATCTGTAAAGAACACCAAATTCCGGCAGCAGACTCAAATATGTTTCATCATAAAAGAGAGAAAACCATAGGGCTTTGCTCATGTACTTCCCGACATTGAAATCAGCTTAAAAAAATTCAGTCTAAATGCAGACTGTTAAACATTTTAAAGAACACACACACACACACACACACACACACACAGACGCGCGCATACACACACACACACACACACACACACACACACACACACACAGAGGTGCGTGCGCGTGCCCTTCTCTGAACAATCCTGTAATATCTTGGCATCTCCTGTCAGGTACTGCAAACCTTTGTGTCTGTTAAGAAAGTTCTTCCTCGTGTTTTGGGGAAGGTGGGACCATGCAACTCAGAACATGAAAAAGTGGGCGGGGGGAGGGATGAGTCTATTCAGAAAGACCTGAGCAGCTGTGAACTGGCCAAAGGTCAGGATTTAGACCTCCCTGCCTTTACCTAATCACAGGGTGGCTTGACCTGTTTTTCTGTGTTTGTTGAGTTCCAGTGTGTGTGTCACATGTTGCTGTATCTTGGTGATATAGAGGAAGCTACCTTTGGGGGCTGACCTTGAGAGGCTTAGAAAAGTTTACAGGGGAAAGCAGAGAACTGATTGCATCCCAGTGAGGTAATTGCCCGGTAGAGCTGTGAAACCAAAATTTAGAGCTAATCGCCCCATCCCCAAAGTCCTTCTGTCTTTTATTAGCGTGTCATATATAGTTATTGTCAGAATCTTAAAGGGGTTTCAAATCCATTTTAAGTTCCCACCACCCACTGTGTGTTGTAAAGTTTGTTCTGAGACAGAATGTAGTGAGAGATTAATAGGACTCGTATTTGTTTATTAAAATTTTTAAAATGTTTTTTATTTATTTTTGAGAGACAGAGAGAGACAGCACGAGCAGGGGAGGGTCAGAGAGAGAGGGAGACACAGAATCTGAAACAGGCTCCAGGCTCTGAGCTGTCAGCACAGAGCCCGATGCAGGGCTCTTACCCACAAACTGTGAAGTCATAACCTGAGTCGAAGTTGGACGCTTAACTGACTGAGCCACCCAGGTACCCCTGTTTTTTTTTGAGAGAGAGAGAGAGAGAGTGACCGAGCAGGGCAGGGGCAGAGAGAGGGGGACAAAGGATCTGAAGTGGGCTCTGTGCTGACAGCAGAGAGCCTGATGTGGGGCTTGAACGCACAAGATCATGACCTGAGCCAAAGGCAGACACTTAACCAGCTGAGTCACCCAGGCACTCCAGGACTAATGTTTTGATAAAAACAGGTAATTCTCCCCATAAAAACAACTTCTGAAGTTTAGTGCTGTCTCTACAAACATGGGTTAAATGCTAGCATTAGTTGAATTCGTATGTCAGCATGTATCTATCTATCTATCTATCTATCTATCTATCTATATGTACTCGTCTGGCTTTTTAAAGATGTGCATGTATTAGCATCATACTTTCATCTTGTATATAAACTGTGGATTCTGAGATAATCAGTTTAAATTTTCAACAAGGAAGAGAAATAATGAAATGGAACAATGTTTTTTTTTTTTTGTTTTCCCAGTAACTAAATCTACCATTGTTCTGAGAGATCAGCAAATGACCACAGGATGTGAATTTAATCGAGTTGTGACTTTGAACAAAGGTGTCTGGTGGGATTTTCTACTTCTCCTCATCCTGTTCACGTGTTCACTTGCCTCCCAGTGTCGAAATCAATAGCATCTCACTATGATTTAACCAAGTTAACAAACAGTAATTTTAATACAAAAGAAATGGACTTGGGAAACAAAAGGAACTTTTATTTCTAACTCTGTCTTATAGCTCAGCACTTAAAGTCAAAGACTTTTACCTTTTGCTGGAGAAATATTTTCCTATTATGGTTTTTCTATGAAGGCAAGCTTTAAAATATAACCCCTTCCATGGAGCCGAGATTTACTTGGAGTTGCTGTTTGATTGTCAGTGACTCAGGATGTAGAATCTTACAGTCTCCTCAATTGCACACATGTACAATTGTATTATCTTGGACCATTTAAATAAGTTTGTTTTTGTTTTTGGGGTGTGTGTGTGTGTGTGTGTGTGTGTACACACACATACTTTACATCCAAAAGAAATGAAGATATTTAGTGGAGAACTGTTTAGAACCAGAGCTTGCCCTAGAAATATTGGGCTTCATTTTATGGACTATTTTTCTTGATCCAGTTGAAAGAGATTTTGACATCTCTTGGCATTGCCTGTACGTGTCATCTCTTTTTGAGAAAAGCTCTTTGCCATGTTAGTCATCTCTTACACTTATCGGTGCTGTATTAATATGATAGCTACCCTGCCAAGTATTTTACATGCACATCTCACTTAATACTTGTATCAAGCCAGTGCGGAAGCCAAAGCCCAGAGGTTTAAGACAGTTGCAAGTCCGATTCTGTTTTCCTCTGGCCAGGTCCACGCTCTTCCCCAGGACCACCCGCAGCATCGAGTCATCTGCTCTTTGTCCCAGGAGAACCCTCCCGCCTAGGTAAGACAACAGCACATTCCCTGCATCACCGTTGAGAGGTTTTATTTGGTATTTATTGCTGTTGCTAATTGATCCTAAATTTTTCATTCCATTACCTTTTCTCACATTGAAGTTTGTTAATAAATAACAATCTTGATTACCATGATTATTCAAGTACACAAGGAAGTGATGACTCTTCAACTCTTTTTTGTGTGAATGCTCCATAAAATGTGCCAGTGTGTTTTCAAGTGCATACCACAGTAAGATAAGTGAATAAGGCTTACATGATAAAGTGTAATGGAGCTTGTGAATCAACATTACCTATCTATCTATCTATCTCTATATATCTAGATGAAAGCAAGAAAAACAGGTTAAAGAAACTCAACTTTTCCTCAGTCCTCATATCAAAGTAAGCAAGGGCCTGGATCGTATGTGTAAACGTATGAACACAGTTTTATCTTTTTAAAGGTTGAGATGATTCTTTTTAATTTTTTTTTACTTTAGAGAGAGAGGGAGTGTGAGTGGGGGAGAGAGGCAGAGGAGAGAGAGACTCTGAAGCAGGCTCTGTCACATGACCCCAGGATCATGACCTGAGCTGAAATCAAGAGTCAGATACTGAACCAACTGAGCCACCCAGGCGCCCCTTAAAGGTTGATTCTAAGAAATGATTTCTTTTGCTCCCAAGCCTGGATCTTAGGACAACACAGATTGCTAGGAAAGCAATTGAGAAACCAAAGGGTGTGTGTGTGTGTGTGTGTGTGTGTGTGTGTGTGTGTGTGTGTTAAGAGAGGTACACTAGCTTGCTGCAGACCACTTGGAGAGAAAATTAGGATGGGCTAGAAGCTCTCTTTGTGGAAGGCATCTGTCTGACTGATGTTGGATTTGGACAGTGGAAGGGACAGCAGAGACCTATGAACAACCATCTGTGGTCTAGTAGGAGGAGAGTAAATTGTAAAATTTAAAATTTCTAAATTGAAAATTAAAATTTATTTTCATTTAAAATTTAAAAAATTTTTAAAATTTACTGGATATAAAGATACATATTTGGCTTACTAAGTAAGGTGCTTTAGGTACCATGGAGGACTGGTAAGAAAATAGAGATTTTGCCCTGCCAAGGTAGCTGACAGGCACTAGTGTGTGGCCTGCCTTCCTGGGACCCTGGGATCATTGCTCATCTGTTAGACTGATTGCTCATTCTCTCCTAAACAAATAGTCCTGGATAGCAAAGAACAGAGAAGAGCACCTCCCACCCCGGGGTTTGTACTTCTGTGTTTGGTTTCATTTTGATGCAGGGGCAGTCGGTGATCATAGCAAGTGATACTGCTCACCTAGGTCTGTCTCTGCTCTTCCTGGCCCTGCTGGTCTTGGTGGGTTTATATCCTGAGTAATGTTTAACTTGGCTCTTGCCACTTGGTGTGAGCTAGTCCCTATTTATTGAATGGCTGTGTGACCATCAGTCTTTTGACTGTGCTACTATTTTCTCTTTATCCAATTGAGACACTCCCACCTCTCTTTTAGACCTTTTGGAATCTGCTTTTATATTTTTTTCACTTTGTTCACTTTTTTTTCTGAGAATTCTCTTCTGTGTTCTTTCCTTTGCCCTAGGTGGCTGAAATTACCTTTGGAAAAACATGACACTTTTTTGAGTTTGCCTCTTAGCTTTTCCAGGCTAATGGTCAGGAATTTGTCATGACAGTCATGTTCTGTAGGTGGCCTGGCCCTTGCTCTGGTGAGCCCACCTTGATTAAGCATTGGCCATAAACTAGGGGAGGAGAGGATTTCCACCTCTGTCCTTACCTTGGTACGTGTGGTGCGCCTGTACCCCTACGGTCACTATTTTTGATGGTCAGATGTCTAGTCAGCTTCTTGGAAAAGATGATACACATAGATACTGTGAAAGTGAGCTTTCCCCAGACATTTCTTCTGGGAATTTTCTCAGCTCTTGTAGTTGTTTACAGGTTACTCCCCTACTCTGGACATCCAGGCTTTTGGACCCTCTGTATGATGAAACAGAAACCTCCACTGTCCTGTGGGGCCCCAGTGAGTGACAGCAGCAGTGTGCATGCTCTGAAGAGGAAGGCTTTGTAGGGCAGAGCAAAGGCTAGTCGGTGGCACCGTCTTCCAGGTTATGTGGTCTGGTGCTGTTTCTGTCTTTTCTCTGTCAGGATTTCCATCAGCAAGAGCCATACCAGTAACTTCATTTATTTCTCTTTAATGATGACCTGGTATCGTAAGATGTTTACACAATCCCTATATATCCTAGTATTTCCAAAGTAGAATTTAAATGGTTTGCTGCTAGTAAGCTGTATCTGTCTACTAAATCATGACATTAAATCATGGACTTGACCTTGAAATTATTAGTTATGCAGCCAGTTAGGGCTGGCTTTGAGATATGTATCTACCTTTGATCTAAATCTACACCTATCTATGACTCTTCTTCTATGGTAATGAAAATCAGTAGTAAATTGAACAAAGTACATCTATAATGGTATGGATTCCCTGTGTGACAAAGAATTCCAGGCACCCTTTGTGGTGTTCTTGGGTACCTTCAGAGAGTAGGATGCTTCTGACGATACCATTAGAGCTTTGGTGAAGCACATTATCACCTGTTTGGGTTTGGGAGTTTGTTCAGATTCATTAGGAAATGCCTTGTGGCAATACAGCCCTAGCAGGCCCAAGAGAGGACTGCTTTACCTGACACAGCACATCTGCAGCTAAGAACCTGCGGCCGGTGCTGACCTTAGCCAGCCACCTCTCCACAGGCACCGAGGCTGACTTTTTAAAGAGCTTTGTCCCCAGACCTTGTTGGGAAAGGCATCCTGAAACTACAGGTACTCACCTAGCTGGGGAGTGTCAGGTGCAGACATGATGAGACCATCTTGGCTGATCAGAGTCCTCTCCTGTTCATGAGATCATCTGTGATCGTATCAACTTTATCTTTAGAAGCTTGAAAGAAGATAATGTAGTCTTTTGAAGGAGGCTTTTAACAAAATTTCTCTGCCTAAAGACTTGTATTTCTGTAAGGTTTGCTCAAGCTAAGCATGGCATCTCACCACTTATTAGATGACTCATCTCTCTGAAGAAGGACATTTAGCCCTTTCTTCTGGACTGTCCCCAACCCAGGAATTTCTTGCGGGATTCCAAGGAGATCTTTAAACAGCCAAACACAACTCTTGCTTTGGTGTGTAGGCACACTTCTGTTTCTGTCCAAATAAATTAGGCTGGCAAGTCATAAAATTAGGAAAATATTTTGTGACTTGTGTTTATTATTTAACAAGTAGAGCTGGCCTTAAAAAACAAAACAAAAACAAAAATCCAAACCAATCCCAGCTCGGTTGACAGAAGATCATTTTACTGTTTGCCAACAGTGAGGCTGTACCTTCTCTGGGAGACAGAAGCCTGTCCTCTGTCACCCTCTGATTTCATTCATTCTTCCCCTTCCATCTTTCTTTGGTCACTTTGCTCTTTTCTGCCTCTGCCCTGTGGACTGGGTGGGCAGATGAAAGCCTAGGAGGGAAATGCTGGGAGCCCTTTCTACATCTCAACTGTTTATTTCCTGTCTTTCCTTCATGTTACAAAGTTTCTCCTTTGCTTTTATCAAGTCCATGAATGACTCCCTTTGTGGAGCTTATTGGAATGCCCTGTGGGAGGGATGCTGTGCAAAAAAATAATTGTATTGCATAACTGTCCAGTCCGTAGAGATGCCAGATCACACTTGGCAGTGGAACAGACCCTCCTCTTTAGCAGGTCCTATGAGAGCAGGGCGCAGTGCATCTGAGAGGTGGCTCTGTCCTCCGCCCCAGTACCACAGAGATGACCTTTACCCCAGCTCTGATAAAAGGCTTTTTAAATTTTTCTTAAATGCTTATGTTTCCTTATCCCATAAGGAGATGTTTCCGTATGTGTGCACGTGTATATGCATGTTCCGTGTATGATTCTTTCCAGCTGGCGTTCTTCACAAATGTCACGTTTGTCTCCTGTTTCACCTTGAGGCAACTGACGTTCGTGACTAGGTATTAAAAAGGGCAGACTTTTAGTTTATTTTCATGAAAACAAAATCCCGGAGAAGTCTGTTAGATACAGTGTAATTGAGCAGGTGACATGCTGATGTTTGGGGTTTGGTAAACATCCAGAGAGCACAGAGTTTTTGGCATGGTCATTGAAGGAGCCAGAAGCTCCAAGGTGAACTTCATGGACTTACTACAACACTGTGTGTATCCTCTGAACTAATTCCAGGCCTTTAAACTTAATACCAAACAGCCAGGCCAGGCAGTCACCAGGCTTCGAGAAGGGTCATCTTGGAGCAGAGAATCATGCAATGAACCATCTAGCTAACTTCTTTCTTTTTCTTGTAAAATCACATTAAATCTCCCTCACTTTGGAGGGCGTTGAAATGGAGAGGCCTCTCTGTCTCCTGGCTGTTTCGTGCTGGCAGTAGTCGTTTGCGGGAGGGGTTTGGTTATGAAGGATGCTTATAAAATAACTCTAAAAATTAACTTGTTGGGCACCTGGGTGGTTCAGTCGGTTAATCATCTGACTTTGCCTCAGATCATGATCTCATGGCTTATGAGTTTGAGCCCCATGTCGGGCTCCATGCTCACAGCTCAGAGCCTAGAGCCTGCTTTGGATTCTGTGTCTCCCTTTCTCTCTGCCCTTCCCCCCCCCTTTCACTTTCTCTCTCTCTCTCTCTCTCTCTCTCTCTCTCTCTCTCTCACACACACACACACACACACACACAAATAAATAAAAACATTTAAAAAATAAAAAAAACTAAGTTAAAATTAACTTATTACAGAATAGGGTTTTATTTTGGTGTAGGTAGGAGCATACCATGCTAATTCCTTACTATGAAATTCTCATTAATTGGCATGTTATGTATGATCAAGTACAAAATACAAAGCAAGTCAAGCAAGCTGAATAAACAGTGTGAATCATGGCACATGCCTAGAGCTTCAGAACAGTAAGCAACAGTGGTCTGTGCTCATGTGAAGAGAGCCCCAAGGTGCACACCAGAGGGTAAGAAATGAAGAGAATACCATTTTCTTGGGAAATGAAGAAAGACAGCAAACCAAGACAGTGTGTGGGCCCCCAGGTGTGGAGGGTGTAAGCCAGCCCCCCTTTTGTTCAAGGCACCCTGCCCTCAGCAGGCCAGGCAGAGTCCTCACAGAATTATGCTGTGTCACATTCGCTCTGCCTTTCATTTATGCTCTCTGCCTTACTCATTCCTTGTCCCCTTTCAGCTGCTTTGTGTATTTATCTTATCTTTTCACTTGTATATGTTCTGGTAAAACCTGCTGTTTTACATGCATTTTTTTCCCTGCAGTGAAATTATAAAATTAATCCTTTTTAAAGTGAACAACTCACTTACATTGAGCACATTGACAGTGTTATGTAATCATCACCTCTATCTAGTTCCAAAACTTCGGTCACTCCAGAATGAAACCCCAGACCTACTCAGCAGTGGCTGTCTGCTCTCGCTTCTCCTCAGCCCCTAGAAACCACCGCTCTGCTTTCAATTTCTAAGGATTTACCTATTCCGGATATTTCATATAAATGGAAGTAGACAGTACGTAACCTTTTGCGTGCATGCGTGTATTTTTCAATCAACTTCATTGAAGGTTAATTTACATCAGTAAAATGCACACCTCTTTTGGTGGACCTTCTGCATGGTGTTTTTGTTTTTTGCATCTTTCGCATTTATTTACTGTAACTGTATGAGGGAGGACCCTGTTGTCACCTTCATTTTGCAGATGGGGATTGATTTGCAGGGAGGCTGATTTGCCTCAGTTTGAACAGCTTCTGAGGGGCAGGAAGGATGTGAAGTAGGCGGACTGGCCCCAGAACCCGCTGGAATCCACGCTGACCGCTATTACCCATGGCCTTTCAGGTCTCTGTATGGTCTTGAGAGCCTGCTCTCCCCCCAGACAACAGTGTGCTGCTTTCCCACTTGGACAAAAAGTGACCATGGAATATTCTGGTGTTTGTATGTGCTGTAGTTGAATTATTTCCCCAGTGATGGATTTTGTAGGTTGTTTCTATTTTTTTTTTCCTGGTCATGAATCTTATTGAAAGGAAGATGAAAGACTAAAGAACATTCTAAAGTAAAACATATTTGTTGTAGAAATATATCCCAGCAAGGAGAATAAGCCAAAAAACATATAATTCCCCTCAGAGGTAACCACTGCAAGCATTTTGAACATAGCTTTCCAATCTCTTTTATGTCTTTTTTTTTTTTTTCTTAGAAGGGAAAAGAAAGCCCTTTAGGAGAAAGAATGATACTGTAAATGAGATTTTTGGCATAGAAAATTTACAATATACCGTGAACTTCTTTTTATCTAATTAACAATAGTGAATATTTACTAAGAGCTTAAAATGTGACAGGGACTATTTTTAAGTGTTGTCTTCCAGTTCACAGGAATCCTGAGAGGTGTGTGGATATTACAGCAGATGAGGACAGTTATGTCTGCTTTAACCTTACATAAGTGGCCTCATGCTCTAGCTCATACTATTTCTTTTTTAAAATTCAGAACTATATTCTTATGATTAATCTGTTTAGGTTGCTGTATTTACCTAGACATTTGTTCCCCTGTGTTCCTATATTTCCTCCTGTCTGGGTCCCCATACACAGCATTGCAGGGGCGATCCTGTCATAGACCTGTGGAATATATGTCCAGGAGCAGGATGCATACAGCATGGGAACATAAATGTATTTACGACTAAGTATTGACAGAGGCAGATGTCCTCAATGGCTATGTTAGAGTCTGCACTCCTGTGTTATGTGCTTTTTATTTATGGCTCCACAAATGTGTGTATAGGGGCGCCTGGGTGGCTCAGTCGGTTAAGCATCTGGCTTCGGCTCAGGTCATGATCTCACGGTTTGTGGGTTTGAGCCCCGCCTCGGGCTCTTTGCTGACAGCTCAGAGCCTGGAGCCTGTTTTAGATTCTGTATCTCTTACTCTCTCTGGCCCTCCTCTGCTCACGCTGGCTCTCTCTGTCTCTCAAAAAAGAAAAACAAAACATAAAACAAAACAAAACAAAAATGTGTATATAAATGCCTAGAGAAAGGACCAGAAGGATATACACCAAACCAGCAACAGTAGGAACATGTACAAGGGGATCAGGAGGGAGATGAACCTTATTGGTAATGATTTGATATGTTTTTTTTAAAAAGTTTTATTTATTTATTTATTTATTTATTTATTTATTTTTAGTGGTCTCTATACCCAACATGGGGCTTGAACTCATAGCCCCAAGATGAAGAGTTGCATGCTCTTCTGACTGAGCCAGCCAGGCACCCCGATGATGTGATATGTTGTAAGGAGAATGTTTTCAAGTGTGACTTGTCATTATAATTTACCATTTAAAAATATGGTCTAAAAACAAGACCTTTAGCTAAAGTTTACTGTTTTATGCTGTGAACACTTTTGGAATCGTGAATGTGTGGGTTAAGATTAGTCATGGCACATGGAATGGGCTTTTTTGCAAGTTGGTGCTTTGTGGAGCATGCTCTAAACAGGTTTCCTAGTAATACCCGTGAGCCCTCCTTAGGCATTTAATTCAGGTCCCCCACATCTCAGGTGGCTCAGGGAGGTTAGGTGGTTTTCCCAAGCGTGCAGGGTTAGGAGTGTTGGCCAGGTTCAGCATGGAGAAGTGGTTCTGGAGTGGTGGGCCAGAGCAGAAGACCTCTTCCTGAAGGGCTTATTGACTGGAAATCAAACTTAGGAGGAAGGTAGGTGCTGTTTCCTGCAGGTGAGGTAGGGAGGAAACATTCTCAAGAACAGTAAGTTTCACTTACTCCCTTGTATAAACACTTAACTGAATGAATGTATTAGTTTGCTTTGTTTACTGAGCACAAGGTATTAAGATAATCTTTGCCTTATAAGCTCCTTCTTTCTGTAAAATGAGGGTGTGTGGTCTTTCAGTCAGGCTGCAAGCTTCCTTCTTGTCACCTCTTCTGAAGTGAGAGCAGCAAAGGTTCTGGATGACTATAGAGGTACTTTTTAAAGGTCTTTCTCTTGCTTGTTAGTTTCAACTGAGATGCCTCATTCTTTCTCTGGAGCCCAGATGAATAATGATTAATAAGTCACTTCTTAACTGTGACAGAGCGGGCCTGTTATCTGCAAGGATCCCTCCCCTTCACCTCCCCGTCCCCTTCGGGCCCCCATCACCTTCACCCACACCCTGGCAACGGCGTACAGTTCGGTTTACAGTGGAATCCGTGAGTCTGTGTCTGAATTTTACTTTTAGGACCAGGAATAGGATAATTCACATCAATGTACTGTGCTGAAAGAGGTGTTTGCACACAGCTGCGGTGAAAGGTTTCCTGGTACAGTAGCTCTGAGGAGCTCTCGAAGGCAGAAGACAGAATGTTGGTGATGCTTTATGAAGTAGACATATTACATAAAGTTAAAAAAATACATTGGAAGACATATGAAGATACAGGGTCATAACTTTAAGGCAGGAGTGTTTCCTACCGGCAAATACTCCCTGGAACTCACTGGTTTGAGAGTTTAAAGGCACAAAGCATGGTTGAGAAGGCAGAACTTTCAGCTTATCTGTTGTTCCCAGGGTTGGTGAACTCTGGAAACTCTAGAACAGAAATGACCATTATGAACAGGTGCACATGTGTGGTGAATACTTGATGGATGTGTACTAACCAATAAATAATTAATATACTTCCTCTTGACTCATATGGTTGAAATGAAGGATGGTCAGTCTAATTGCACTGTATACTTGTGTTGAGCAGAGAAGTTGAGCAATCCTGCCATAATACTCTTGAAATGAAATAGGTGGGGTGGGAGAGAGAACAGTCACGCTTTGCCTTTTGGGTGGATTTTTAAAACATTTTTTTGTATGTTTTTTAAATTTATTTTTGAGGGTGAGAAAGAGAGAGAGAGAGCGAGTGAACAGGAGCAAAGGGGAGGGACAAAGAGAGAGGGAGACACCAAATCTGAAGCAAGCTCCAGGCTCTGAGCTGTCATCAGGGAACCTGAAGTGGGGCTTGAACTGGTAAAATGAGAAATCATGACCTGAGCCAAAGTTGGATGCTTAACTGACTGAGCCACCCAGGCACCATTGGGTGGATTTTTTTTTATTGCCTTGTTGATAACTACTGGTAATCTTTTGCCCTAGCATAGTAAAGGTACAAGATTCATCAGTTAGGTGGAGAGGATCTGAAGTTCCAGTTTGTTCAGTGTGATTAGATGCCCATGGGAAGAATGAGCCGCCAGTTAGTTACCTTTCCACTTTTTTAAAGTTTATTTATTTATTTTGAGGGAGAGAGAGAGAGAGAGAACCCCAAGCAGGCTCTGCACTATGAGTTCAGAGCTCGATGTGAGGCTCAAACTCACAAACCTCACAAACCATGAGATCATGACCTGAGCTGAAATCAAGAGTCAGAAGTATAACCTACTGAGACACCCAAGTGTCCTGTTACTTTTCCTTTTTGAACTATAAAATGCCCACTCGTGACTGAACAAAAAATTTTTTAACCTACTTAGAGAGCACTCAAGCAGGAGAGGGGCAGAGATAGAAGGAAAGAGAAAGAATCCCAAGCAAGCTCTCCACTGTCAGCATAGAGCTCAGTGTGGGCTTGAACCCATGAACCACGAGATTATGACCTGAGTATAAACCAAGAGTTGGCCACTAAACTGACTGAGCCACCCAGGAGCCCCATCATTGAAATTTTGATGAGCGTAGTTTTGCTCTATTTCAGAGACAGGCAAGTGGAATAATAATCAAATTGTGTATCATTTTGCATAGGTTGCCCTTCAGATAAAAAGAAAACCTTTCCTGCTGTTCTCACAGAAAACAAAAAGGAGAGTAAAGATTTTTCTGAGTGAGAATTTTAGATACTTTATTCAAAGTGTGACAGTTTGCTTAACTAGTAAATCAACCAGTGGGATTTTGTGTACCTCTTGGTGTGTCTGTGTAGTTTGTATGACCTGGGACCCTGTAATGAAGTTTGCAGTACCTCAAAGCTAGAAGCTTTTATGTAAGCACAAGTATATTTTCTTTCGTAGCTGTTTTCTTAGCCTGCACGTGCGGGCCCTTTTCAAGAAGGAATGGGGGAAAAATGGTGGTAAATGACTTTTGAAGTGAACTTTTTATATTTGATTACCATTCTGTGGGTTTGAGTTCTTAATTTTAACAATTGTGGGTGGTATTTGTGAAGAGTATCAGTTTCTAGTATGTTCTGAGTAGTGGTGATTAAATCCTTGAAACAATATAAGCACATTTATATGCTTTTATCAGCTCTGATGACTCTGGAGTTGTCATGCCTTGTAACATGGGTAGGAATTGAGGTTGTCTTCAGTCATGTTAGTTATAATATGAGAAAAGTTACATATCTAAGTAGGCATTGAGCTTCATGATTGAGACTTTTTTTTTCCAAAATAAATGTTTTCTGGGTTATCTCTCAAGAATTTCCATCATCCTTTTAAAAGTCTAACTTCTTTTTCTTTTTAGTTTTTTAATGTTTTTATTTATTTTTGAGAGAGAGAGAGAGAGAGAGAGAGAGAGACAGCATGAGCAGAGGAGGGTCAGAGAGAGAGGGAGACACAGAATCTGAAGCAGGCTCTAGGCTCTGAGCTGAGCTGTATGCACAGAGCCTGATGCGGGGCTCGAACCCACCAACCAGTAAGATCATAACCTGAGCCGAAGTCGGACACTTAACCGGCTGAGCCATCCAGGTGCCCCTAAAAGTCTTAACTTCTTAAAATTCATTTGACTTTGCTTCCCTTTTTAATTTTACTTATGAAGTTTTTTTTAAATGTTTGTTTATTTTTGAGAGACAGAGACTAAGAGACTGAGCGTGAGCAGGGGAGGGGCAGAGGGAGAGAGAGGGAGACGTAGAATCCGAAGCAGGCTCCAGGCTCTGAGCTGTCAGCACAGAGCCCAACACAGAGCTTGAACCCATGAACCATGAGATCATGACCTGAGCCGAAGTCCGATGCTTAAGTGACTGAGCCACCCAGGGGCCCCAGCCTTTGCTTCCTTTTTTTTTTTTTTAATTGTTTAATCTCTACACCCAATGTGGGGCTCAAACTTGTGACTCTGAGAACAAGTGAGTCCCATCTTCTTCTCACTGAGCCAACCAGGTGTCCCTCATTTGACTTCGCTTTAGGTTTCCATGGCCATCAATAAAAATGTGACAAACTGCTTCTGTGCAATTTCTCTATCCAGGCCCCGGGATGCAAAGGAGAGGGGTAGAGCCTAAGATTTCTGGAGGTTAACCAAGATAGACGGTAGGTCTGGGTTTAGGTGGAACAAGGTGTAACAAGGTGGAGAATCTGAGTTTAGGTGATTTTTGGTGCACTTGGATGTTTACTAAGCTTGTGTACTCAGGTGAGCCTGGGCTCTGGGATGGTAGAGTGTGGGGTAACAAACAACCCTGAATCACAGGAGCTGAACATGACGAAGTGCACTTCTGAGAGTCTGGGAGGGGCCCCAAGTCAGCTCTTCTTCCTGCCTCGGCCTGGGGCCCTAGGCTGCTAGGCTGCTCCTGGGCTGCAGTCAGGCTGCTGCAGGAGGGCAGGAGTGGAGGCGGGGGAGCAGGAGAGGAGAGCAGGGGAAGGAGCTGCCAGAGCTTGCCTCTGCCTCAGCAAGGAGAGCCACTCATCACTGCTCCCCCTTCATTAGCCCTGCCATCCCCAGGGCCCTGTCTGTTGCAAGGCAAGGCGATGCAGTGCTTTTGTGCTGAGGAAGGAGATACTGGTGTGTCTGCCACATGCACAGGATTGCAGGCTGGGATCTCTGAGAAGACTGGAGCCAGAGATGAGGATTTGAGAGGTCATTTATAGTAAAGGATATAGCGGTGTCAGTTTCTAAGGGAAAAGTATACACTTAAAGAGGGTTTGGTTTTCCATGATGGTTTTTACCCCAAAGTTTATTTATTTATTTTGAAAGAGAGAGAGCAAGCAGGAGAGGGGTAGAGGGGGGAAGGGGGGGAGGAGAGAGAATCCCAAGCAGTCTCTGCACTGTCAGCACAGAGCGTGAGGTGATGCTTGAACTCTGGAACCATGAGATCATGACCTGAGCTGAATCGAGAGTCAGATGCTTAACTGACTGAGCCACCCGGGCACCTCCATGATGGCTTTTCTGCATTTGGTGTTCTTCACAAGCCAGGCAGCATGCTGCCCCAGCAAAGTTTAAGGATCACTATTGCTCTTGTCAGGAAAGTCAGAAAGATTGTTGCTGTTTATTTTCATGCTGTGTTGACATTGCTTCCAAAAGTATACTTGCAGTTGTTTGATCATTTTAGGGTGTTGCAGACTTGTAGGTTAGCATATCCTGACACATATCTTTAAGTCTCGATGACAACAGGTTGTGTTGGCCAGAGCTTAGGTGGGTAAGGTGTAAGAAAACAAAAACCTTATTATTACTACTTTTTATATCTCGTTAGGCTTAGGAGACAGTTTGTGTGTACTCTTATGCATATTAAACATGATGAGGACATTGGCTTTCTATTATCTTTTTTATCCCAAGAGCGTTCATTACTTGACATTAGAATATGCGACCGTACTTTCGCTTTATACCAGGACATCCACAGAGAAGGGACCTGCTGCGTCAGACCAGGAGCCAGTTTTTGTGAGTGTTTACTACCCTGGTTCTTCGTCTCTGATCCTGCCTTTCCCACCCCTGTTTTTCCTTCTCAGCAGTTCTTCCTGTTTACTTTTCCCTCCACGGTCTTTGGGAGTAGGCAGCCCTGAATTTGGAGCTTCTACCTGTGACCAGCTATTTGACATCGGGCAAGGCATTCTGGAGGTCTCCGTGACCTTTTCGGTAACATGGGGCTAAATAGCTGCCTCATGAGATTCTTAGTGTTAGTAATGTGTGCAAAATACTGCGGTCCCTGGTACATTTTCATTGCTCAATAAATGTTGAGCTATGAGTAGTATTATTGCCATTTCCCACGTTTCAAGGCACATCTTCATGAAAATCTTTTTTTCATCATTCACCAGGCATTGGATAGAGTTTACACATCTTCTTCCATTTATGAGGGGGTTACATCCCAGCAAACCCATTATAAGTTGAAAATACTGTAAGTTGAAAATGCATTAATACACCTAAGCTGGGGCACCTGGGTGACTCAGTAGGTTAAGTGTCTGACTCTTGATTTCAGCTCACGGTTCGTGAGTTTAAGCCTCAGATCGGACTCTGCACTGACAGAGAATTCTCGTCTCCCTCCCCCTCCCCCTCTCCCATGCTGGCATTCTCTGAAAATAAACAAATGCACCTCATCTGCTGAAAATCATAGCTTGGTCTAGACAACCTTAAATGTGCTCAGAACACTCCCGGGAGTCTCCAGTTGGGCAGAATCAAAACAAAGCCTATTTGATCACAAAGTGTTGACTATCTCATGTAATTTATTGAATACTGTACTGAAGGTAAAACATAATGGATATAAGTTACCAATTGTTTCCCCTGAGGAGTGCATGGCTGGCCAGGAGCTGCAGCTGCCACTGCCCAGCATCATGAGAGAGGATCCACTCCATACGTATCGCTAGCCCAGGAAAAGATCCAAATTCAGACTTTAAAGTACGGAGTCTCCTGAATGCATACCGCTTTAGCAGCATTGTAAAGTCTCGTGAAGCAGAACCATCCTAAGTTGGGGACTGTCTGCGCTCCATTGAGCTGCCAGAGCACTTTTGATCTCTGCTGATGTTTGTATTCTTTTTTGTACACATGTGCTCGAGAACGGAGACCGAACATCCCGCAGGACAGTAGGCATCCCTTACTGCTGTGTCTGCTGCCTTGCCTTCCTTGTGCGGTGCAAGTAGTAGGTGCCTAACTAAAGGGTAAATAGAGTCAAAATGAGGTGGAAGGAGAAAGGGCTGTGCTGTGTTTAGAAAATAGTCCACCTATGCGGGTGAATTCTCCTAAATTGGAAACAAATACTCTTGAAATAGTACTCAGTGACTTCCGTAGTTAGGGTATAAAGATGATTCTCAGTGTTTATGTAATTGAAACTTTAAGACAAGGACAACAAAAGAAAATTAAAGAAATAATGAAAGCAATGCAAAGGGCGTGTAGGTTTTCACTCTCATGAAGCCGGTCCTGAGTACTCAGGTGAGTTTAATCCAGCCTGGGACATTTATATAGCGGAGAGCGTGTGGCTTTCATTTCCCTGTGCTCAGCTGCTAGCGAGGCTCACAGCTTTCTGACTGGTTTTGCACCCCGGAAGTTGTACCTGGTAAGGTAAAAGAGGCATATTAAGTGAACCTCTCCACAAGCTGGAGTCCAATAAAAAGTGTGGATTTACCTAGAGTTATGTTCGTATTGTAACTGGAGTTGGTTTCTGTCCCCTTGGAAGGGCATCCCAGGAAGCTTAGAATGTGTGTGAGCTCTCTCTTCCTTACCTGCCTCCGGTTGATGATGGTCTTTGAATATTGGATCCTCAAATATATCCTTGAGAAAACTTTTTTTTCATTCCCTTATTCTCTTCTAGAAGTGAGTGGAATGTGGGGCGTCCGCCCTATAGATCTGTTAACACTATAAAATGTTAAAGAATGCAGAGAGACTTGGTATGCCGAGACACATACTCTCATCTTAGAGTTCTAGGGCCATGTGGTTTGCTCAAACACAGAAGCATGTCTTCATCTCATTTCTGCTACAACACTTCCCTCATCAGGTGTATCTCTGTGCTGGTAAGTAGGTGTTGTGGTGTATGCTCTGGACAAAGAAACATGGGTGGATGTTTCAGCTATGGGCTTTTCTGGAGACTGAAGGAGGCCCTCATGAGGACACTGCTGTCGGGGAGTGTGCTTTGCGTCGGTGGTAAACCAGATGGATGTTACAGGGCAGAATTATTTGTATAATAATTCCATATTATACGAATTTGGAGCTTTGACTTGAAAATCTGCTTAAAAGGAACTGAGTGCTAAAATACATTTCCTAATTATCTTGCCTTAATTGTCAAGAGTAGAACTTATAGAGTTGTCTTCTACTGAGTTGCTTTTTCAAAAATCTATGGGAGTGGAACCTATGTATAAAAAACCCACTACAATAAAATTTCTTATCCATATGATTCTTAAAAGCGAGTAACTTAAAGTTGGGTTGAGAGATTTTGCTTTTTTAAACTTTAATATTATAAAGTAAATTTAAAAATTTTTTAAGTTTAAAAATTTTTTAAATTTTTTATTTTTGGGGGAAGAGAGAGAGAGCGCACACGCACGAGCGAGTAAAGGAGCAAGCACAAGCCGGGGAGGGTAGAGGGAGAGGGAGACACAGAATCTAAAGCAGGCTCCATGCTATGAGTTGTGAGCCCAAAGCTGCAGGTGGGGCTTGAAATCTTGAACCATGAGATCACCTGAGCCAAAGTTAGATGCTTAACCGACTGAGCCACCTGGGCAACCCAATATAAAATAAAATTTTAAATTCCAAAATAATACATGTTCATTGAAGAAAAATTGGTTAAAATGTAGGAAAAGCACAAAGAAGAAAATAAAAGTCACTCATAATTTCACCTCCAAAAAAACCCGCATTTTGGTGTTTTTTGTATATTCACAAAATTGGGATTATATTGTACATGATGTTTTATAACCTGTTATCTCTATTCAATATTACTAATTTTCCCCTCGTCATTACATATTATTCCAAGATAAATGCTGCAGAGTTATCAAAAAATTGCTCTCAACATTTTCTTAGAAAACTTTTCAAACATGCCCCAAAGTTAGAAAAGTTTATAGTGAATACCCATATACCCTTCAGTGATAGTCTGCCATTAAAATTTTACCATACTTGATTTATCATGTATCCATCTGTCTACGTACTCTGTCCATCCATCAATCCATCTTAATACTTTTCCCATGCAATTCAAAGTAAACTTTAGTGCAATATATTACTTTTAACTAAGCTTGTTTACCTTTGTAATTATGTTTGGTTTATACCATTATTCAAAGAATCTGTGTTTGCTGAGCATACACAAAGGAAAGCCTAGAAAACTTGCCAAGAGAATTTTGTTGAATGTAGTGAGAAAGGACATCCAAGGATTTAAAATTTGCCTTGGGGCAAAATGTGCATCATTAGCATCTGAAGTGGCAAATAAAGAACCAGGAAGAATGATCTTTATTTACTGCTTTTATGCCTAATTCAGCCGTGAGTATGGGGACAGGAAAAATCTTTAGAAGGGCTAAGGCTTCTCTCTTCTGTTGACCTGAATGCTGTCATGCTTGGTCACTAGTGAACACGGGCTGACCTGCAGTACGGTTCCTGCCAGCCTCCCAGTGGGGTGGCTGTGGAACTGGGATTGGGCGTTCCCTGCGTCTTCCCTGTGGCTTTCCCGGGCAGGAGGCTGAGGCACCCTTATTCCTGCTCTGGATAGATTTCCTGCCAGTCTACCTGCCTTTCCTATTTGTGTCATGTAAGATTTAATAGATGGAGGCAGAGATGGGAGGAAAGAAAGAGACCAGGTTGTGGAGCCAAGAAAGCCTTTATTGGGATCTGCGATTCCCAGGTGAGGTCCCATGACTCCGGGAGTGGGGAGTCAGAGAAGTTGCGCCTGATAGGTGATGGGGGGCGGGGGTTTATGGGTGAGGGGGTTCTGGGTTTGATCTTGGGAGGGCAGATTATCAAATAAGGGCATTTCAGGGATGTGGCAGGATGGAAAAGTTGCCTCCTCTGTCAGGGTGATGGGAAGCTGGAGCTTCATGATTGGCTGTTTTCCAACTGGCACGGGACCTTCCAGGTCTGCAGGTGAGGGGTGGGGGTCTTTGGTGCACAGAGTTCTTCTCCGACCTACCACAAAATGGCCGTTCGGTCACCTCCTTAAGGTGACTCTTACAGTCACAGGTTCTTTCTGTTCTGAGGAGCCATTGTGGGACAGTCGTGGCAGACACAGAAAACGCCCCTTGTTCGTATCTCTTTGGTGCCCACTTTTAAAGTTGCCTTAAACTGTCTATCCTTGGGGGCAAGGCCAGCTGTGGTGACCTTGCTTTGTGTGTGGTTCCTGTCACAGCACCCTGGGTATTAGGCACTACTTTCTGATTGACAGCTAGCCTGTCCCTGTTAAGCCTCCCAGAGTTCCTGTAGTTGCTGGCTGTGCAAGCACGGGGTGCCTTTCGCAGGCATTTCAAGAACATATTCGTTCTCCCAGTCTTCACCTTTCCTTGTGTTGTCAAGTGGCTGCAGGCCTTGAAGAGAGAGAAGGCTCCGTGTGTCTCACATTCCAGAGTGTTCAGTCTCGGTGTCACGTCAACACCATTTAAAAAGATAAGAAGCCTCAGCTCTGACATTGGCAACAGCTCTGACTGTCCTTTCCCATAAACTCAGCTTTGGCTAGAACCCCTTCCAGGGAACTGAGGTCTGTGGAGCCCCAGTTTTACATAACTGGATCCCATAAGGCCAAGTGATTCCTCTTCCTTTCCTTTCTGTTGTTTTCATGAGAGCGGTTGGTTCTTGGCCATGTCAGGCAGGTCATTGGGTTTCTGGGTAATCCAGGTTCCTCGATTTTCCCCTAGACAGTTTCAGGTCTTCATGACTGGGTTGGCCAGGAAAGGACATCTGGTTTCTCCCCCACTTCCTCTCACTCCCCTCTTTTAGGCAGAACCCCTCTAACTCTTAGAGCTATGGTTCTCCAGTGAGGGAGATTCTGACCTCCTCTTCCTGTACCCCCTGGGACATTTGTCAATGTCTCAAGTTTTAGAAGCCCTGCCCTAGATCTAAAGATGCTTGTTTTGTTTTTTTTTTAATCTTCCTGGTGATGGCATTATATAACCTCCATGCCATTATTATACTGTTCCTGTCAGAAAGTTCATCTGCATATCTAATCTAAGTCTCTTACGCTTCAGTTAGTTGCTCCGAAGTGGAGATGAAAGTGTGTGCTCCACCATCTTCTGCATATGATCTTGTTCTCCCAGCCTGGTCTCAGTTAACTGTTAAACTTGTCTTAGGACCTCATTTCTCTGTTCTTAATCTCTCCAGATGTTTTCCAAAATTTTCAAGCATTCTGTCCGTTAAATTGTAGTAACCCTATCCAGAGAGAGCTTTCTAGCAGTTTGGACAGTGCCATGTCTGATGGAAGCGGTTATGTTTGGGATGGAATTTTGATGGGGAGGAATATGACTAACGTGCAGATGACCAGTAGAAGAACAAGACAACGGTGACTTCCGCTGCTTATCAGGGGGAGGAGGCGTGTGGAAGGAAAACTTTCCCACGTCAGAGACACCTGGGTACACATCTTTACTCTGCCACTTATGAAAAGTTGGATCTTGGGTCTCTGTTTCCTCAGGCATAAAATGGGAATGAAACACTTCCTAGGGCTGTTTGTAGTAAAAGTGAATGGGACTATATCGATATGAATGAAATTAGCACTTATGAATAAATAGCACTTGTGGTTTCACTTACTCTGTCCATGATTTGTGTTGGAGAAGATAGTCCAAACTTGGGGAAATCTACAGAGGTAGTTTGAGTTTGAAGATGGTTTTCAAACTTTGTTGTGTGGAGGAATTCCCAGCGAGCCTGTTAAGGAATGCAGGTCCTCAGGCGGAGATTCTATTTGGGAAGTTTGACCAAATGCAGGTATTTTCGTTTTCACGGTAGCTCAGGTGGGTCTGATACACTGGTTCCCAGGGAACCCTGGGAGCAGTGCTGGCTGTGTGGCTGCCGGGGAAGCACAGGGGCCCCAGCCTTCTCAGGAAGCCTCCCCTGTAGTTGTTTTCTGTTTCTCTGGGGCCATTGACAGAGAATAATCTGTTAGGGCTGTTTCAAGCAGAACAAAACTGTTCTTTGTTCTTGCTTTAATGACAACTGGAGATATCTTTTTATTGGATGGTCTCCTTGAACACTGTTTTGACTCAGAGTCCCAAGTCTTTTGGGAACCAGTTCAGGAACCCAGGCTGGAAAAATCTCCCTGTTCACTGGCTGATGGAATTGTGATTTGGGGTGGGGAAGGGGCAGGTTGGAGGGAGGTGGTGTTTATTCTGAGTGGGGGTTTCAGGAGGCTTTGGGGGAAAAAGAAGTGTAATGTGGACAGGAATGGGATAAAAACGACCAGATTCAGTCCACTTGCAAATTATTTTGTGTCTAGTTTCTTTTGTTGAACTGTGCTTGGGAACCTAGAATATTGACCATATTCATATTTTACAGAGTTTCTTTGTTGCAACTGAGGATGGAGAGTGGGTGGCTGGCTCACTGAGGGGGCCCGTGATGACCAGAGCTCGCTAACTCCTGAAGTGAATGTTTATAATTTCTTGACAAAATGACAAAATAAACGTCCCAGGTTTGCCTAGAAATACATTTCATTGCTTCCCCTGTGTCGCCGTTCTGGGTCTGCATGTGTTCTCAGAGAAAGTGGGATGGGTTTTACCCACACTTTGCTGTTAGGCACCGTGTCTCACTGCTAGCTTGAGGTTTGGCTTCTGTGGTGTGGGCTGCAAATCCAAAATACTTAAAAAGAAAATCTTGGAAGGAATTTCCATCATTTATTTAATAAATGAAAGTGTGAGGTAGAAATTAGAAGTCAACTGGGGAGTGTAGTTGGAAAATGCAAACCGGCCATATGAGACGTGCCTTTAAAGTTTTAACTCCTTGTTGGTATCCCCCACCCCCAAGAACTCTTTAAAGTCCTGTCAGTTGAATTTGTTGCGTTTGAAACTATGAATGTGAATCTGACATCAAAAGTATAGATCAAGAGTCGGGCTGTCCTGGGTTGGTGTTTTTCAGTCCCACACATAAGCTGTTTGTTGGTTAGTCTTAGCCTACCTGAGCTACAGGAAATCGTTCAGTCTCTGAGCCCATGTAGACATTTCCGTGTATGTCATCATAATAAAACTAAGTAGAGGAAATATAATTATTTATAAACTGGTACAAAAACGTGAAAAAAAATCATTAAATGCAGCACTTAATAAAATTAAAGGTGAATGTTTAATTAATGTTAAATGGTAGTAGAAAATGAGAAAGAACCTGCTTAACAAAATGTTTTTTTTTTTTTAATTCCAATTTTAACTTGTGGTGCCCTTTAAATGCGTTCGCTTCGGAGTTGAGGGTAAGATGGTAGTTAGATATGCTTGTGTCCTGTAGACGTAAAGTGTGCTGAGCTCTGAGACTAGTGACACAGCATTTACTATTCCCAGGGATCCCCCGCCCCTGCTTAATCAGTTGTATCCCTTCCCACTTCTTAAATACAGAAGTTTTCGATACATAGATTTTAAAAACCCAGGAAAATATTACTTTAAAGATCAAGAGAGAAACTAAGGTAGATGGAAAATAGAACACTATTTCGTTGGCCCTACTTGGTCATTCCGCTTCTCTCTGGAGGATATGAGGAATTGTAATGCAGATCTGATGCCATCGCGAAACATGATACGATGTCCAGATACTCTCAGAGCCCAAGCACTTCCAAGACCCTGCTGACAGCTTCATTATTTCAAGCAATATTGGATATGGCAGAGTATCAGTTGTCCCAAGAATCTGGACGTCCTTTTGGAGTTTTTGTCCAGTGTAAGTCTTGGCAACAGATGTGAAAGTCTGCATTAACGTAATGTTAGAATACAGGGAGTCATCATGGAATTCTTTAAAGCGGTGTCTCTTACCACTGACTTTGAAATACGATACAGTGTGTAAAACTGAACATTTTTTTTAGTTATCCAAGATCGAGTTAAGGGGTCACAGGATGGGATCTTGCCTGGAGAATGCCATCTCGTTTTCTCCTTCAGGCATTTTCCTGAAATGGTTGGACTCACAGGTTAAGGAGAGTGAGTAAAACACACGGAGAAGGTGACATTTTGGTGTCCTAGGCTTTTGGGAGTGTCCACAGAGAGGCTGCTGCTGGCTTCCTTATAAAGCTGACAACGAACTTGAGTGGTGTCAGCCCCATCTCCTGTCTGCTGCATAGTACAGCCCTCTAAGTGTCAGATTATCAAGGGGTATGTTAAACACTTTCTGAAGTTAAAGCCCCTAGAAGTTCCCCCTTGCTCCTCTGCTACTTTTAGCACTGCCTAAAATACAGTGCCAGAGCGAAGACTCGGAGGGACAGCTGGGACAGTGGTGATTGCATAGCATGTGACACTTTTTAGCCATGCCTTTGAGGCCTTAAAGGAAAGATACCTTTAGATTACAGGTTAGTGTTCTCTGTCAGATGACGTTTATTTGTGTTATATATTTATGTAGTTACCCACACATGTTTAAATACAGGAAACACTTTTAATGGAGGACCGTACTTAAAGCATTCAGAGGGGTCTCTTGCGGTGTTTCATCTGTGGACTTACCTAATGAAGGCTGGTAAGACTTTGGCAAATCACAGTGCAGAGAAGATGACGGGCCTCTAAGTCCATATTCCATTCGCTCATTAAGGAAAAAAACAAAACCGTGCATACTCTGTGGTGCAGTTCAGCCCATTTCCTGTTGGGCTTTGTGAGTTATTCTAGTATCCTGGGTAAATAATCCCTGAATGAAATTGATGTATTTCTTTTTACTCACTTGGTTTGGCAAATCATTGACAGATAAATGATTTTATAAGCAATTTAATGTATTTACAGCAACTTTATAAAAGCCTTGAAGCTTCTGGGTTTGGCATTGTTTTAGCTTTTATTTGCACCAAAGGAGGGTTATCCCTTTGAAATTATTATACAAAACAGAGAACGGAAGATTTGTGTCCAATCTTAGGGCTAAAGGCAATAGTTTATCGTTCTGTAGCCTGTTGGGATGTTGTGTTGTAACTAGTGTAATTATAAACATGGTTTAGAAACACGAGGGGTGCCTGGGTGGCTGGGTCAGTGAAGCGTCCAACTTCAGCTCAGATTTGTGGGTTAAGATCCTGTGTCAGATTCTGTGCTAATACCTCAGAGCCTGTAGCCTGCTTAGGATTCTGTGTCTCCCTCTCTCACTCTCTGCCCCTCCCCTGCTCATGCTCTGTCTCTCTCTCTCAAAAAATAAACATTAACAAAATTTTAGAAACATGAAAAAATATTTACAATCTAATTTACAATGCAAACAGCAGAACATGGGGCCATAGTTATTGTGACTGTATCTATGTGAGTGTATGTATGTGTGTATGAATAGAGTAGAATTTAATAGGCATTCGTGAAATAGTCGTGTTTGGGTAATGGGAATTAAAAAATTACTTAGAATTCTCTTTCTCATTGCTGTTTAGCATGGTTTAATTGTAAAGAAGGGAGAAAAAATGCTTTCATCGGGCTGGTTAATTATTTCTTTTGAGCCTCCAAAAGAAAAAGAGTGGGATGGGCCAAAAAAAATGCCTCTAAATACCAAATATTTACATTTCTTTTTCTGGTTGTAGAAAGTGTTTCTTCATAGGAGGCAGTACACACAAATACTCATTTGTAGGAGATGGCTGAACAGGGTTTTTTTCAACATCTCTTGAATATGCGGAAACACACCCGCCTCCCATCAGTGCCTCTTCTCAGTAAATGGGAGCTGGGTTCAGCCTGGTTTCCCCATCTCAGTCCCCTGCATCCTCACCCTTCTTGTTCTTGACTTTGGAGGTTGGTTGAACACATCCATGGTGGCCCAAGCTTTTCAGGTTGTCCTCAGGAGAAAGCAGAATGTGTTCTGGCGGAGGGATAGGTCTGGTGTCAGGGATTTGGAAAGGGTGAAGGTGAAGAGAGGAGAATCAAGTCTGTTTGTTATAAAATG
Source organism: Suricata suricatta (assembly GCF_006229205.1). Lineage (NCBI taxonomy): Eukaryota > Metazoa > Chordata > Mammalia > Carnivora > Herpestidae > Suricata > Suricata suricatta. The sequence continues at coordinate 61,504,834 of NC_043702.1, forward strand.
CAGTGATGATTATAATGGAGGTGATCATGCATATAGTTTTTATTTCCTAAATATCCCCCTACCACCACCACCTCCCTTAGTTAAGGTCTAATCAGTCAGCAAATCCTGTGCCTCTACTTCCAAATATATCCCTAATCCAGCCACTTTTCTCCCTTTCCTCTTCAGTCACCCTAGCTTTGGTCATTAACTTGTTCCTGCACATCTCTGGCAACTGCCTCATCAGTCAAGCTGCATCTGCTCCTGCCTCCCATTACAACCTTACGTTAGAGTAGCCAGAGCGACCATAATAAAATGTGAGCCAGTAGTTCTTGTCAGAATTCTCCAAAGCACTTATTTTGGCCGATAGGGCTCTCTGTGTGTGTGTTTATTTCCCCGCCTACTGGTCTGACCATCTCTTTTTCCACCTACCCTATCAACAAGCTTTAACCACACTACCTTTTTCTCTGTCCCTCGAGCTCTCCAGACTCATTTCCTGCCTCAGGCCCTTTGCATGTGCTGCGCTCCTCTCAGGATATTCCACCCACAGATCTTTGTGGCTCCTTCTCATCAGCCCAGATGTCACCACCTCAGAGAAGCTTCCCTGCCCATCATAGGTCCAGTGATCTTCCCACAAATTGCTGTAATATCTGTTTTATTTTGTCATAGCACTTATCACAGAATCAAATTCTTATTCACGATTTTTGGAACAGTCTAGGCCTGTCATCCAACTAAAATGTAAACTGCTAGAGGGCACGCACTTTTTGCTGTCTGTCTCCTTTCCAGCACCTTAAATAGTGGCCAGTATATTCATAGAAGCTCAATAAAGTCTTTTAAATAAATAAACAGACATATAGTCTTTGTCATGTAATTGAGCTGTAAACTGAAGGTTTTTTTTTCAACTTCGAGATGCTGTTATTCTGTGTGTGTTGAAGGCACTGTCAAAATTATTGTGCACTGTTAGTAGATCATGTGCTTTTGGTTTTTCTTCCCACTCCATTCCCATCAATGCTGGTAGAGTTGTTATACCTATGTATCCATTTTGGTCTCCTGACTAGGGCTGGAATGGCTGAAGTAATGTGAAGCTAACTGATGCATGAGGAGATTGAATCTGAAACAGGCATTTTCAGGATTTTTGTCCATACACTAGCACTAGTGGGCCAACTGCTAGGAGCTTAGACCTGTGGAGCTGGCCGATAGGTTTTTCTTAAGTTATGTGCAGAAGAGGTCATCCTGATAGTGAACAAAAGCACACTGAGAGTGCAGGTAACTGCCTTCTGAGAGCTTAGAGTTCAAGGTAGACATATCATTAACCCAAAACTTGACAGCAAATACATAACACTAAACATTTCCTATCATTTGTTGAGTAAATGATACAGGATGGAGATGAAGGAGTTTCTCTCTTAAAAGATCAATGTAACAGGTGCTTTTCTGAAATCAGCCTAGCTAGCTATCTAAAAAAAGGTGACAAATGGATGACTGCACATCATATTGCAGCTCATGTCATCCTTAGCAGCCCTCACAGATCACACACCTGATTCCAGTTAGAAATATGGTTCTAGATCTGGGGACCTGTGCCTCATGCCTCAAGGAAGCACTTCCAATAAACAAAATTACTATCTGTAATAATTCTTTCTCCTGAAAGATCACACCAGATAATTTGTATATGTTCAATTTAGACACACTATTGTTGCTATAAAGTTTAATTGTTTAATGTGTGTTAAATACAAGCATTTACAGTGATCTGGCTGTTCACCTTTGTTTACTGGGTACCGTAGTTACCCATAATATTTGAGGAATCCTGTTTTCTGGATTAATGGAATACATTTCCAGGTAACCAGAGCCCAAGTTAATTTCAGTCATAGTTGCTGGAGGAGACAGGTGGAGGCAGGGATTGCCAGCATGCTGCTGCTGCCATCAGGGCCCGAGGGGGTCGCTGCTGCTGCTTCTTCCTTGTCTTTCTCACTTGGCTGCACTCTGGGCCCCTGGGATTGACGAGACTCTGCCTTCCACCACTCTGAACCTTCACATTCCTGTAACTAGCACTCTCTCGTACCTCTTTTCTGCTATCCTTTCAGACGGTGGCATCATCCTCCACCGTGTGGGTGAAGAGTGTGTCAAGAGAAAAGGACAGGGAAGACCTCCACCCTTCAGGGTTGCCCTTCCTTCTTCTTGTGTGGCATACCTTGAGGGAGAACCTCGGGTTGCCAGGGGAGACCAGATAAGCAGGAACGGGATTATGAGTAAAGTCAAGTCAGATGGAGAGGTGGGGGGGGGTGTGTGTGGGGGGGGGCATTAACATGAGTGGACATTTTTTCCCCTCTGTCCTTGAGCTAGGAGAATCGTTTTAGTTACTTGCTGCCTCATGGATGTGGTAGCCACGGATATTTACCAGAGAAGTGGATCTTGAACAATGAATCATTCCCTTGCATAATTTTCTGTAAAGCCAATCATTGTGGTATAAAAATTAGTTGTCAGTGCTGGCTACCAGGAATAGGGTTGGAAGAAGTGGAGTTAACTTCACCAAAAACTGTAAGAATTGGGGCTCTGTGGGAGCAGAGGTGATCCCAGGGGAGGGGGATAAAGCCATTTTTAAAAGCAACTTATAGTAGACCTAGTTCTAGTTCCTATCCAGGTGTCTGGGATAATTATACTGTTGGTAATGTTAATACAGGCAAAACATAATTAGCTACTTCTGTGCCAGACATGTTCATTTATATTTTTATGTTTTTGTGTATTGTTACACATAATATTTACAGCCGTCCTGTGAGGTAGCTACAATTGTCACTCCCTTTTTATAATTGAGGAAACTGAGGCACAGATGTACAAAGCAGCTCACCCAAGGTCACACAGCTGGTAGGGCTGTCTGGCCCCGGCCCCCCCTCCTCACTACTGCATGACCCAAAGAAAGTAGGAGAGGGTGGGGCGCCTGGGGGGCTTAGTCGGCTAAGCGTCTGACTTGATTTCGGCTCAGGTCATGATCTCGTGGTTTGTGAGTTCAAGCCCCACCTCGGGCTCAGTGCTGACAGCATGGATTTTCTCTCTACTCTCTCTGCCCCTCCCCACCTCAAAATAAATAAAGTTTAAAAAACCTATCCATGATTGTTAAAAAAAAAAAAAAAAAAAAAAAAGGTAGAATGGGCCTGAGGTTGTAAGTACAGAGTGAACATTTTGGGAGTGTTAGATATGCAAAGGGATCATTTTAGGAATGTGTTTGAAAACAGAATGAACGAGAATTAAAAGAACAAGGCTGGTCCTTGCTAGATGCAGCTTGGAATAGGCATCAGCCTCTTGCTGGAGCTGATGGACATCATGCTCCCTTGGTTTCTTATTAAGTGACTGTCTCTAAGCACCAGACAGACCTTCCTAGACGGGCTTGTGTATCCGGCTGTTACTCTGCAAGCTACTTGCCTCCTCTGCCTACTGTTTCCCTGCTAAGCTCTGCTAATAGAGGCTGCTGGAGGGCTTCTGGGAGGCTGGAGGAAGCAGAAGGGACATGATGCATTCCATTGGCTTGCTGTGCTGGTCAGCCTTGTACCAGAAAAGGTCTTTCACTCTGCTAGCCAGAGTTGATACCTATCTCCAGCTCCTTGCTGCATCCTAGAACCAGCCTCCTGGACCCCTCGGAGAACCCATCACCTGGCCGTCCTCAGAAGTTTGAGTCTCAGCCCAGCATGGATCTTCAGGGAGGGTCCCCAGGTGCCAGCACCTGTCCGTCTGTCAGAGGTCTGGTCCCAAGCCCTGTGGGTCTCCTCCTCTCAACTGTTAGATTCTGGTAACCCCACCTTGTCCCTCTGATTCCCCCATTCATCTCCCCCCACCCCCAGCCATGGGAGATGGTTCCTGCAGTTTCACTCAATTACTCAGTCTTTTCATTTCTTTATATCAAATATCTGTTGCAACAGCTAGCGTTGTTTCTATTTTCCTAACTAGCCCCTGACTGGTAAATCTTCCTGTGCCCTGGCAGTGGAGGGGAGAGGCAAGCTGATACCCAGAAACCGTGATGTTCAAACTTGAAAGTATAGGGGGTTCACCGGAGACGCTTGTTGTGTATACACATCTCTCTTTAGTTTTAATCATTCCGAGGCAGTAGGTTGGATATGGGCTCAAGAATCTGTTTTTGAAACAGATATCTTAGATGTTCCTAATGCAGTTACTCTGTCTCAGAGGCTTTGAGAAAATCTACCCCAATCCAGGGACTTCTCATGGGGGCTATGTCTTAGGTATGAGGTGGTTGTTCTGGGGTCTAGAAACTGCTTTTACTAATTATTTTATAGGATGGGTGCTATAGCATATAGGATATGCTAATCTCTGTCCGAAGGCCACCGAGGTTGTACATTGCCCAAGGAGGCTGGGGTGCAATTAACCGGGTGAAAGGAGCTTCCCCCCTCATTGTGCATTGTCCACTTGTCCAGCCTGGCACATCCAGCTTTGTGTCCATTCAGAGGGGTTCCTTTTTCTTTTTCTTCTTACAAAGGCAGCATGCATGCAGCTTAGATGGGGGATGAACGAGACTGACCTTGAAGTAGAGACAGCCCCTTCTTTTTGCATGTGCAGCCTTTCCCATTTCCAGGTGGCCTAAGGTTGGAGCAGGGAGGAACAGGAGACACCGTGTGAGAACACCCTGTCGGAACAGGACACTTGTGTCTTTTGGCCTTTGCCAGTGGGTGTATCTGTTTATCTGTATGAATTGCAGTGGACATTCCTCTGAGGAATGTTGGCTTCTGTTTGATTGATTTAATCAGTAGAATGAGTGGGTTTTGCCGGGAGGGGTTGAATTGCCCCCTCAGAGCAGAACAGGAAGTTTTTCAGTCCTGCCAGATCATGGGGCTTTGAGTTTGCAGGGGGCAAGGACCTGAGTTCGACCTTTCAATGAATATAAAAATCAAATCCGCTCTGTAGGAATGTGTCCCTGTTGCAGTCCAGGGCCTGACGGGGTGGGTCCTGAGGAGGATTTGGGGGCCTGATGTTGGCTCCATCGCCTCTTCACGTTGTTGTGTGCTTTAGGTCACTACTTTATACTAAGGCAGAATCATCAGAGGCCCCACTGTATTAGCCTGCCTCATTTTGTGTGGTGCCTACTTGCCAAGTAGTGGCCTGGGGATTCGGCTTTTAAAAACTGAGGCTCCTAACCCATTCAGGTGGAACACTGCACTTCAGTATGAGCTTGCTGGGACCCTTGACTCCGAAATTAAAACAGATGTTCTGCGGATCAAAAATGCCTTCAGGCAGAGAGCCTCCCTAGGTCTGTTCTTGAAGTTAACTGCCACATCCACCAGCTACCTACTCAAAACACACGTGGAGCCATTCAGAGATAACAAACTGAGTAAAATTGCACTTCCTCCTTGCTTCTAGATTGTACAGTCGGCCAGGGCCTTGTGTTCTTTGTGTAGAACACAGCTTCCCCTCCCTTGTGGATAGGCGACCTCCCCAAGGATGGGTTGAGGTGAGTTTTTATTCACTTAGCAAAGCTTATTGAGGGCCTCCTGCTCCAGGCTGGGGCCTTGGCTGCGGAAGGGCTGATAAGAGCGCTCAAGGGTCTTGGAAGTGCCGGGACGGGGAAGTGCAGGGGTCCTCGGAAAGTGACTATCTCTGCCTGTGGTGTGGGAGAAGGCAGGTCTCAGGCCACTGCCACCGATCCCTGGGGCTAGATTGTCACATGACCCCACTCCTTCCAAGGAGGATGTTCTTTTCCTTAGCAAATAAATGCACGTTCACAGACAGACATTTCCTCCAAGTTTCAGGTCAGCATCAGGGCTAGAATCCTAGAAGAGTTTCAGCTTTAAGGGGTCTAACCTATACACGAGTGCCCTTCAGACTAATGAAGTTTTACCTTTTTTATTTTTTTAAACTGGCAAGTAATCATATTCAAAGAGTTGTTTTTTAATCTACTAGACAAAAAATGTGTAGGAGTAAATCCCAGTATCAGTCATATTGAATTTGATGGGAATTAGAGTCTGTTATTTAATAATTCCTTATCAAGTCCTTACCACTTCTCTTGAACCAGATGCCTTGCACACCCCCCATATTTATTGTTGATTTTATTTATATCAGGTAATCCCAATCCATGTACTTTCTGAATTTAGTAAGTGTAGTGCAGGGTTTGTTTTTTTATATGTTTCCCCCCCCAATTGTTGCTTTAGATGTAGCTTGAGGTCCAAGGTGAGTTTATTGACATTCACTTCAATTTGATTCCACATCCCAGTTCCCCTCTATCTCTCTTAAGATCAGATCCCCAGGCTACTTTTTGTTTTTCTGTGGCATTATCAGATGGTTCTTGCTGAGTTATATACAAGTGCTGCTTTTCTTTGGTGAGGTCTGTGACCTCTAAAGGTTCCAACAAGCCAGACTTTCCCAGGTAAGTTACAGAGTTTATCCACATCAGTGGTGAAAGGTAAGCCTCAGTGGCCATTTCTCCACCTCACCCTGGTTACCTGCCTGTCCATCCGTCCTCCCCCCCCCGCCCCCCCGCTTTTCTGTCCTTCCATCTGTGTGAGCTCTGAATCTGCCCCCCAAAGCCCAGAACGTGAGTCCAGAAATACATACCTCAGCCAGCTTGGATGTAACACAAACCAGGTCACTCAGGAGGGTCCCCTGCTTGTAGCTTCCTTGAGAAATGTTGCGCTGCTGTGTGCTGCCTGGTGTATGCACAGCCTATTTACCCTTTATACCCCTAGCAGTGGTGTCTTGTTTTGTTAAGGAATCCATATAGTGGATTACACGTAACACCTGTCCCGTTTCTGTCCTGTGTGTTTGACTTGGGAGCTTCTTGTGCTGTTCCTTTCACATAGGATACACCAACTGACAGGCAAATAGCCCTGAGAGTCTTCTCTGTGGTAAATAGTAGGACAAGGTGGATGACGACATGTACTAAATCAGTTTGGGCTCGTGTCCTGAATATGTGCGTATGTTATGTGGAATCAAATGTGATCATTTTTGGTCTAGAAGAATGACAACTTCATATGTATAAGCTAATAATTTAAAAATTGGACCGTCAGGTAAGGAATGGTGCACCTTTGAAGCTGAATAGTAATAATACAGGGAGGCAAAATACAGAAGCAGCAAGATTTTGTGAGACTCACAATGCTTTCATATCAAAAAACATTCATTGCTAACCTTATCATATTAGGAGGTCTCAAGCAAAATTCTGAGTTTTCAGCTTTTCTGCAAAAATTAGAACCTTGGCGTGCGAGGTCAGTGAGCTTGCATGGTGACATTAGCGGAGGCACAGTGGCAGCTGTGTACCCGCAGAACTCACATGTGTGTCCATTCACACACTGGCCAGCTTCTGGCTCTCGTGTGACCTTGACCGGCCTCGTGGGCTTTGAGGTTGGACACATGATATAAATAGAACACATAGAGTAAGTTGGGTAATCAGAGAATTGGAAGGAGTCATCAGCTGGACCAAAGCCATTTGTTTGGTTTATTATCTACCCCAACCAGCACATCCAAAAAAGAAAGCCTGATACAGCTCTGGACACTATGCACTGAGGGGGGACTTGGAAGCAGAATTAAAGAGTCCTTTGATCTGCTAAGAGATGGACAAACTCTTGTTAAAAGTTTTGGCTTGGTGCTCCTCATTTTAAGTAGGATATGGTGATAACTTCCTTCCACTGGCCACCGTTCACATTATAGGGTAATATAATATCTATTTTGTTTATTTTTAAAATCCTGACATTTATGAGGAGAGGTTACTGAACAATTGGGCCACATCCTAACTTTGACAAAGAAATATATATGTCTAACATATATAATTCTTTAACTTAAAGACTGAAACATATACTTTGGAGACACCTGGGTGGCTCAGTTGGTTAAGCATCAGACTTTGGCTCATGGGTTCAAGCACCACATCGGGCTCTGTGCTTACCACTCAGAGCCTGAAGCCTGCTTCATATTCTGTGTCTCCCTCTCTTTCTCTGCCCCTCCCATGTTCATACTTTTTCTCTTTCAAAAATAAACAAACATTAAAAATTTTTTAATAAAAAAATAAAGACTAATACATATATTTTAAAGTACCAGATCTTTGTTGTTACATTATTCATATTGGATGGAAAATTGGAAATAAAGAGAAGACTGATCAGTAGAAGAAAGGCTGAATAAATTATGGTACATCAACATCATGAAATATGTACCATTAAAACAACAAATTGGCAGGACGCCAGTTGACTTGGAGGGATTTCCCTGAATAGCAATACTAGCTTGAGATTTAATTAGTGCTGCTTATGTGCCAGTGACAGTTCCATGGGCTTTCCATGATTAACGCATTTGATCCTCACAGCTGCCCTGTGAGCCCGTGCTATTATCTCATACAAATGACGAAATTGAGGCATGGAGAAGTTAAGTAAATCATCCAAGGATAGGCATTTATTTATTTTTCATTTTTAAAAATGTTTTTATTTTAATTTTGAAAGAGAGAGAGCGAGGACAAGTGGGGGAGGGTGGGGAGGATTCAAAGCAGGCTCCATGCTGAAAGCAGAGTGGAGTACAGGGCTCGAACAAACTGAACCATGAGATCATGAGCTGAGCCAAAGTCAGTCAACTGACTGAGCCACTCAGGTGCCCCCAAGAACTAGCAATTAGGATATTGTAGGACTAGGTTATGAATTCATGCAATCCAGATAGAGATTTTTGAAAAATAACTTTTAGCTTATATAACAAAGTACATTATCAATAATAAGTGTAGCTATAGAATATTGATTCATAGCTATTTCATAATTTTCTGGACTCTTCTATTTTAGACTCATTATGTTGTCTCAGACCTTAGAAATCACTTAGTCCTCTGGTTTTCAGACTTAGCCCTCCTCTTGCCCTCTTTAAACCAGCTGAATGGTTGCAGAATGTTAGTGCTGCTGGGAACTACTTTGTCTTCTCCTTCGCCCTGGGGTGTAGTGCAAACTATAGATACAGCCTACCTCCTTGACATTGCAGGCACAGAAATGCATTCCAAAGAAAGCCTAACATTTATTGAGTTGCTGTTTCCATGGATGTTATTAGGCCTCACAGGTAGATTTTATTACGCCCATCAAGGAAACTGAAATTGAGAGAGAAATTAGGCCCAACATCGCAGAGAAAATTGGTACCAGGGTTGGGTAGAATGCTTGCTGAGCCGCCTTTTCTAGGGTCTTGCTAACCTAAGATTTGGGGGCAATTGTGGCCTACCTGCGGCCCTTCAGTTGAATGTTGCCTTAGCTAGCTCTTGACTCGATTAGGCAGCTGTTGAGAACTTCTAATTTGTAGGGCTTTGTTTATTTATTTTTTAGTATTTATTTATTTTTGAGACAGAGACAGAGTGTGAATGGGGGAGGGTCAGAGAGAGAGGGAGACACAGGCTCCAGGCTCTGAGCTAGCTGTCAGCACAGAGCCTGACGTGGGACTTAAACCCACAAACTGTGAGGTCATGACCCGAGCCAAAGTTGGACACTTAACCCACTGAGCTACCTAGGCGCCCCTTGTAGGGCATTATTTACCACAGGTGATAGTGGGACAGTGACTTAGAATGGACAGTGAAGGACTTTTTTTGTATGAATCAGCTTGGGCTCCTGTCACAAAACACTGTGGCCTGGGTGCCTCGAAGAGTGGGGATCCAGATCAGGGTGCTCTCTGGTGAGAGTGCTCCTCCCTTCCCTTTCTCATCTGTAATGCCAGGGACTAGACCTGACGGTCCTAAGGCTTCCCGCCCCTCTGTCATTGCCCTTGGTCTCTCCTGTGGTTGAAAGCAGTCTTTGGAGTCCCAGCGGTGTCTCCTCAATCGCCCAGTGAGTGGTTATGAGCCTTCATGCTCAGTCCGCTCAGCTGTATTCCTTCCGGAGGTGAGAGGCGCCAGTTGTTCTTCAGTCACTCAGTTGTTAAGTAATCACAACTCTGAGGTTGCTCAGCTCTGATAAAAGACTTTCCCTACCGCTACCTCTCTTTCCAGAATTCTTATTTTTGTGCATGTGCTTGCATATGTCCGTGGAAGGCAGGAGACTTTTTTTTATAGTCAAGGACTTAAAAGACTATGGGAGGCAGCCCCATTTTACAGGCACTTGTGTTACCGTTTCTGGGAATTTGTTTTCATCTTTCCTGTTTTTCAGTTCCATTGCTTTGAAAATGTTCTGGGATGTGGATTAAAGATAGGGGGGTGAGATTGGGGAGAGCTTTGCAATAGGCAGAGCTGAGAATGGCTTCCCATCAGCAGCTTGTTAAACACGTGTGCTGATTTCTCTGCTGGATCCCAGGCCCAGGGCTAACCAGCTACTTACCACTTTCTCTGTGGCTCCGCCAGTGATGGTCTCTTGTTCTGGAGACCTTGACTGGAGAGTACACTTCGCTATCAGTAGGGCTCTTTGTAGTATTTGGCTCTGATATCTAGAGCATTCTGGATTGAACCCAGCATACTGTGATCTGCCGGGCCAAGGCCGATGTGGTAGGACTTGGAAGAGAAGCTGATGGAGCAGGCAGTGAGATTAGGGACAGGGAGGCCCTTTTAACAACCTGTGACAACAGCACTCTGTCCTTGAACTAGAGAATAAGGCTCACTTGAATCTTCCCTCTAGATGGTTTCTCTTTTGTTCAACCGTGGAGGCCTTTTTTTCTTTCTTTTTTTTTTTTTCTGGTCCTGTAAGGCCAGGCCAAGGGAGGAAGGGAAGCATGGGCTCTGGCCTAGGGGAAGCAGAAGAACATGGAACCTGGAGCCTGGCAGACCTGACTCAGACCCCAGCCCAGGCACTTGGCTGTGTGGGCAAGCTTTCCAAGTCCCAGTGTTCTCACATATAAAATGAGGCAAGGAATAAAAAACAAACAGGCTTGTAATGAGAATTATATGAGTAGAGAGCCTACCATCCAGGGAGTGGTTAGTGTATGGGTATCTTCTTCCCTGGTGAACACAGGTTGAACTTTCTGGAATGAGAGTCTTGAAGTTTTGGAGCACAGGGTAATCTGCTTGGGATCAAGGTCAGGGGGCCAGAGCTGATGTTGAGACCATGGGAGGAAAGTAAGGGAAGCATTTCAGCTCTGAAGACACCCACTTGGGCACTTTCTTGGCGTGGGAAAGTGTTGCTTTGCCCTTAGAAATGTCATGCCTGCCTATCACATCTGTAAGGAAAGCTAATACTGATCTCCCTTCTGTATTGCCCAAAGCTGCCCCTGCCCCTATCTAATATTTGATGAGTCATTTGAGAAGTAGTCCTGGAAGAAAAGCTTTAAGGAGAAAGGTAGATGGTCAGATCTGACCCTCTTTTACACAGTCCTGAGCACAGGCTGTTTCCCTCCTTGGCAGTCTTGCAGGGGTAGAGGATTTATGTGATCCGAAGGAGGTTTTTGGTATTCCCTGCAGAAGTGAGATGCCTTGACCCAGAGGTCTTTTTGCCCCTGTAGAATATAAATCGGATTAGGAGCTCTTTGTGCTCTGCCACAAATCACTACACGTCTACATTTTGCTCTTATAAAATATGGATAATGACATGACTCTGTCTCCTAGGAGTTTGAGTGCATTAGCTAATGATCATGAAACCTTAGAAATAGGAAATTCATATGAATGCCGAGAGCTTTTGTAATTACACATTTGCATCACTCGGTTGGCATCCTTGAAAGTCGTGCTTTCAACACAAGAATACTTGGGTTGATTCCTGTTCTTCTAATTGTAGAGCAAGCACAGAAGAAAGAAGCTCAAAGAGCACTCAGAGCAGATAAATTGTCATAGCGTCTTCTGGAAACTCTGAAGTAGCTTGGGCTGGAGAGGTTTGGTTTGGGCTGAAGTGGCAGAAGAGCCTGAGACACTTTAAGGGCACTGAAGTTAGAGAATGCCGGAAGCCAAGGACGGTAATGGCCTCCACGCAGTCTTATGCTCAGATGCTCCTGTCTCTTGTCCCTGCGACCTCAGACCCGTCACTTTGTCAGCCTTTGTTCTGGGTGGTAGTGAACCTGCCATATGGCAGTGGGCTTTTTCGATGTGGGTCACCCTCCTGGATTGTAGCTTCTGGAGTATAGATCCTGTTTTTGTCACCTGTAGAACAGTCCACTTTTTTTCTTTTTCTCCCCCAGAGAATTATTGTTAGATTCAGAAACTCTTTACAAAGGTGTCAAGAGGTAATGTTGTAAATACCTCGAGAAGACTTTAAAAAAAAATAGGTACTGTATTTATGGAGGAGGTCACGAATTACCCAGATGGCATGCCCCTTGATAGCTGATGTTGTTTTTATTTCGTTTCAGGCAGTGGAGCTACTGCTGTGGTCCAGGCTGCCCTTTGCAAGCCCAGGCAAGAACGTGTAGCAATAAAGCGGATCAACTTGGAAAAATGCCAGACCAGTATGGATGAACTATTAGTAAGTAAAAGTGGAGCATCCCTGCCAGTTACTCCTCTTCACATCCGGGGCTGTGGAGATGGGCCGGAGGGACAGGAGAAGGGGAGCGAAGGCAGCTTGGCGTTCGCTCCTGTTCCGACATACGTGTTTCTTGAGAGCAGCCCCCACCGCTTTTCCTCCCCTGTGTAATTACAACTACCGACGATTCTGTTGTAGAGCGTACGGGCTGCTTTGCTTTGACAAGCAGGATTTTGTTCAGTCCTCATCATTCCAGGGTGGGGGTGGTCTCAGTGCTGACACTCTGTTTTGGAAAAGCAGGAGGCAGACGCGGTTCGCTGACCTAAGGCCATGGGATTCTGTAAGGGCCGAGCCGGGCGGGGAGCTTCTGGCCCGCGGTCTAGAATCCTGACACAAACGGGAATTACTCCCCAGGTTGCCGGTCATTTTGCCTTTCAGAAATTACAAAATGACCGACATGTTTCAGTCACTCCGAATACTGCAAGGTGGCTTGCGTTTGGCTAACAAGAGCGGTTTGTCTCTCATACGTGGCAACCTGTACTTCTTCCTCTAAATGCAGTACATACATAAATGACTGGAGCTTTCAGTGTGCGTGTGACTGTTGGTTGGTTGCAGGAACATTTGCTCTTGGCTTAACTGACTCATTATTAAATGAACAGCTTGGCGAATGGTTATTAGTTGCCCAGCAAACTGTGAAGGGTTTGAGAGATTAATCTCATAAATATAGTTATCCTTCTGCCTGCCAATTTTCTTCCTTTTTTTTTTTTTTTCCTTTTGGCCATTTATTTGAGGATAATAGGAAACTGCAGTGGAGGAGTTAACTGATTGGTTATCCCAATCCTAATCCCAGGACAAATATTAGTTCAATAGCTCCACACAAGCTACAAAGTATAATGACATTTGGCTCCAAATGAAGAAAGCTTTTGTTGTATTCTACATTGGGAAAGGAATGCCATTAACAAGAGCCTTTTGTCTTTACTCAGAATATAGCTTTTATTTCAGGCTTAATTACAGCACCCTATAGTATAAATTAAGTACAAGGATAAAGCTGTACTTTTCCAGATCTGTTTGGCCTCACATTTTAAATTAGGCTACAAGAGGCATAGATTTCACTGGGATTGAAGCAACAGATCGCCAGCTACTCCGATTAAAGGAAGGGCTCCCATGATTTAATGCTAATTTCAAAAAAAAAAAAAAGGAAAGAAAGAAAATGCCCAAATGCACAAAATTTGCATGTATTTAAGGCTTTTTACCTTCTTCAAGGCCTCAGCTATGCTTTGCTCTTACTGAAATTATTGCTGATCCTTCTGTTGCTTGTGATATCACAGAGACCAATAAAATTGTGCCTTTGTCACCCAGCCAGTTTTGAAGGTCACTTTCCCCAAGTGGAAAAAGCACTAAACAAACTGTGGGGAGAGTCAGGTCCTGCTTCTGCCGCCAACTTATTTTCTGCCTTTGGTCAGGTCATCTAACTGCACTGTACTATTTAGAAAAAGAGTTGGGTTGGAAAATCTCTGCGATCCCTTTAGGAGTCCCCAGATTCTGAGGCTATACTGAGTGCACACTAATTAAAAAAAAAAAAATTGGAGCGTACATTTCACTATGCCCTGTCTGGAGACACCACTCACGAATTTGCCCGTGATGATTGTATTTGATTGTGGTGCTCCGTCCGGTCCCATGGCATCCTGTTGGCACCAGCAGAATATTTGCACAGGGTCTGTGGGAGCCTGTGAGCACTTGTGTCTGACAGTTCCGGAACCAGCCTTCTGGGCGCAGAGGACCCTGATCTCTACCAAGGCCCAATTTGCCCCAAGCCTCCGCATTCTCCCTCTGTTGGCTTCTCGTCAGCAGACTGCTGCTGGCAATGGGGGTTACAGGAAGGTCCTAGTGGAGGTGGCCGGTGGGGGTGGGCACGGAGGGGAGGATGGCCAGCCACGCCCTTTCCTGTTTCCCTGGGACCAGGACCAGTGACAGTGGCATTTGGAGATCGTACTTGGGATTTAGGCAGAGCCGCACATGAAGGACTGGGGCTGTTTGGCTCCATTAATCTCAGGGTTTAGGAGTTAGGAGTTTGCTTGTTAGCAGTTTATTTTTCTCATTCTCTGCCCCGCCCCCTTAGTGCCCATGTTGTGTTAAGAAAGTATAGTATATATGTGTAATTATCCACTTTTCATTTAAAAGGTGTATTGATTTCTTGTATTGATCTTACCTTAACCTTGACCTTTTGACCTTTTGATGTCTTGATGTTTCTAGAGATGGGGGGGATGGCTATGGTTCTTTTGGAGTTTGTCCTTTGCAGACAAAAAGAAATGGAATTTACAGTATGGACTGCCTAATGTTGCCAGGCTTTTGTGGCCCAGCTACTGGCACATGAGATTGTGTGGCATGAAGTTGTAATCCTTTCGTTTTCTAATACTGCTGTTGTTCGTACTTTTATTATCTCTGTGGGTTCACATTTTGGCAGTGTTTGGACATCCAGCATCCTAATAATCCTTTAATTCCGTGTGTGTGTGTGTATGTGTGTGTGTGTGTGCGCGCGCACATTATGTACAGGTCAGTGCTCTGCATCATCTCACAAACTGTGCCGTGTGTGAACTGGAAGCTGTTGTTCTCGTAAGAAACAATGGCCACTGGAATCCTTATCTTGTGAGTGCTGTGTCATAGAAGTCACAGTTATCGACTATTTGCTGGCAGTGGAGTGTCTGCCTCCCCTGCTGAAACTCTGTCGCCTCCCACTTCCCACCTCTGCCTTGTTCCTGCCGCTTGGCCCCAACTCCCATAGGCAAGGGGGGTTTACACTCACAGGACAGATGGACAAGTTGTCAGATTCCGTTGTCATGTGGAGTTTATGTCAGGTTTGGCTGATAAAGGGTTTAAATGGTCATGATCTATCTCTTTCTCTCTCTCTCTCTCTCTTTCTTTCTTTCTTAGTATGTTCTCTTTCTTAGTATTTTCTTTTTCTTTTTTTTAAGTTTATTTTGAGAGAGATAGTGCATGTGTGCACATGCACAAGGAGGCTGAGAGGGAGGGAGGGAGAGAGAGAATCCCAAGCAGGCTCCGTGCTATCAGCACAGAGCCTGATGTGGGGCTTGAACTCACAAACTGTGAGAACATAACCTGAGCTGAAATCAGGAGTTGGATGCTTAACTGCCTGAGCCACCCAGGTGGTCATGACATCTGAAGCCAGCTTCTCTGAGGATGAAGGGAAGAAAAAAATACATGAGATGAAATCGTTGGTGCTAAATAATTGGTAATTTAAATAAAATTTATACTGTTGAAATGAGTACTGTAATTTTCCTCAACAATAATTTGATTCCAGATCTCATATATATACATTTAGTGATTTATTTGGTAAATATTTAATGAGCTTTTACATTGTGCTTAGACCCATTAGAAGGATGGGCTTTGGGTGTGCATGTCAAGGAACAAAGGCATATGCTCACCTTAACAGCAGTTAGGTTGGAAAACCCTAGAACAAATGTTTTTCTTGGCATTACACAAATAGCATTTAGTTAATCTAATTCTTTTTCTATGCATTCTTTTAAGTTTTCATCTATGTTTTAGAGTTTGGCTTGTAACTATACCCTAATCTCTTTAGGTAGGATGATTTGGTGGTTAATTTTCCAGCAGGCAGGCGACATTACTGGTATATTCTGTATTTCTGACCATTCCAACCTCAAGGCTTTGGTAATTTCTGAGATTTGCTAATCCCACATTTTAAAATCCTGCAGTGGTGTAAATGACTATATCATAGGCTTACCACTCTCTGGGAGGTATTTATAGTTTTAGAGCAGAACTTGTTGACTGTGTGATTATTAAACCCTACTAGATGCTAGACACGATGGTAAAACAAAGATTATTCTTATTTTGGGGGGGGAGCCTGGGACTGATAAATTATATTTATATTGGATTGGTGAGCTTTTTGAGCTAGGGATCTCTTTCAACACTTTTTCTGTCTAGACATGGTTTAGCAGAGTATAGACAGATTCTCTAGTGTGCATTCCTTGCTTTTCAATAGGAATTTAAGGCTTCCTAAATGGGTCTGACCCACTATCATGCTGACTAGTATATCCTGTGTGCAGATGGCCTTGAGGTTTCTTGAAAGAGCCAAGTTCTCTGGTTTGTGGTCAGCCTCAAAGGTTAGGGATGCTACTCGAGGGCCCACTTACTTCCCTTAAAATCCATTTCACGAGTGAAGAATTAACCTACCTTTTCTGAACTCATCTTTTGGTCTCTGTCACGAAGTGACAGTTCCATAAATGTGACATAGTCGTCCTTCCTTTTATTCATCTTAAAACACACTCTTTCCAATCTCCAAGGAACTCTTCTTTATTTTTACTGAGGGATTGATGAGCATTTTGATTCCTCACCTTACTTGACTTCGTAATTTTTAGACTTTAGCCATATCCTTCTTAATGTTTTCTCTCTAGACTAGAGCTCTCATATTTTTAGTCTTGTCTTTGGAACCTAGTCACAGAAAACTCAGTAGCATTTTCTCATTCCTTCATATACATCAATGCCATCAAAACATACAGTTTAATTCTTAGGGGCAGGAATGCTATATGTGTAAGAGAAACCATGGCCCTGGCCCAGGCAAAGTGCTTGTGTCTTCAGGGAGGACACAAGTCCAGGTAAGTGATTCCATTATGAACTAATATGTAATGATCATTAAAATATTTGAGGATATGATGGGTGACAATTGTGAGCAAAATTGTCTCCAAAAACAATGGCTACATGATTGCCGAAACTTGCGATGGAGGGAGAATTGCTTCCTGGGCCGGAGGGCCCATGCTCTTCACGTGGGTCGTGGCCTTGAGACGAGTCAGTTGTACCTCTGGCCCTCAGTCTCCTCGTGTGTTGGGTGAGAAATTCTACTTGATGGCAACACTTACTTTTATTACCGAAGTCCACGGGTCTGTGTATTTAAAAATCAGTCTTTTAATAAAGTTACTTTTAAAAATCACTTGCACAAAAACATTGATTACTAGCAAATTATGCTTATAATTCAGGATAGAGTCAAGTCACTCCAGTATTGTAGGGTAACCAACATTCTACTGTAAGTGCGTCAGTTTGAGCACGGGGGGCCATCTGTGTCTCCTGTGCACACAGTGAAAGAGCTTCTCAGGCTCCAACTGGAAAAAATCTGGCATTTGCCCTTCTCTTCCTATATCATCTTTATAAGGATATTTTGCTGTATTTCATTGACAGGATTCATAGATAATCGAGAGCTTACTTTCCTCAGAACAAAGCCACCGCCCTCATTTTGCTTTTCTACTATAATATTATTTTATTATTTCTTCTCTTGATCTGCTGTTCCCTCTCTACTCATCTCTCCCTTTCTCTACTTTCCATACTTATCTTTAAAGGAACGAATTAGCTCTTGATTTGTAGGTTATTTTGGAGAATAAAGCTTTAGGTGTTTATTTTGCCTAAAGGTTGTTTGAGAGAATGATTTAATTATCCTCTAATAGTTGTTATCTGACTGAGGCTTCTTTATGCTTTTAAAATTAAGTTACATTATTTGTGGACATCTGAGCAGTTTTAGCTAGAATGGGTTCCCCCCTTTTATTTTATTATTAAAAAATTTTTTTGTGATGTCTTTATTTTATTTTGAGAGAAAGACAGAGAGTGAGTGGGAGAGGGGCAGAGAGAGAGGGAAACACAGAATCTGAAGTAGGCTCCAGCTCTGAGCTGTCAGCACAGAACCCGACAAGGGGCTCGAACCCATGGACCAGACCATGAGATCATGACCTGAGCTAAAGTTGGACACTCAACCGACTGAGCCACCCAGGCGCCTGTCCCCCACTTTTAATTGAGGTCTAAAAAATTAAATTTTTTAATTGTGTGTTTATTTTTGAGAGAGACTGATCGATCATGAGTGGGGGAGGGGCAGAGAGAGAGGGGGAGACATCGAATCTGAAGCAGGCTTCAGGCTCTGAGCTGTCAGCACAGAGCCCAACATGGGGCTTGAACTCATGAGCTATGACCTGAGCCAAAGTCGGAAGCATAACCGACTGAGCCACTCAGGTGCCCCAAGGCTTAAAAATGTTAAAAAAAAAAATTTATGTGTGTGTGTGTAGTTTTACCTAATGTCTGTAATTGTATTGATACTTTTGTAAGCCTTGCTTATTGTAGAAAATAATTATACTGGTTTGAATATGTCAGCTTAAAAAGCTGGAAGCTATTCTGTGTTTTCCTTATTCTATAAATGAAAGTATTTTTCCCATGCTTTTTGAACAAAAGAATTTTTTAATTAGTAGATTAATTATTCATATCCCAGCTCATTCTTCACCATATGTGGTAACACATTGCATTTGGCTATTTCTTGTAGAATCTTTTATATCAAGGGTGTGACATTACAATACAAGCCTACTTTACTGAATGTGCTATTATGAGCGTTTCAGGTCTCAAACATTAAATTTTGTACTGCTGTTTGACCCTTGACACTTAATTTTGTCATTATTTTCATATACTTTGATGTTTGTTTTTCCCAAAGTATAGTCCAGCTGAGGGCAGGATTAGGAATGGGAGACTTTTTTTGATATTTTGAGTACATGCATTTTTAAGAAATTAGAGAATAACTATTATATATGCAAAACTAATTTATTTTTACAGCTGTAAAGTTACATTAGCTGGCATGTGATGTTGTGATTTGTTGGAGAAAATAGTGTGATTTGGCTGGAGAAAACAATTTTCATTTTAGAACATCAGATTTAAATGTTATAGTTGATTCAGATAGTAAACATACAAGTTGAATTTACTTTTAAGTGTTTTTATACATGTATTAGAAATGGCTTGCTGGCGCACCTGGGTGGCTTTGTCGGTTGAGTGTCTGACTTGATCTCAGGTCATGATCTCATGGTTTGTGGGTTCAAACCCCACATGGGGCTCTGTGCTGACAGCTCAGAGCCTGGAGCCTACTTTAGTTTCTGTGTGTCTCTCTCTGCCCCTCCCCTGCTCATGTTCTGTCTCTCTCTCAATAAACATTGAAAAAAATTTTTTAGAAAAGGTTTGCTAAAATGCTTAACATCTCAATTTTTCGCAAAGAGTAAGCAGAAATGAATATTGTACAGACACATGTTTCTAGACTTATAACATGTTTCTGTGCTCATAACAGAGAGTGTGTACTCATTTTCAGAATAGGAGAAAATGGGGAAAATACGCCTGGATTGAATACAACTTTAGTTACATCTTGTTTATTTTTTATACCTCCCTTTTGCCACCCACATAGACTTCTGGAAAATGTTATTGGCTTGGGTTGAGACAAATGATTTTGTTCTCTCCTTGGTTATCTTCTTTATTTTGGTTTGGTTATTTCCACAATTAATGAGCTGCTGTGGAGACAGAAGGCCTGTGGAACACTCAGGGAGAAGGTCTGAGCGTGTTGGGGAGGGCTCGGGCCGCTTCTGCAGGAGGGCTGTTCCCTGGCAGAACCCCAGGCTGCAGACTGGCCCCCCGGCGGGGGACAGGGTGGGGGCACCACAAAAAAAGAAAAAGACACATTTGACCTCACTTTCTCATTGTTTGGTGATGAAGCCAAAGAGAGCAGCTGTACTAAAAGTTGGCCTGGAGGTTTCCCACAACATTAATTGGCGGACAAAAATTCTTCCTGTTTCTGTTTTTAATAAAGTCTTTGACTTGACTTTTTCCAGGACTCCCACTCGTAGTCAATTAAATGACTAAACAGCTGTTATTTGTAGCCGAGTCTGATTCAGATTCCATGAGGGCCAACTTAAGAGCTTCCAGGTCACAGGGCGTCCTTCTTACTGTTTGCTGAAGAACTTCTCAGCCTACGGTGGGAGAAACTGGCTCCTCCCCATTGGGTTTTCTGACCTCGTCTCAGCATCACATGTTGATTCTTCCCTTCCGTTCCCCCTTTCTTTGGAAGAAAACAGCTATACCAGTGACTTCCTATGTTTCCAATCAAAGTTCTTCCATTTTGTTTGGACAGTTTCTGCAGGGTGTCCAACTTTGTGACATCATCACCGAGCCAGGAGGCCCTGGGATGTGCGTTCTCTTCGGCCAGCAAGTAGATGTTTACCCTTGGTGATTTCCCTGCTGATTTCGAGGGATTTACCCACTTGCCAACTCCCATGACACCCTACTTTTTAGAATTGCTTCCTCTAGTTGTAAATACTTCTCTGAATCACTGAATAAGGCTGCCATGGAGTTGATGCTCCCCTTCTCCTAATTTTTTTTTAAGTAATATATTTATTCTGAGAGAGTCAGAGACAGTGTGAGTGGGGGAGGGCAGAGAATCCCAAACAGCCTCTGCACTGCCAGCATAGAGCCTAATGTGGGCTTGAACCCATGAAACTGCAAGACCATGACCTGAGCCAAAACCAAGAGTTGGACGCTCAACTGGCTGAGCCACCCAGGCCCCTCCTTCTCCTGATTTCTTAAAAATATTTCCCTGTCTTATCTAGACTTTTCCCATTTCTAATCCTGTCTTCAGTGGACTGCACTTGGATAAACACATACCAAGTCCTATAAAAATAGCTACAAAACTAAATGGCAAGGAACTTTGGTTGATTAATTTGTAAGGGGTACAAGTTGAAATATTTGGCTTTTTCTTAAGTAGGTTTTCCCCTATTGATACTCTTTTTTGAAAAGAGGTAAGAGTTTCTGCACATGTGATATATAATTGTTTTTAGGTGAAGGACCTCATGCTGATATTTACCTGATTGAAAAGGACAGTCCAGAAAGAAAAATACTTTGCTCTTACAACAACTTTGTCAGTCCTTTTCTTTCATTTCTTGGCTGACATCTGAGATTATTCAAGTTTATGGGTTTTGTTTTTGTCTTTGTTTTAATTCTGCCGCTTACAGTATCAGGCCACTTATGAATAGAGACTAGGTGACTCTTCACGATGATGCTGATGTTATGGAATTGTGAGCTGGAGCATGACTTTCTGCAAGTGTTATTTAACGTGGTTATTACCCTCATCCTTTCAGGAGTTCTTACCATGCCCACAGGATGTTGTATACGTTTTCAGGATGTATCTGGTTATCTCTTGCATTTGGAAATATAGGTTTCATTTAATAGTATTTGTAAATAATACATATTTTTCCCTTTTTAAAGGATTGAACATTGCAGTGTGGACATGCGCCTGAGAGGTCGATGTTTCTCTCAGTATTTTGTTGAAGGAATGATGCACCTTAGTGCTTAACTTGAAAAACAGTGGTTCTCAACCTTGACTGAACATTAGAATCACCTACAAGCTTTTGAAAAATTTCATTCCCAGCCTCTTATCCTAAACCAGTTTGCATCAGCATCTCTGGGGCTAGGCTCCAGGCCCTGGTAGTTTTTAAAGCTCCCCAGGTGATTTCAATGTGCAGCCACGGTTGAAAACCACTGCTCTGGAATAAAGTTAGAAATAGCATCTTCTCAGATTTAACTGCACATGATGTTGGAGGCTGAGAGATTTGATTCCTAACTAAGACTGAGTGGGATATTTTGCCACCAATATCAGATGAAGAAGAATTTATTTAGGATTTACATAAGCTGTGAAAATATGCTAATTTGGCTAAATGTAGTTTAATATTTCGAATTCAGAATCCATTTACACTGTTCCTTTTCTGTGATGAAAGTTCTTTCAGTGCTTTGTGAATCTCCTGGTTTTAGGGACAAAAGACACTAGGCTTCAACTTTTCCTAATTTTTACATCTTCAAACTCTTTTCTATATTCTGTGGTTTTTTATTTTTAAAACATTTTATTTTATTTTTTTTATTTTGAGAGAGAGAGAGAAGGAGGGAGGGAGGGTCTTGAACCTACAACCCTGAGATCAGGAATCACACGTTCTACCCACGGAGCCAGGCGGGCACCCCTATGCTATGTGGTTTGAACCCTTTGCATAAGTATATGTTAGGTTCCTTGTCACAAAAGGTTTTGAGGTGGTGTACCAGGATACACAAAGTATGACAGGGTGATATGAATTAAACACAGGGTGAAATACTTAGGAAAACCTCTGTTGAGGTAGAGTCAGGAATAAAGCTACAGATTCGTGACCCAGTCGCCTACACACATGTCACAGACACGCTTAGAGCTGGCAGGACACAGGGAGCACGTCCTGTGATGGATGTTTCTGTAGGGAGAGGTAGGCGCTGCTGTCAGCGTCTGTCTCTGCGCGTTTGAGGCTGAGTTAGGAACTTGGGACACTTGAGGTAAGTGATTAATACGGGGTTGCTCACCCGCAAAGAAGGAACCGAGACACTGAGAGACTGTCTTCTACCACTTATTTACGTGTGAGGCCTCCTGCAAGCTGTTGTGTAGATCTCATTTCACTTATTTCACGAAGACTCTATGTAGATGGCATTAGTAATCTCCTTTGATGACGGGACACGGAGGTTCAAGGCATTGGAATGACCTGCCTGGGTCATCAGGCTGCTCAGTGACTTAGCCAGCCCTCCAAGCCAGCCTTGTCTTAAGAGTACAGCCTTCCTCAGTGGCTCCCACCCCTGGGAGCCACAGTTCTTGCTTGTCCTCACTATGGTTTATAGGAGAAGCATTTTCTTTCTTTTTTTTTTTTCCCTTTTTGGGTGTTGGTGGTAGGAGGAACAAAGGCCACAGAGCAGTGTTCCTTTTTTTCTTTAGTTTTTGGTTTTTTGTTAGCTTTTTTTAAATTAAAATAAATTTTTTTTCCTCCCAAGGAATCCTATTTCTAGGATCTTCTGTGTTGTTTGCGTCCCCCACCAAACCTGGACTGTCCCACGTGAGAGGCCCGTGTCATGCCCTGCTTGGGCAAGTGTGGCTGGGCTGACACAGCAGCCGCACGTGCGTGTGTCCCTGTAGGTCTGTCGTCCACCCACCTGACTCCTGGCAGAGGGCTGCTGCTGTGGCTGCCGCTTCGGTGCTGGCAGATGGGGCGGCCTTTTCCTCGCGATCCCGTTTTAGGCCGGTTTTCCCACTCTTGTGAAATTCCATGTGTGATGTGTTTCAGATGAAGCTGCATGAGCAGATCCAGCTCTTCGGTCCCCGGGGCGGATTAAATACTGGACCGTGGCTTGGTTTGGCACCTGATGGCATGTCTGTCTTATTTCACTAGACTTCCAAGGGAGTCACTGTGTTATGGACCTGGACCATAGTTTTGGCAAATGTGTTGGCCGGATTTCAGAGTTCTGTCAGTTCTTCTGATCTTGACCTCGTGTTTTTCTCTCCCTTTGAATTGTTTACTGGGCTTTTCTATTTCTATCTTTGTTTCCCACCGCTTTCTTCAGGTCAGACTCAGCCTCTGGGCTGGCCCCCCTCCTCAGGCTCTGACCCCATCACCTTCCCTGCGGCCCCTGGCGTTCCTTCCCTTCTCCTGCCCCCCACCCAAGTACCTATGTTTCTTTCCACCACTTTGTCACTCGGAGTCTGGTTTCTGGACCTAAGCAGTTTACTTGGAAGCCTGATAGAAATGCAGAATTTCAGATGCCACTGCAGACTGACTGACTCAGAATCTGCATTATTACATGGTCCCCAGGTGATCCGTGTACTCTTTCAAGTTTGAGAACCATTGTTCCAAATCATGCATCTATGGATTGTGTCCTAGTTAAGGGCATGGAGTTTTAGAACTCGTTCATTTTATAGGGAGAATTGAATAAACCGTTTTATTTTATTTTTATTTTTTAATTTTTTCTTATTTTTAAAATGTTTTTTTATGTATTTTTGAGAGACAGAGAGAGACAGCGTGAGCAGGGGAGGGTCAGAGAGAGAGGGAGACACAGAATCTGAAGCAGGCTCCAGGCTCTGAGCTAGCTGTCAGCACAGAGCCCGATGCGGGGCTTGAACCCACAAACTGTGAGATCATGACCTGAGCCAAAGTTGGATGCTTAACTGACTGAGCCACCCAGGTGCCCCGTTTTTATTTTATTTTTTAGAGAGAGAGAGAGCATCAGTGGGGAGGGGGCAGTAGGAGAGGGAGAGTCTTAAAGCAGGCTCCATGCTCGGTGCAGAGCCCAATGCAGAGCCTGAACCCATGACCCTGGCGTCATGACCTGAGCTGAAATCAAGAATTGGCGTTCAACCGACTGAGCCACTCAGGTGCCCTGAAAACTTTTTCTTTCTTTTTTTGTTTTTTTAAATCATACCCACTTATTTATCTTTGGGCCATACTTTGCCACTTTTAGAAATACGGAGAAATTAATATGAGAATAAAGGACTTTGCCTACCCTGTGGGTGAAGTTAGGACATTGGGAAAAGCTTGGATAATTTATCTGGTAGACTGTTACCAAGGAAGGATTCAAGGAGCAGCTGTCACCACTGTTCTGAAAAGAAATGGAGAGAGTAGTTCTGTGGAAAGAACATTTGATTCAAGAAATATTTTCAAAATATAAAATATCAAACACATATACAGTTGTCTTAATCGATTCGGGCTGCCATAAGAAAAATTCCATACATTTGGTGGCTTATAATCAACAGTGATTTTCTCACAGTTGTGGAGGCTGGAGGTCCAAGGTCAAGGTGCTGGCGTGGTGAAGTGGGAGCCTTCTCCAGGTCACAGGCTTCTCACCGCTTTATGTGGCAGAAGGGGCATGCTAGCTCGTCGGGGTCTCTCTTACACTGGCACAGACCTCATTCAGGAGTGCTCTATTCTCAAGACCCAGTCACCTCTCAGAGGCCACCTTTCCTAATGCCATCAACTTACGAATTCAGGGGTGGGCGCAAACATTCAGACCATAGCGAAAATTTAAGTCTATAAATGTAATAATTTGTATCTCTCTAGAAGGCAGCTAAACAAAAGGCTTATGTATAAACTAAAATAAGAGTTGGATGGGCAGGTAGAGCACCTCATTTGTGCTTCTCCAAGTGCATTTCTGCACTGCTTGTGGAAATATTACTTATCATGGCAGCTCAGTGATGGCACAGGTCATACGCCGAGGCAGAGTGACTGGCGTTTCTCCCTAAGGCAGGTTTTACTATGTCTTTAAGTATTAGAGGCTCTGCTACATGGAATGGCTTGTATAGGAAATCACATGGTGTAAGAGTGGGGTATGGAGCCCTAGCCAAGCATTGAAGAGGGACAGTGAGGCTGCGGGGAAGGTTGTGAGGTTATAAGTCATACTGATGGCAAGTCCGCTCCGAGGTTTTCTACCTCTTCCTCCATCTTCCCTCATGTTGGTCCTGCGGGTATATTAGTAGGGGCAGTGTCTACACCCCCCCTTTTTTTCTTCTAAATCCTCAGAACCTTTATTATTATTACTATTTTAGAGAGAGAGAAAAAGAGCAGGAGAGGGACAGAGGCTGAGAGAGAGAGAGAGAGAGAGAGAGAGAGAGAGAGAGAGAGAAAATCCCAAGCAGGTTCCATGCTCAGTGCAGAGCATGCATAGGACCCTGGATTATGATCTGAGCTGAAAAGCAGAGTTAGACGTTCCACCGACTGAGCCACCAGGTGCCCCCAAATCCTCAGGCCCTTTAAATGTCCATCTGGTACCTCTAACAGCCAAAATTTTGAAGGATTAGAACTTGGTAAGTTTTATTCACAGGTTAACTAAGAGAGTTTTTCTCTTTTCTCCCTCTGTCCATCTCCCCCGTCACCTTTTTCCCTTTTCCCCCAGCTCTCTCTCCCTCCCTCCCTCCCCCCCCCCCCCCCCGCCCCCGCTTTCTCTTTCTCTTTCTCTTTGACACACATACACACATGCATGTACCCCCCCACCCCCCGCCACAGTTTGCTCACGGCAGTGTTGGAGAACCTGATACTCTGGGTAGGAACTGATACTGCCCATCTAGATGAAGAGTGCAAGAAAGCGTGTTTTTTCTAGAGTCTGGCCCAATATTGCTTCAGTGCAGAAGAATTTCCTTTCATATGGGTATTGGAAGTTTATTCATTTAGATTAATGATTTGAAAGTTTGGAGTTAGAAAGCTGGATAAGCATTCATTTGCATTAAATGTAAAATGATGAGAATGTGGAGCACCCATACTTTCAAGAAACATTATTCTCATTTCTGTGGGCATCGAGGGGCATCTGTGTGGACTGGACCCCACTCATGCTGCACACCTTCCAGGTGGGCCATCCATGCCCGCAGCAAGCAGGTGCTGCTGACGTGAGGTAGGAATGGCCTGGCCAGCGTTCCATTTCTCCTTTGGCAGCATCTTGCGGTAGCAAAACCTAACACCAGAAACAGATGGAAACCGGACCTCAGGTTTCGGATCTTGTTCAAAGGACAGGAGTAGCTGAATTGAAAAGTGTCAGATTTAGAAAACCTGTAATTAGTTAAATGGATGAGGGAAACGAGGAAGGGAAAGTGTTGCTAAATAATGAAAATGGAAGAAGTAGTGCTTTTTTCCCTATGTTTATCCTTGGTAAAAAGCACTCATATAAACATATATATTAATGTGTATGTATGTGGTACGTGTCGTGGTATTTTGGTTAAGTATTCTGACCTCGGGTCTCGGCAGTTGAGGATTAAGTAATACTGGATATGCAAGGATTGCAGCTCCATATGGAATATTCTGGCCAGGCCATTTAAAATTAATTCAAAGTTAACTAGATGCTCATTATTGAAAATATTTATAGGCTGCATAAATGCACTTTTACTTCATCATAAATATATAATAGCATAAATGAGGTTTCTTTGATAACTTATATTATTTTTCATGGCTTTTGGACGGCACCTTGAAAGGGAATTACACTGGCCTAATACCCTTGATTGAGGGTTGACTGAAGCTTTTATTTTTTTCTAGTTTTTTTTCTTTTTATTTTTTTAAATATAATTTATTGTCAAATTGGCTAATATACAGTGTGTACAGTGTGCTCTTGGTTTTGGGAATAGAATCCCATGATTCATTGCTTACATACAACACCCAGTACTTACCCCAACAAGTGCCCCCCACAATGCCCATCACCCATTTTTCCCTCTCCTGCACCCCCTCATCAACCCTCAGTCTGTTCTCTGTATTTAAGAGTCTTTATGGTTTGCCTCTCTGTTTGTACCTATTTTTCTCCTTCCGCTCACCCATGGTCTTCTGTTAAGTTTCTCAAGTTCCACATATGAGTGAAAACATGATATCCGTCTTCCTCTGACTGACTTAATTCACTTAGCATAATACTCTCCAGTTCCATCCACATTGTTGCAAATTACAGGATTTCATTCTTTCTCCTTCCCAAGTAGTATTCCATTGTATATATAAACCACATCTTCTTTATCCATTCATCAGTTGATGGACATTTAGGCTCTTTCCATAATTTGGCTATTGTTGAAAGTGCTGCTGTAAACATTGGGGTACATGTGCCCGTATGATTCAGCACTTATGTATCCTTTAGGTAAATTCCTAGTAGCGGTATTCCTGGGTTGTATGATAATTCTATTTTTAATTTTTTGAGGAACCTCCACACTGTTTTCCAGAGCAGCCGCACCAGTTTGCATTCCCACCAGCAGTGCAAGAGGGTTCCCCTTTTTCCACATCCTTGCCAGCATCTGTTGTTTCTGGAGTTGTTAATTTTAGCCGTTCTGACTGGTGTGAGGTGGTATCTCAGTGTGGCTTTGATTTGTATTTCCCTGACAATGAGTGATATTGAGCATCTTTTCATGTGCCTGTTGGCCATCTGGATGTCTTCTTTGGAAAAGTGTCTATTCATGTCTTCTGCCCATTTTTTCACCAGATTATTTGTTTTTTGGGTGTTGAGTTTGGTAAGCTCTTTATAGATTTTGGTTACTAACCCTTCATCTGATAGGTAATTTGCAAATATCTTCTCCCATTCTGTTAGTTGCCTTTTAGTTTTGTTGATTATTTCCTTTGCAGTGTGAAAGTTTTTATCTTGATGAGGTCCCAATAGTTCATTTTTGCTTTTATTTCCCTTGCCTCTGGAGACTGAAGCTTTATAGGAATTATCTGGCAATAACTTATAACAACACACCAAAACCAATGGGACCTTGACTATTGCTGGGAAATGTGGTTTATTGAAGTTGCCTGTTTTGATTTCAAAACTTTATTGTTTTGTCTCTATATGAAACTTTTTTTTCCTCTATAGTAGTAGTGTTTCCTAAACTGTGACCCACAAAGCATTCTATAACTGCATTGTTCATATGGATTCAACGAGGACAGCTTATCTATGGCAGGACTTCTCAGAGCCTTTGACAGTATTAATATTCCCTGTGACCCTTTTAGAGTGAGATGTAGGATCTGATGTTTCTCAAGCTTATTTCACCAGCCTGCCCTCCCCTTTTTTTTTTCTTGATTAACTATCTACCATGAAATAGAGTTTGGGAAATTATATTCTAGCATCTTTAGAGGTATTTGCTCATTTACTTCTCAGCAGTACTGAGAAGCAGAAACAGTCCTGGATGAGGAAGGATCTAAGACCTGCCAGAGCTGAGGCTTTGCAGGAGGACCCAGGTCCCCTAATGGCTCATTCAGCCTTTTCTTTCTCTGTTGCGGCCTTCCACACAGGTAGGAGGCACTCAGTCATGTGTGGTGGGGCTCTCTGCTGCTGAGCAGGGAGTGAGTGATCTGGGTGATAATGCCCACCTGAAGTTTCTGTGTCCTGTGACTGATCCACCAGGCTCTATGGTCTCCTTTTTTTTTTTTTTTAATGTTTTTATTTATTTTTGAGAGAGAGCGAGAGACAGACAGAGCATGAGCGGGGGAGAGGCAGGGAGAGAGGGAGACATAGGATCCGAAGCAGGCTTCAGGTTCTGTGCTGTCAGCCCAGAGCCTGATGCAGGGCTCGAACTCACAAACCACAAGATCATGACCTGACCGAAGTGGATGCTCAACCAGCTGAGTTACCCCGTTGCCCTAGGACTCTGTGGTCTCCTGAAGAAGCCTTTCTGAATTCCAGCAAGTTGATAATTAGGATGAGTGAGTTAGTTCTCGTGCACCTTCTTTGAACTAATGGTTTAGGCAGCCCCCCACATATGCTTCTAAGTAGGAAAAGTGGCCTAGGTACTCTCTTGTGGTTCTCTTGTGTTTTGCTTCCTGATTTTTACCCCATAAGACTATGTCATATTTTGTTCTTTTTATAGAAAGAAATTCAAGCCATGAGTCAGTGCAGCCATCCCAACGTTGTGACCTATTACACCTCCTTTGTGGTAAAAGATGAACTTTGGCTGGTCATGAAATTACTAAGTGGAGGTAAGTAGGTTTTGTTGTTTGCTTGTGGTTTTTTTGTTTTGTTTTTTGCCTTTTGTGCAAGCTGTAATATTGCATACAACTTTATATTTGGTCCCCTCACTCTTGTATTTAAACTTTTGCTTGGTTTATTATTTGCCTAGAGAATAAAGCCCAGGTTTCTTCACATTGATATTCAAAAGCTTTCATAATTTGGCTGAACTTCCTAGAATACTGTTATGCCCAGATTACGGGGTGCCCCAAACCCAAGACCACCAGGGAGTCCGAGTCACATATGCAAAAGTAAAGGGCATTTATTCGGGCTCGAGCTCAGCCTCTCAGACCTCACCAACCATCTCTCGTTGATAGAGAATGGTAATGGTAGCCATTACCTTTATTGAACACTTGCTCTGCGGCTGGATCCTGCTCAAGGCAACCTTCTTACCTTATTTCATTTCATCTGGACCGCATCTTTTGAATGGCAAGTGTCGCTGTCCCTGCTCTTCAGAAAGTTCACCGAAGCTCAAGAGAGCCGGGCAGCTGGCCCAAGGTCACACACACAGTAGCTGTGAGCGCTGGAATTTGTGGCGATGGCCCTGTGGACTTAAAAGCTGTGCTGCGCCACAGGAATTATCACCTTCATTTTACAGACATGAAAATTTAAGCTCAGAAAGTCCCAGTGATTTTCTTTGTAACACCCAGCGTTTCCACATCTATCACTCGCTGTGTATCTTTCCCAGGCATGAAGTGTGGTTTAGGAGCAGAGGAAGACGTTTTGCAGCGCTGGATGAAGCCAGAAGTGGCATAGCAGAATTTATATTGTAGAGCCCATTTTAATCTGCACACCTGGTTCCAGTGAAGACAGAATCAAGGAGGCATCCTAATTTTTTTTTTTTTTTTTTTTTTTTTTTTGGTAAAGAAACTCTCTTGGATGAAGCAGAGGCCCAGAGCTGACAGGACAAATATGCTGCAGTCGCTTTGGGTCCGCTTGCACGGGTCTCAGCGAGGAGCCTGGGAGAACCCCTTTCGGTTCTGTTCCCAGTCTTGTCAATCCTATTAGTCATTGTTTCCTTGAGTGCCTACTTCGGGGTTTTAATTAAACATGAGAAGAAATAAATGAAGGAAAAAAGAAAAAGGCAGCCTGCTGGAGCCAGACTGGTGGGTTTGAGTGTGGGCACTGCTCCGTGGCTCTGCCGAGGCTGGTGCTTGTCAGTTCAGATGACCTTCACCAAGCCTCTTGCTGCCAGGCTCCAGATTCTGGTGACCTGGGACCCTGCACAGCCCAGACACACTGCTCAAGTTGAGGATTTTACTTCCTCTCTTTATTTTGATCCCAATTAACCTTTGATTAGCTTGAAAATGTCCTGTGTCCCCTTGCCTGAGGACTTGATAGAAAATTTCATTGTCTTTTTAAAAATAATCCAATTTAGTCAGTCTCCCTGGGCTGTAGGTAAGAAGAACAGGTTTTAAACAGGTTTCCACAGGTCAGGGAAACCTGGGCAGATGTGGACTGCTGCTCCTTTTTCTTTTAGCAATCCAGAAATGCACACGTGCCTTACCAGTATGTCCTTAGAACATAAAAACGGAATGGTTGTGGAAGTATCATTTTCAAAATCACTAAGGAATTTAAGAGTCAATGAATAAATAGATGTTTTGTTTCTCCAAGGGGGAAATATGTATTTGTTTTCTTTAATAATATTTTATCACATTAAATCTCTTAATGAGAGGCAGGCAGCTACTCAGTACTCCAAGTTAATCATAGAGAGCCTAGAGCCAGATTCAGGTCCTGAGGTAAGCCGTTTGTTAACTCTTCAGAAATGTTGAACCCCCAGGTAATTAGGGCTTTTAAAGTGACCGGGAGGTTTGGAATATTAATAAGTATGTGTTGAAACATGAACTCAGTGTCGAGGATACCACTCTGTTCATGGTAACAAAGTACTGTGTGTTTATTTCATTATAAAAGTCAGCACATTACGGATCAAGTAAATGAAAATAAAGATTGCCAGAGTCACAGGAAGGAATCTTCTGGTTACAAGCAGAGTCTGGAGGCAACATACTTTTTCTTTCCCTCTCTCCTCCTGTCTGTATTCTAGATGTTCAGGGAGATCTGTGCCTCCGGCTCTCATCGGTTCACTGCAGTCTGTTCCCCTGGCTGCCGCCTCCTTTTTTTTTCCCTCTCCAGTTCAGACATCTTGAATCTCCTTTTGAGTCTTTAACCACTTGTGTATGTGTGGGAGAACGGGACTAGCCCTGGAGTGACCGTGAACGATTTTATGGTTCCTGACCCAGAATTCTTCTCACGCTGAAAGCGCTTTGCAAACTTGGATTTTGTGTTTCTGGTCACGTGCTGCCGTGCAGATGTTTGTGCGCCTTGGGAGCAATCACGTCAAATAAACAAACAAACAAACGTATTTTGACATTTCCATTCAGTTTCTACGTAGTGGAGCCCAAGCTAGAAAGGTAATGAAGGTGCTTACACAGATGTTTTGATTCTTCTGTCTCTCCACGTAGGTTCCATGTTGGATATCATAAAGTACATTGTCAACCGAGGGGAGCACAAGAATGGAGTTCTGGAAGAGGCAATAATAGCAACAATTCTTAAAGAGGTTTTGGAAGGCTTAGACTATCTACACAGAAACGGTCAGATTCACAGGTATGACTTCTGCAGAGATGTTTAAATTCAGCCATTTGTATATTCAGATCTGGTTTATAAAGAATATGAAGGAAACACGTATTGCTGGTAGGTATCAACATTATTTCTGAGCTAGGCAAAATAGTTGTGAAGTAAGTACTTAATAAAGAACAAGAGAATAAATTTTTTAAAAAATTTAATGTTTGTTTTTGAGAGAGACAGAGCATGAGTGGTGGAGGGGCAGAGAGAGAGGGAGAAAGAAAGAGGGAGACACAGAATTTGAAGCAGGCTCCAGGCTCTGAGCTGTCAGCACAGAGCCTGATGTGGGGCTTGAACCCACGAACTGTGAGATCTGCCAGAGTTGTAGCTTAACTGACTGAGCTACCCATGCACACCAAGAGAATAAATTTTGATGAACTATATTAGTATCCTTAGCATCGCTTTATCCATTTTCACTGAAATAAAAGCAGAATATCAAAAGTACCAAGTGAATTCATTAAAAAATTAACAATAGTACTCTTGAAGTATGCTTAATTGAACAGGATAGCATCTCTAACTTTCTAATGTAGGCAAAACTGTTCCACACATTGTAATATGTTCATTATTTTTGGCATGGTGGTGTGAGGAAAGGAGGGGGAACTAATTTCATCTTCTTTTGTGACATAAAATGCTGATTCTTTAAATAGCCAAACAGCTAGGAGTGTTTGATGTTTCAAAAGGATTAGTGTTACTTGGACCCCTAGGAATGGCTGCGAGTAAATAACCATTTATTAGTAACACTGGTATTGTAACTCCCTTACCTCGCGCTGTATGTGGACTGTATATTTAAGGGTATCTGCCATGTCTTTCAGTAATTAGAAAAAAATATGACCTTAGATATCAAACTTGTAAGTTATTTTTCTTTTTAAGTGTTAAGACTTCTATATAATGAAGAAATACATTATTGAATATTATAATTGGCATTTATAATCAGTATCTCTCCAGGGGAGATGCTGATCCAATCCATTGTTTAAGAGGCTGCTGGGATTAATTTGGAATTGCACCACAGACAAATTTAAATGGAAGTAGAACAGCTTTACATAGAATTATCAGCTTTAATTCTTGATAAAATGATAGTATGGTGAGTTAATGGGACAAACTCCAACTCTGTAACATAAAGAGTGTACTCACGATTTAATTAAATTTGGATAATGATTTCACATAAAATATTTGTTACTAAGATCCTAACCATCACCTGGAGCAAACTATAAAATCACAGTTAATCCCTGTAACTTTTAAAATCTGGAAGAGTGTCACAGTTGCACCCCCCCCACCTTATATAGTTATAAAATGATAATTATGTTAAATGCTACATAATGTGGTATGTTTTTAAATCTTTCTGAGTAAATTGATGCTATATAATGTCTATATTCCATAATTCTTTTTTTTTTCTCTAATAGGGATTTGAAAGCTGGTAATATTCTTCTGGGTGAGGATGGTTCTGTGCAAATAGCAGGTAAAGCTGATAAAAAAATTCTTTTGACAGAAGTGTTACAGTTTCAAGGAATGTAGACTCATTCCAAATTAATAAATAAATAAATAGTGAACGAATGAACGAACAAACAAATGAATGCGTGTAATCTGTTTTAAGCTTGTATCTGGGCTTCTCTGTGATAGAATGTTTGGGTCTGAGGCAGAACATGTTTTCCAATTGTTTGGTAAGTTGTTAAATCATCCTATGAATAATGTTATTTTAGAACATAGCCTTTTGATAGAGGCAATTTTACTTTTTTAAAAAGTTTTTTGTATTTTGTTTATTTATATTTGAGAGAGAGAGAAACACAGAGTGTGAACTGGGGAGGGTCAGAGAAAGAGAGAGACACAGAATTTGAGGCAGGCTCCAGGCTCTGAGCTGGCAGCACAGAACCTGATGTGGGGCTTGAACTCACAGACTGTGAGATCATGACCTGAGCCGAAGTGAGACGCTAAACCGACTGAGCCACCCAGACTCCCTGGCAATTTTACTTTTAATTTCATTTTTGCTAACTTTCAGATTGAACAAAAGTGGTATTTATATAACTGCAAGAAAAGCCCTCTTGAGGGTTTTTTGATGAGTGTGAAAGTTGAGAACCTTGTACCCTTCGATTAATGTAAACCCTTCTCTTTCTGAAGCGGTGCTGAAATCACAGTGAACTCTCAAAGCCTGTGGGTTATTGTGGTCTTCCAGGTGCCCTCGCGTGGCTGTCCATGACGGGAGACATGCAGGCGCAGTGCACGTCTGAAGCGTGTGTGCTCCAGACAAGCACCCTCCATGTGCAGAGCTTCTCATTTTGTTACTGCGCCTAGAGTAGCCTGGAAGGTCTGGGACAAAGCTTCTCCATGTCTGTACTGACTCTTGTTCCCCCCACATCCTCTAAGGCCTGTCTCCGCCCTCTCAGCCATCACTGCTTTTTGCAGTTTTGGCTGGACAGTCCTTACCTGTACCACACTGTCCCTGACATCGCTTGGTATTCAGCCCAGCCCTCAGGCTTGCAGGCAGTGTTCCTAGCAACACGGCCCAGTGACACCCTTGGAGAGAATCACCCAGGCGGCTTCTGCTGTTGAAGAGTGCTGACGTTTGCCCCAAATGTTGAATCAGCCGGCCTGGTGCTTTTTGAGTTGGAGTGGAAGAGGCTCTCTTCTAGTATTTAGGGTTTAGGGTCTTTGTATATCAAGTTATTAGAGCAGAGTTGATCACAGTCCTTGGGTCTAGTCTAGTTAGTAGACAGATGCGAGGATCTGGGGTATTATTAGAAACAGGAGAGCTCAGCAGAACACAAACACGCCCCCAACACAAAGGATAAGCCTTGAGTCATCTCTTTGATTCATTGTCCCTCTCTAGGTGCCAGAGAACCTGTCAGGTGATGCCTGGCCTGTGTGACAAGCACAGTGCTGACCTTGGGCTCTGTATTTAGTTGGGTATATTCATGGGGGCTTTTATTTATTTTCTTCTTAAGGAGAGAAAAGAAGTTTTGAAAATACAAAGGGAAATGGAGAATTTGTCTCAAATCAAATGTTTCTTCCCTGAAGAACTAATAATCAAAGCATTAGCTTTTATTAGTCTTCTCTTTGAAAGGATAAATTTAGTAAATATTATTAGTCATTGGCTTAAGACCACTGTGGAGACACTCTGTATATCAGTAAAACAGAAAGGCCTTGTAAGCAAAACAGGCCAGGTTTAATACCCACTGTGCAGTGTGGGACAGGCATCTCTGAGCCTCAGTTTCTCCATCTGTGAGATGGTGATGATAATACCTGTCATTCAAGAAGACACAGATATACTTTGCACCTATTATTTTTAAGTTTATTTATTTTGAGATAGCATAAGTAGGGGAGGGGCAGAGAGAGAGGGAGAGACAGGGAATCCCAAGCAGGCTCTGCACTGTCAGCACAGAGCCCAATATTGTGCTTGAACTCATGAACTGTGAGATCATGACCTGAGCTGAAAGCAAGAGTCAGATGCTTAACCAACTGAGCCATCCAGGCACCCCTTACCAATTGAAACTTGGGCTTCAGAGCCCTGTAACTGCAGCGTGTGTGTCTGGGAGCTGCAGAGTGTGCCAGGTGGAGATGGAGAGGTTTAGTTGGAGAGGCATTCTAGACAATCGGAAGGTATTCTATGTAGGCATTTTTTGTTAAATTGTCTGAAAACTATTCCAGAGGAAAGGACCTTCATCTTTAGAATGCCAGTGAATTGGTATGAATTTTTACTTTTAAAGAAGTAGGCACACTTAGAACTAATTTCATGTTTTTAATTTTGCATTATCTATCTTAAAGAGGGTCTTCCAAATTGTGTAAGCTTCACGTCCCATGAAACCTTGATCTACTCCTGCTGATACAGTTGTTGCAATAGTTAAATAGATGTGAGAAATGCATAGTAAAACTAAGAAAATGGGGCAATAGACAGGAAAACACATGATAACTGTATTTATTGAAGTTCTGTTCATGATTCCAGTGGATTAGAAACAACTTAGGTGTCCCAGTTACATATGAGATATGATATATCTGTGTTATGGGAGGAGACCCACCAGCTGTAATGGAAAGTGAAAAGCCCTGTACACGCTGACATGTAGCCAAGCTACATGGGTAAATGAGTACAAGGTAAAATAGAATGCGTATGTCGCCTTTTGTGAAGGAAATGGGGAGAAATATCTCTATATCTTTGGACAGAGAAACACTAGAAGGATAATGGGCAGGGGGGCTGTATAGTGCATACCTTTTATAACATTTTGAATTCTGAACTGTGTGAAAATGTATGCCCTGGGGTAAAACCAATGAAAGGAAATGACTTAATAAACTGTCAGTAAGTCAAAGGCATTATTGTAAGCCTTTTAGTATAAAAATTTTCATGTATAACCTAAAGTAGAAATGAGTAGGAAGAACCTCATGAACCCCCCCACGATCAGTTTCTGGCCATTCTTGATGCACATCTCTCCCCTCTGCGTACTCTGGTGGCCTTTATTATTAACACTGAATTTTGTTCTTGAGCCATCTGAGTGTCCTATATATACATATCTTGTCCTTACTCTAGAGAGTGGCTCCTACCCCACAGGCCAGGGGCATTTAGAAAAAAATATACTTCAGTGAAACAAGTGACAACTGAAAACATTGTGGGTAAAGGCTTCTGGCTGCCTCAGCCCAGGGTGTGCGAGTGTTCAAGGTCTGGGATGAACGTGTGTGGTTGACATTCCAGGTCACCACTCGAGCTCTGTGGTTTTGGTCAAGCTACTCATCTTCCTTAAGGCTGTTTCCTTAAAGAGGGAAACAAATATAACCCGCCTCGTCTTCTTTGTGTGTGTGAAATCAAATGAGGCTCCTCACATGCAGAGACCTTAACAGTGGTTGGCACACGACAGGCGCACAGCAGCTGCTGTCATACTTCTGCTCTTCCTGTCACTGCCATTCCTGCTGCTCGGGAAGCAGCTCGCGCCCATCTCCCTTGTACTGCCTGGAGATCACATGGACCTCAAGTTAGTCTTGCAAGGGGTTCATCTCTTAGGGGCTCTTCTGAGTTATAAAAAGCTAATGCTTATTAATTATGGAACTTGGAAGTTAACTTGTCATTAATCTTGCTCTAAGCTGATAAGGAAGTACAACTAATTTTCTCTCTTTGGCGATGAAACGATCATTTCTCACCCAGAGAGTCAGAATAGCAGTGAGCTGCCTTTGAAATGTGAAAGCAGGTCAGCCCTCGCCTTATTCTGCCTCTTGGCACTGTGCCAGTCACTTCATCTATTATTCTTGTCAGATTAGTGACCTGAGCTCTCTCTCCAGGCCTTCTGTAGCATATTGGCCTTTTCGTTTTCTCACTTGGGATCCCCTGAAGTAAGGTTTCCTGACTTTTTCTCTCCCTCTTGGGCTTTGGGTTTTTCCTCACTGGGGTGGTGGCGTTGAGCATGGCCCTGCACGCACTTGTGGGGCTGCTGGGTTCAGAAGGGCATGCGCAGAAAACCACCTGAGCAGTTGTGGGATGAAATGAGTCCGTGCATAAAGCACTTAGAGCAGAGCCTGACAGGGTGCCTGGGGGGCTCAGTCGTTGAGCTTCCAACTTTGGCTGGGGTCATGATCTCACGGTTTGTGGGTTCGAGTCCCGCATCAGGCTCTGTGCTGATAGCTTGGAGCCTGGAGCCTGCTTCAGATTCTGTGTCCCATTCTCTCTCTGCCCCTCCCTGACTTGTGCTCTGTCTCTCAAAAATAAATAAACGTAAAAAAAAAAAAAAAAAAAAGGAACAGTGCCTGGCAAGCATAGTGAAGACATAGTGTACAGCCTTTTTAGACTCCCCTCGGTATCTCCTCTGTGTGTGTGACTTCATGATTGTGTCAGACCGGCTGAGAAATCACCATCTCCTGGATGTGTAATGGTGGATGAATAGGTATTTAAATTTTTCAGTTCCTACATCTCTGGGGCTATGGCTTTCTGGATTTCATATTTTCATTTTTTCTACATTCTCTAACCCGAGCACAACATTTAATTCCTATAGTTCTTTAAATTCCTTTTTTTCTTTTTTCTGGTTTTAACTTTAAAATAAGGTTATTGCTTTAAGAAAAACCCTTGTAATGTTTCCTTAGAACAGGCAGGTGCTGCTGCCTGTCCCTTTCCTAGGAGTTTGACTTTTTTGGCTAGGCACTTAGTTACTGGGACCAGGAGTCTTCGAGATCTTTGCTGGCATCATTGTCCAGTGGGTGACGAAGGGGAGGTGGGTGGGAGAGAAAGCCAAGACTTTGCCACGGAAGAGGTAGATTTTCTCTTTTTGTTGCTACCTATTATCTTTGGGGAGATAGTACATTGCTTTTATTCAGGCTGTCTGTGTCCTTTCCCTTTGTATCTTTATGTTCCTTAAGCCCTGTTTTTAGAAATAAAATTTAAGCAGGGGGGAATGTTTGCACTGATTTCTTTGAATGTAATGTTTACCTTGAGAGTATTCTCATGAGCATTGTTTTTATTTTATTTTTTTAACATTCATTTATTTTTGAGAGACAGAGACAGATCATGAGAGGGGGAGGGGCAGAGAGAGAGGGACACACAGAATCGGAAGCAGGCTCCAGGCTCTGAGCTAGCTGTCAGCACAGAGCCTGACGTGGGGCTCGAACCCACGAACTGTGAGATCATGACTGAGCTAAAGTCAGACGCTCAACTGGCGGAGCCACCCAGGCGCCCCAAAAAGCATTGTTTTTAAAAAAGAGTATTTGTGCTTTTATAATAGAAAACATTACAATTTCCATTAGAAGAAAAAACCTTCCCTCTACCATATATCTATTTCCTTTCTCAGAACTTTTTGTTAGAAAAGGGGAAATTAAGGTGCCTGGTTCAGACCATGAGAAACTCTCATCTTCTACAACCACCAAGGGTGGCGAATAAGGCAAATGCACTTGGTTCTACATCTAGAAATAAAAATTCTGTGGAAATTACATACATTTCTGTTGACTGCAGATATAAAATAAGTAACTGATGTGTATTGAGTGCTTCCCGTGTGCCAGGCTGGGTCCTCGGTGCTGAGTGCCCCGTGACTTGTCCACCACAGCCCATTTTACAGACAAGAAACTAAGGTTGAGAGACGGGAAGCAAGCTGCCCAGGTCACAAGTAGGTTTCAGATTCAGGGAGTGTGGATCCAGAGCTGTGAGCCCAAGTCTGCGGGATTTGCAGGAAAACAGCCCCGTATCCGTGTATAACTGATCTCAGTTTGGGACGGCGACCGCTAGCTCGTGGCACCTCTCTGTGTAACGATTGCATTTTGAAGCCAGGGACCATATTCCGCACCTTTCCCCTCTCTGCCCCTTTAAGTTGAGACACAAGTCTCTGGGAAGGTTTTGGGACATAGGTGAAGCAGTTATCTTGGGTGTCGTTGGTCGAATTAAGCATAGTTGTGACACCACACTCTTTTTGAGACCGGAAAGCTTCAGGTTTGATATAATGAACTACAATTCGAGGACTACCTACTCGTACTTTAAAAGAAAATGCTTTACTTATTATATCTTCTGTGCTCAGAGAACCTGAATGTGTGACTTCCTGATACCAAACTTGGATGGGATGCCCTGGTAAATGTGAAGGTTTTTGCTACAATATGTGGCAGAAGGAGTGGCTGTTTGAAAGTCATGCTCTTCCCATGGCCTAGCATTTTATTTTCCAATCTGATGTTCTGTCATATTGTCAGGAAGAGCTTAGAGCTTTGTCTGGCAAGTGACTAAGCCTGTTTGTCTGGTATTAATGAGAGACACTGCTCTAAGCAGAAATTCATTCACTTTGGGGGCGGTCACTGCAAATATATTTACCCTAGGATTCTTGTAAATAGTGACCACTCTTAATTCACTATTAAAATGTTGATTTCAGAACATTGATTTCTGAAGAACTGTCTAGAAACATACTACTGGATTATATTAGGTAGACCTTATGCTCATTTTCTTACTTTTGCCTTTAAACTCCGTGTGTGTGTGTGTGTGTGTGTGTGTGTGTGTGTGTGTGAATGTGAATTTCTCATTCCTAGTTTTTCATAAAAAATTGGTACTGAGCTCAGGCAGCCTGATACTCTAGAAGCAGAGAAATCTGTCATTATCTCTCTCTCAATGTATCTGAGACCATCCAAATGAAGCTTATATATGCCTTGGTATGACTTTGGGTCGTGTCTCTATTTTTTGGGAGGGAGATTATATATCCTTAGTTAGCCTTTTAGTACATCTTGAACTGTATTCAGTCTGGGTCTTGAACAACTATGACTAACGTTTCTGCCAGGAATACGTGCAACTAGATTTAACTTGCTTCCAGGACTCTGGTATTATTCTCAAGGAGCCAGAGGAAGCTGTGTGTGGAGCTGGAGGTTCTTCCATTTTCTTTTTTCTTTCTTTCTTTCTTTCTTTCTTCTTCTTTTTTTTTTTAATGGGGTATTTATTCCCATCACAGCTAGGCTCTTATGTGCTCTTTGGCTCTGATGAAATGCATTTGATGGGGGTGGGGCGGGGCGTTGAGGAAGAGGGTGGAGGGAGTATATCTTTTGTTAGAAGGGGCTGCTGCTTCTCACAAAGTAAAATGGGCTCCCTGTGTAGAGGTGAGGCAGCCTCCGATTCATATCAGAAAGGTGTGGGGCACCTGGGTGGCTCAGTAGGTTAAGTGTTCGACTTTGGCTCAGCTCATGATCTCATGGTTTGTGGGTTCGAACCCCACGTCAGGCTCTGTGCTGACAGCTTGCAGCCTGTAGCCTGCTTCAGATTCTGTCTCACCCTCTTTCTGCTTCTCCCCCCACTGGTGCTCTGTCTCTATCAAAATTAAACATTAAAAGAAATTTTAAAAAATAGATCAGACAGGTCTGAAGCTCCCTGAGGCATCTGAATCAGGAAATGACCGTGTCATTGTATTTGTGGGTGCCTTGGCCGAGAGCAGGGCTGACACCAGACTGCAGTGGTTTAAATGCTGGCATCACTCCTTCTAGCCCTGTGACCAAGTTATTTAAACACTGCGTGCCTCAGTTTCCATATTGGAACAATGGAAAAATACTAGAGGGTTAAAGGAATTAACACACGTTCCATTTTAGAATTAGCTGACATTGCTTCTGTATGGAAATGGGGGTGGGGCCCTTTAATTATTTAGGACATGGTAAGATCTCAAGGAGGAGATTAGGGAGGCTGCTGTAGGCTCTTCGTCTCACCTGCCATGTCATTTTGCTCTCCCATTTCCTTTACCCCACGGATTTCCCCCACATCACCAGTGTGAAAAATCGACAGTGCGCAGCATCTGACCATATAATTCCTTTGCATAAAGATTAAAACTGTTGCTGGTGAGATAAAGCTCCAGCTCCCTAACACAGCACAGGAAGGCCCCGCCTATTTTCCCAATCTCATTAGCCCGTGCTTTTCTGCTTCCTGCTTTAAGGCAGGTTCTGCGTTAGCCAGCTACAAATGCAGTGATTAACACGGTTAGGGAAGATTGAAGCAGAGCGCGCCAGTTAAGAACATCGGCATACTCAGAAAATAGAGTACAAGTGCAAATCAAGATCTTTGGAGGGTATCAAAATGCTTTATAGTGAACCATAATGTATGTTATGAGTTTCAGGAAGTTTATAATTATGTGAATTATGGTTTAATGTATTATGCCAAAATTTTTATATATTCTTTGTTTGTTTAAATAGATAGGGACAGCAAACTAATGTGGCTTTCCAAATTTTGGGATCTTGACAAATCAAGTGGTAACATTTGGTGAAACCCTTAGCATGAGGCAAGAATGCATTCAATTCGGGAAACCTAATCTTTCAGTCCATCTATCTGTTATCAATGGGAAATTCTTGGGGAAGGTTTTAAGCAGCCTCCTAACCTTTGACAGCTGCTAGCAGTTGCATGAGCAACAATGTAAGGAAGTCTTATGGGGTGAATGCAATGGGGGAATCCTTTGCTTTGCTCTTGCTGGAATATTTCCCCGGTGTGCATTTTTAGTTGCATGGGGCACAAGGTTGAGCTTCAAGGTTTGAGCATCTAGGAGGACATGGGGCAGATGGGACTTGGTCTTCCTTCTTCCTCCCCCACCTTCTTTCCTTCCTTCTCTTCCTTTCTCCTCTCCTGCCTTTAAGGGCCTACAGTGTCATTAAATTACACTTTATATATTACCACAAGCTGCTGAGGTCTGGGAAAAACAAGAGTTGTTAGACTATGAGCGGAGCAGTCCAACTCTGTTTTCATATGATCATTTCTTCATTTATTTTTCTGCTTCCCAGAACCTGCTTTTGTTATGGCAAAAAAATGGTTCTTCCCTGGAGAAAAGGCGAACATTAACCATGTGGGTTCTAGGCACCTGAAGTGGCAGTCGGCAGATGTTTACTGCGTATTTGCTGTGTTGTAGGCATAGCTCTCTGAGCAGAAGGGGTGCTTAGCAAGAGAGACCTCATGTCTGCTGGCCTAAGCTTATCATTCAGGTGAAATAGATATTAAACAGTTAACTGTTAAGTTTAATTTCAAAATTTTATAAGCAGAAGAAAATGTATACCCCTGGGGAAACTAGGTTAGCCACATTAAGTCTAGTGTAATAGATTGTCATGGGGATAAATCCTTTTTAATGTTTCATTAAAAATTTTGTATATGTTTTATTTATTTTTGAGAGTGGGGGAGAGCGCACAAGCCAGGGAGGGCAGAGAGATTGGGGACAGAGGATCTGCAGCAGCTCTGCCGTCAGCACGTAGCCCAGTGCGGGGCTCAGACTCAGGAACCACAGGATCATGACCTGAGCTGAAGTCAGATGCTTAACTGACTAAGCCAACCAGGCACCTGGGATGAATCGTAAATGTGTATGGTAAATAGAAATGATTTTG
The DNA here is from genome assembly GCF_006229205.1 of Suricata suricatta. Classification (NCBI taxonomy): domain Eukaryota; kingdom Metazoa; phylum Chordata; class Mammalia; order Carnivora; family Herpestidae; genus Suricata; species Suricata suricatta. The sequence continues at coordinate 61,547,580 of NC_043702.1, forward strand.
GAATAGGTGTTTATGATTAGTAACATTAAGTTATTACATGTGTCATACCATACATTAGAGATTTTAATGAAATTTGAGTAGAGTTCACATGTATTTATACTCTGAAATATAAATTTAACACTTTATTACATAGAATACAGTTGAAGACACAGAAGATCATCTAGCTTCCCAAGTCACTGACAGTCTGTGCCCCCTGCCAAGTCTTCTGCTGGCCATAGTTTGTATCACCTATAAAATAAGGTTCCTGAGTTCTCAAGTTTCCGCTTAACTCTAAAGCTGGTATAATTTCAATACAGAAAAACTCTATAACCCGCATGCACCCTAACAGAATGCCCTTCATGCGGTTTTCTCTGCTGCTTTTAATGGCAGCTCTTTCCTTGCACGGAATAGGCCAGGAATTAGTGGTCCCTGATCCTTCTCTTTCTCTCACACCCATCCCATCTAGTCAGCCAGCAGCTCCTCTCATTAACCAGGCCTCACCGCTTCCCCTGCTGTCCTCTTGGTCCAGGCCACCATCAGCTCTTGCCTGGGTTAGTGTAGTCTCCTGAGAGTCCTCTTCTGCCCTTGCCCCCTTTGTTCTCTGTGTGGCAGCCAGAGTGATGCTGTTCAACCAGGCCGGCTTGTCTCGTGCCTTTACTCAAAGCTCTCGAATGTCTTTCCTCTTGCACTGAAATCAAAAGTATTATGGTGGCCCACCTGGCCTTACAAGGTCTGGTCCCTAACATTATCTTGTTGATCTCATCGCTTCCTCTTCTTCCTCACTCCACTCCAGGCAAACTGGTCTCCTTGCCATGCATGCCCCGGTCTCAGAACCTTTGCATTGGCTGCTCTATCTACAGTAGTCATTCCAGTACCTTCTTTAGAACTGAGCTCAAATGTCACATCAGTGAGGCTTTTATGGCCATCTTATGGTAAATTGTAGCCTTCTCTACCCCATATTCCCTATGCCTTGAGCTATTTTTCTTTATTGCATAAACCAGTGTACACTGTGTTAGTGTTTTGAGGTGTGGTCTTAGATCAGCAATATCACCATCACCTTAGGAACTTGATAAAAATGCAGATTCTTGTGCTCTTCCACCCTGGACCTGCTGAATCTAAAACGTGGGACGTGGAGCCTCTTCTGTTAGTTGAAGGAGCCCACAGGTGCTTCCAATGCACGCTGCTGTGTATTGCACTTAGTGATTTTGTGCATTAACCATATTTACCTCTCCTTCCACTCCTGCCCCGACTTAAAGTCCAGCTCCATGAGGGCAGAGTTTAAAGCTGGAAATGGCACTTAGAGTCCAGTAAATAGCTGCTGAATGAGCTAATGAAAATATGACTATTTAGTAAATTTAAATTAAAAGAATACTGAGCAACAAAGTTTAATATATCTTTATATTTCAGTGACTCTTCAATGTTAAGAGTTTTAAATGTGAGGTTTTCTTTATTGCAGACTTAAAAATCTGCAGCTTCCTTGAAGATTGCATTAGCCTCAATAATCCTCAAAATTTTGTGGAAGTGATGTAAACTTTTTAAATACTTCGGCAACTGGAATGGTGCTATTTTAATCATCTCCCATAGGGACCATCTCTTGTAAAGTGTACAGGTCGGTCATTCTGGTTTATTGAAAGCTTATGATATTTGAGCTAAGTGGAGATTTATATGAAACAGACCATCTGTAGGTATATGTATATTGAATTGGAAATTTAGACTTATTAATATTTGATCTAAGTTGCTTGTGTCCGCCTTGGCAGATATGGGCAGCCAGGAGCCCCTGTGGGCTTCAGAGCATGCCTTTGGCTTAGAAAATGATAGTACCTGTGTAATTTGCTTACCCAGTCCTCTCCATACAACATCTCTTTCAGTTTGGCAGAGTAGGTCTTAGAGAGGAAGGCACTGAGGACTGCTAAGCGATTGTGGACTTCTTGAAGGTTATTTTGAAGGTTATTAAAGCCAATCTCTCTCAGATCTTTTGACTTCTCTTTCAGTCCTTGGCTCACTTCCTTACCATTGTGCTCCCTCTACCTCTTAACTCTATGCCTTTTGACAGTTCTTAACCCTTGGGTTCAGTTTTTTCATCTACAGTATAAGGAAGTTTGACAAGACTTTCTCTAGGACCTATCTTACATCAGAATGTTTGAGTGGCCCTTTATTAACCTCAGTCACTAAAGAAATTCTCCGTCCTGTTTGAAAGCATTTGAATCAGAGGATGGTCTTGGGCATGGCGGGGAGAGTAAGCCAAGTATGTGTCTTGTGACTACTTTCATCAGAGCATCTTCACAGATACCTCATCCCCAATGAGGAGCCAGGGAAGAATGGATTTGAGATTTGGGGATTATCTGTGGTTTTCCTTTGTTCACCATAATTACCACTTTTGATAGGAAGTTGACCACTAGTGAGTTCTTGGTCATGCTTGTCAGTGGACGTAGGAGAGCTGGCTCTTTCTTGCCTGGTACCTTTGGCACAGCTGGTCCGGATTACTGCCCCTGTGTTCCCGGCCCCCTACCTTCTGCTGGTGCCCCACCAGGTATGGACTTCGGGCTTCACTGGTCACTGGAGATTCACCTGCTTTGGTGAAAAGTTCTGTGACTCTGACATAGTTGGGCACATGATCTGTGGTTTGCTGTCATCTTAAACTAGTGTTCTTCAAGCTTTTGCTAATTGATTGCATTGGTCAACTGAACTGTGAACCAAATGTGAATTGATATCATTTTGTCTCTTTAAAGGCTTATCATCCTGAGTGTGAGAATTGGAAGAAGGAAGAATTACCCTTGTTTTTTTTTTTTTTTTTTTTTTTTACCAAGAATTCTGTTGAAATTTTCTTGTCTTTCATATCGTGAATGTATATCGATTCCATGTACAAACAAGTGCTGAAAACTTCTCCTTTATAAGTTAAAATGTAACACATTTGAAGGAAACCTATTGGCACTTTTGAGAATCTACCCACATGTGAGGCCAATCAGGAAAAGTTTGTTTCTTTGTGTTTCTTTTATTTTGAAAGGTGAAACTTTACCTTTAGGGAATAAAAATGTGATGTCTTCTGATTTCTTCTTTTGTTGTCAGAAAAGGCTATGAAATGGTCATTCTCTGTTGGTTCAGAGAAGGTCAGGACTGCCTCTCCCTCATTCACAGATGGGAAACATGGATTTGTTCAGAGTAGCTGAAAAGTGACTCTAGGGGGCAGACTCCGGAAATGTGGCCAATTGTGTTTCCTGTTAGAGGATGCCTCAGACGCCATGTTGTGGTTGGGGGTTGCCGCCAATTGAGCCAAAGAAGGCCATTGAACACTACTTGTTTACACGAAGGAATAAATAGAATTGAAAAACTGGGACTCTGATTAGGGGAGAGGAGATTGGGTAGAGAATGAGGGTTTCCAAGAACCCTTTTTGGTTCTGTCTTGTCCCTCTTGGGATGTCAGCCTTCTTCCTGAGCAGGACAGGTGGTGTGTCCCGATCTGTAATGAAGTAGCGCATGAGTAATTGATTACTACTAATAGATAAGGTGCCAACATGTTTATCATTTGCTAAAATATGAGCAGATGCAAGGTTACAACTTTAATAATATGATAATAATATCGCCCTACACAATTGCGTGTCAGAGGTGGAGAAAGGCATAGTGTTCCAAACATCTGTGCTGAGAATGATACTTAGCCGCAGCCCATCTTCTCTGTGCCCGGCGCCTCTACTGAGCAGCTGCTACTGATGGACTGTTCAGAAGTATTGTGATCATAAATTATCTTCTGTGTTTTAAAAAAAGATTTTAAAATTGGAATGTGTCAGGTGTGTGAATCGTTTGTCCTGCTTGACACATTAGACACCCTTGAGAATCATTGGTAGAGTTCTTAGTGGGGCATGATTTATGTTTATAGCATTGCCCTAATGTTTACCGTGTCATAAAATACACGAATGTGCACACATAAATACTTTTTTTCTGCTACTGTCTTTTCACTTCTGGTGTCCTTTGCATCTAAGAGGTGAAAAAGGGGAGCTGTGGAGTGGGTGTTACTTTGAGATCATCCAGTCATACTGAGTCGTGCCCTGGCACCTGCTAGGAAGACCATAGTCTTGAGCAGCGCTTCTCCAAATTCTCTGTGCATCAGGTCAGCAGGGATCTTGCTATAAGGCAGGTGCTGATTCAGCAGGTCTGGGGTGGGACCCGAGTCTGTACTTCTCGGGCTCCCAAGTGATGCTGACGATTCTGGGAGACCCTGCTTTTGAGTAGCAAAAGTTGAAGATACCTCTTTCTCTTATTTTCTTAGAAGTGTATTTTTCTGTTTCTGGAAGGTTTATGTAAGCGTAGCCCAAAACAAAAAAAAAACCTATTGGTAAAAGTGACTTCAACTGTTCTTACAGTATGTTGTTCCCACCCCCACCCCCCCAGATGCCTGTGCATTTATTTATTTAGATTTGTGCCCCTGGCATTAAGACCCATGCTTATACAAGAGCTGTGTAAAACTCCAAAATTGTACTTTGTACTAACTTGTTTTCTTGCTGACTTTTACCAAGTCCTTTTGGGGATTGCAGTGACTTTAGCTTCTGATGCAGTGGTTAACCCTTAGCAGTCAAGAAGTATAAACATGGCAGGACTGGGGAAAGACAGGTGGCTGTAAGAGTTAAGAAGCCTTTGGGTCCAAATGCCAGAGTGTTTGGCAGGAGATCAAACCGTAAGGACATATAATTATCCCACATAACAGAAGTCTGGGCCGTTTGGTTCCAGGGTTGGTGCTGAAGCCCAGCAATATCACAGAGGTCTTGGCTCCATCCTGCTCTCTGTCCTGCATCTCAGTATCTCGGCCAGAACCTGTCTCTGTGGGATGCTCATTCCCAGCATCTCACCCTCACCCAGTGTCCTAAACAGGCTGGGGAGTGAGGAATAAAGGAGTCTTATGTAAAAGGTTGTGCTATGCAAGCAAAGAATCTCCCTGCAAGAGCTTATACCAAATGCCCCTTGGATCTCAGGACCAAGACTAGGGCAGACCTTCAGACCATTCACTGGTGAGAGAAGCCAAAAACCATGATTCGCTTAGAGCAGTACAGAAAATCCCCTGAGGCTTGGCACACGCAATCAGGATTCTGATGGAGAAGAGTGGATGGGCACGGATGTTGGCGAGGTGGCCAACAAGGACTATTAATTGAGCATCTTCTGTGTATATTCTATGCTCCTCATTTTATAGTTTGTGAAACCATTGCTCAAAGAAGTTAATTAAATTATCAGGGAGTGTAATTGGGATCACATGCAGGCCTGTTTGATTCCAGGGTGCCTTCTGAGGGTGGAAATGTGGCTCCTTTGTACGCACCGTGTTCTTCCTTGGTGCCTCTTCCCTTCCCTTTAGTTCCAGGGATTTTTGGTGGAGACTCACTAGAAATGGTCAAGACCTCCTAGTATATGCCTCTGAGTGGGGGCAACATATCAAATGCCAAGTGGGTTGCCTTTTGGCCTCTTTTTTTAAATTATTTTTTAAAGACTTTTTTTTCCAGTAATCTCTTCACTCACCTTGGGGCTCAAACCTACAATGCTGAGATCAACGGTCACAGGCTCTACTGACTGAGCCAGCCAGGTGCCCAACCACTTGGCGTCTTAATAGTTGTGTTCCCATTCACAACCCTTAGAAGGGTGGGAAAACTCCTCCTATGAGCAAGGTTGTGTTATTTCAAGAAGGAAATGAGCCCAGTGACTGTTGGGAGCCACTGGGATCTGGGCTCTGCTCCTTGCTCTGGATTTGCTGAGTTCTGCTGAGCACAGTCAGGTACCCCGAGGTACGGTGTCCGCCTAGAGGATTTGAGGCATCCCCTCAGCCACCTCCGAGTCCGCGCTGCCCTGGGCCTTCTGCCTGGGCTTGCAGCGTCCCCGGCAGGAGCGAGGGGGCGGCCCTCCCTGTTCCCACTCGGACTTGGCTCCCAGTGCCCCGAGGTCTGCTGACACTCTGGGGATGGCAAGGCTCCAGGGGTGTGAAAAGTTGTTCCTTCTTAATTTATAACCAGAAATACAACAAACAGAAAAACGGGTAGAAAGGCTGAATGTAATTATACATTAAAAAAGTAAAACTGGAAAACTGATTTGGCCAGTGAAGCTAAAAACACTCTTCCAGAGTCCGCGGTCACTGGGTGAGCATCAGCCAGAAGGGAACAATACTGGAAACCTGTTGGCCTCCACATCCACGATGGAGTCTTGGCCGGGGTGGGCTGTGTGGTGGCTTTGCTCTTCTTCAGATGCCGTGTCAGGAGAGTGCTTGTGACCAGTGTGTGCTGCGATCAGAACTGTCCTTTAGGGAGATTAATCTGGACAGAATAAGTGGTCCGGATTGCAGTTGGAAGAGGTGAGATTTGATTCCAAAGCTGCTAAAGCCTTTATTTACCCTGGTCTGTATTTTTCTTCTCTCACCAAGAAAATCCGCAGTGAAAGGGCACCTGGGAGTTGCCAGCAAGCAGAAGATGACACCTTTAGTTCTGCGTCGAGTGTCGTATGTTGGGCACATTAACGTATTTCTTCTCTTCTTGTGGTTTAGGTCATGTAATATTGCTGTTTAAATTAACACATTTCCTCACATTAGCTCACACTAGAAGGTCAGGGCTGTGTCTGAATCAGAGCTCTGCAAGCCCCCTGGCTTCTAAACCCACCGCAGCTAGACTTCATTGTGAACACCCCCGGCTTCCTGAACGTGAGCGGGGTGCTGCACACTGGCACACCTTCTATAGAAACAGCGTTAGAAGAAGTTTGTTTGAAATGAAAAAACTGTCACGGTGCCTGACGGCTCAGTTGGTTGAGCGTTCCACCCTTGATTTCGTCGAAGGTCATGATACCTGGTTTCTGGGATCAAGCCCCAGGTTGGGCTCTGTGCTGAGGCTTGGAGCCTGCTCAAGATTCTCTCTCCCTCTGCCCCTCTCCCCTGCTTGCGGAGCACGCGCATTCTCTCTAAAACACAAACAACTTTCCGTAGCCTGCTCTGTTAAGAAAATGTTTGCATCTGTTTTATACCCATTGTTATATAGTTTGCATAATATAAATCATTAATGTACTTCTTTATATACTTTATTTATCCAACATTGGTGGTATAACATTTTAAGGAAACCCGTGGGACTCAGGAAGGTCAGATGCCGGCAGTCCTGAAAATGTTCCTGGGTGTTTAGAAGTACACTTCAGTTTTGCCACTAAATTCTTAAGAGTCTCTTGTGAGAAAACAAAAGAAAACCAAACCCCAAACTGGGTATCACACCAAATTGTGAAGGGATTGTTTTTGATGACATAAATATGACCTTTCAGAATAACTGGGGAACCTCAAACCAGCTTTTCTATATTGGGTAATCACAACTTGATCTTTACTCAGGGAAGGGCTCAAGATTTTGTGTCATATTAACCCCATTATTCCATCTTGTGTTTCCTTTTCAGTACGGAAAAATACAGTGAACTTTCTCTAAAAGGAGACCAAGGCTAAGTGGCTGACTCCTGTGGAGGGTGAAGGGCTGTGGATTTTATGCAACCCCTTGATAACTTGCTGTGTAGTCTTTAGCAAGTCATTCAATTTTTTTAAATTCTTCTTTTTCAATTCCAGTATCCTCCTCATCATTGTATTTCTCTAAGAATTTGTCTAATCCTTTCCATTTCCAGAGTCTCTATTCAGATATAGGCCCTGTTGATTTTACTTCTGACCATCCCTAAATGACTGCTTTTCCCCAAATTTCCTCTTGAGCTAGAGAGAGCGCGGCAGTAGTCCAGGGTGCTGAGTGGATGGGGCTCAGCGACCCTGAGCTGAGACTGAGGCCCTGTGGGTGGGCTCCTCCACAGCCTCCCGTGCTTCCCTGCTTTTCTAGACCAAGGTACTAGGGGAAAAGAGACTGATTCAAGTAAAGAGCCACCAGGGTTCTCTGTAGCTGGGGTAGCTCCCGCTACCCCAAACCCCTAGCCAGCTGCTTGCAGGTCTGAAGGGATCTGATCTGTCATAACCCATTTTTAACACATTTTAGGAAGCTCTGAACCATCAAATGCTGATTCCATTATTCTCTGGCCAAGGGTTGAACTAACCTGAGCCAGTTTCTCATGCACAAGTCAGGTTCCTCCGTAAAGGTGTTCGTAGCTATTACAGATGTTTGAGGCAGGTTATGTGTGGCCCTTCACCAGCAACACCACTCCCAGGTTTTAAGGCAATCGAGTCTCAGACCAGATTTTGCCATTCATTGGCAAACAAGCCCCTAAAGAGCTCTCAGATTTGTTCTGCAGGCTCAGGGAAGTTCCTGCTCTCTGTCTTTCTAGGTGAATGAGAATTCCCTCGAAGCACACACATCAGCATTCCAGATGCAGTCTTCTTAGACGCTTGTCCCTGGAGTCTAGAATCAGACTAGGCCTAGAGCTGGGGAGGGGTTTAGCTTACTCTTGGGCCTGGCTGGATTCTTTTTATTCATGCAAGAATGGGGATTATAGCTAAAATATTTTAACTCTTCTCTGTGTGCTGACTGCCTTTATGTTCATCAGTGAAAGCCTGTTTCTGACATGCATCATGCCTGCCGACAGGTGACTGGCATTAATATTCTCCAATAATAGCCCCTTTGGGGCACTCACCTGGCTCATGCTTATCTATACTTAGATACAGAAAAGAGAAATACTTGTAGCAGCTGCCTTTGGCATCCTTAATCAGATGCTACCAGAATCTTCCGGCACTGGGCATTCTGGATCCAGATGCCAGTTGACCACTTGAGTCTCATAAATAAAATGTTGAATGGTGTTATGTTAAAGCATTTTAGGTAAATTTTAGACATTGTAACAGCTAAGGAGATTAGTTTTGCAGGCTAAACCGGGAGGTAGAGTTGCTCTGTTTTGCCTGTCCAACTTTTTAAAAATGGACTTGTTGCCAATAACAACGGAAAAGAGCTTTCACATAAAGATCCTGATATCTGGCTTGCTCTGGGAAAACTGAGACATTGGCCACCCCAAGCCCTATTCCTCTATGGTGACTCTCTTTTCCAGCAGAACAGCAGCAGCCTGCTTTAGAGCTGGGGTAGGAAGACACCGAATGGCTCCTGGGAGGGCCCAACACGTCCTAGGGCCACCTGTGCTGACACTATGTATCAAGTGCCCTTTAATCATTGAGATGGTGCTGCTGGTTTGCTGGGAACCTCCGCCCTCCTCTAGCCCCGCCTGGCCCCTGTAGGTATTTGAGTGTTCGACCGCTGCAGCTGTCAGATGCTTTTTCTTCGTGACTCGACACTTGTGCTTTGCTCACGCCGTTTCTTTGTCTGGAATGTCATTTCCTTTTAGGCTTGCCTATCCAGGTCTTCTTCAAGAAGAACTTTAAGGCCAGGTCCAAGGACCCCGTGGATGTGGAGTCTTCTGTGGCTCTTACACTCCTAGCTCCTCTGTGTCTACACAGAGAGCAGCACATAGTTGTTGTTAATTGTTTCATGCCTTCCCTCTCCTCACTGGTAATATTCATAAAGTCAGGAAGTACATCTTTGTTATATTGTAAAAATGTTAATGCTTATCCCCTCTCCCCAGTTCAGAGGCAGAGAATAGTACCTCTATTGATCTACCTAACAGTTATTCTAAAGTATATTTATTATACATGGTGAAAAGAAGCAGGAGTGTGTTATAGACCGGGTTCTTCAGCAAATGGCTAAGGAATAGTTCTTGAGATGTCTTTGGTGTAAAAGGTAATTTTATTAAAAAAAATTATTTTTAGTGTTTATTTTGAGAGAGTGTGTGAGCTGGGGGAGGGGCAGAGAGAGAGAGGAGGAGACATAGAATCTGGAGCAGCCTCCAGGCTCCAAGCTGTTAGCACAGAACCTGTCATGGGACTCGAACTCACTAACTGCAAGGTCATGACCTGATCCAAAGTCAGACACCCAACCAACTGTGCCACCCAGGTGCCCCTAAAAGGTGATTTTATTAAAGCACGGGGTCAGGCCCTGTGGGCAGAAAGAACTGCACAGGAGTTATGAGGAGTAACTGATTATATACTTTTAAGTTTGTGGGGGTTAGGGATAGTGTAAGCCTCTAAAGAATTGGGAAGCAAGGTTTTCAGAACCTTGAGGGGCCCGCTAGTGTTAAGATAAGGTTACCTTTAAACTTTAATAAAACAACGTCAGGGAAGTAAGGCAGCCATGAGTTGCTTGAGGAAGGTCACTCTGCATGTTCCAGGTGTCTGCAGGCTGTAAGGAGATTTAATTGTAGCTACATTTCACTTGCCTTTGTTTGAAATGCTGTTGCCTCATCATTATGAATATGAATGTAATATTTTAAAAAAAGGCACAACCAAGAAAGGAACCAGGTAAGGAAGAGGCCCAGGAGCCAACACTAAGGGTGTTGCCAACCCCTTAGGGTGGGGGAGTAGCCTGGTGCACAGTTTACTGGGACACTCTGGCCCCTGCCAGCTAGGACCGTGCTGTTTCCGGGAGGATCGGCCCACTCTTCAGATTAGGTGGCTGTGCTGCAAACCTGGGGGATCCCCCGCAGGGCTTAGCATTCACATGTATCAAAATAAGACAGTGTTAAAAGTTACTTAATCGTACACCACTCATTAGGCAAAGGTGTTGCGGGTGCATTAGACTAACCACACCCCAACCCGAGGCGGTTGTGAAAGAACCGGGAGTCAGGATACCAGAGGTGCTTGCGTGTTAGTAAGGATGAGCAGAACGCCCCCTGCCGCTGGCCGTGCGCTTGGTGGAGAGAACAGTGTACCTGGACCGCGGCAAAGCCTCCGGCGCACAGGCAGCGTGGTGAGGGCAAGGCTGGTGATGGATTCGGGAATAAACAGCAAGTGGCTCAGCAGTGCCCAGCTCAAGGTCTGCATCTGGGAGTAGGGGCAGCTGAGGCAGGGGAGGAAAAGGGAGTCCGATGTGCACGTTGTGCTCAGGGATTCTGACTTCTTCCTGGGCAGCAGAGGGCCCTTCCAGCATTTCAAGGGAGAAGTCTTGGAGAGGCCTGCGTGCCAGGGCGCCGTCTCCTGAGAAGCAGTTGGGGGTTCAGCAGGCCGCCCCAGCTGCAGTGCAGAAGGAGCGAGGTGGGTGGATTCAGAAGATGTGAGAGAGCCTTTAGTTCCTGGGATGACAGCATCCTTTCTGGTTTGGGATGCAGTTATTTCTGGAGTCAGGAAGACGGGCGGGCTAGCTCCAAGTGTAGCATTGATCCCGTGTCGCCGGGGAGATGAGATGTTAATGGTTTCTGACCCACGTCTGTCTGATTGTACTCCCCTTGGCTGTATAGACGGACTTCTCCGAGAACAAGGGTGCTTTTCAGTGCAGCGGTCCACCGCGTCGTTCTCCCTGCCCTAGGTACCCCGTCTAGTCGGAATATACCAGTTTTCCTTTTTACACAGGCACACTGTATTCTCTGGTCAAAGTGTTTCTCAGCACATATAAATCCTTCTTCTGTATACACGTTGGCACATAGGAGCGCATCATGTATTTATTCTATAGTCGTAAGGGTGAGTAGATGTTGGGAATGGCGTTTTCTGCTTCTGGAATTTTTTGTTCTGAGCATTAAAGACATTTAACCATCTGTTCATGGCTTTAAAGTGTGTGTTCTAAGTGGAGCCTATGAATAAATACGTGAATCATAAAGGATATATTGAAGGGGTATTGTCAGTAATGAATTGCTACTGTGCATCGTTTTTAGCTGTTTTTGCAGCTTTAGAAAGGTCTAATGAAATCATGTGGTATTTTTAAGGAATTTGAAAAAATTTAATATTAACTATGGATTTTTGTCTGGATTATGTCTTCTAGGAGAGATTGGGGTGTAGGATTCCTTCAACTGCATTAAAAAAATCTGATTTTCCTTAGAGTAATTTTCACCCGTAATCTTAACTATTTACAGATGATATGTACTTAGTATTGTATTGTTACAAAATTATTGTTTTTTATAATGTTTGTTTTTGAGAGAGAAAGCATGCAAGCAGGGGAGGGGCAGAGAGAAGGAGGGGCAGAGTAAGAGGGGGACAGAGGATCTGAAGCAGACTCTGTACTGACAGCATAGAGCCTGATGCAGGGCTTGAACTCACGATCTGTGAGAGCATGATGTGAGCCAAAGTTGGACGCTTAACCCACTGAGCCATTGAGGTGCCCCACAAAATTATTTTATTTTGATTTTAATTTTTAAAAGATATTTCTTTTTGGGAGAGTACATGCCGGAGAGGGGCAGAGAGAGGGGGTCAGAGGATCTGAAGTGGGCTGTGTGCTGACAGCTCAGAGCCTGGAGCCTGCTTCAGATTCTGTGTCTCCCTCTCTCTCTGCCCCTCCCCTGCTCATGTGCGTGCTCACTCCCTCTCAAAAATAAACATTAAAAAAACTAAAAAGAAATGGGATGTTGGATTTATTGTTAGACTTTTCAGAAATATAAATTAAGTTGAAATTAATATTTTTCAAAGCTCATCATATTATCTTTTCCTCTAGCTAAATATAGTAGATGTTTATGAATGATTTTATTCACCTAGCTCTTCTGTAAAAACGTGAATTTTATTTCCTCCTACCTACAGGAGACTGGCTGACTGGTTCTAGAGATTTCTTTTCACAAGACTTAATTTTTCTGACTGAAATATAAGAATTCAAATAGGTTTAGTTTGGCACATGTGTGTAAATTAAATTATCTCGCATTTTCAAAATACGCTTTTGTGCAGTATTAACAGGAGAGTAGCAGTTGGAACAAAGACTCCATTTGTCAATTTTTATTCCTTTTACTTGTTAAAATCCTTTAGGGAATTGAGTAAATATAAATGTAAATAAAGTGAAACAGTCAACATATTTCAACTCAGGGAACTAGTTACAGTGTTATTGCATAACTTCATATTGAAGACCTAAAGCAAATGCTAATACTTTTTCACCTTGGTTTGTGCTTGACTTTGTTCTTGGGTAATTGCTTTCGTCCTGGTAGTCATCAAAGGGGACCAGCGAAGGAGAATTAAAGAAGAGGAATTTGCAGGGACTCACACTACACAGTTTGCTGTGGCATTTTGAGGTGCTGACCACCTTTTTAAATTACTATTTACCAGGTTACTATTGAGCTGTCATTGAGTTGGTTCTACCTGGTAGGTCTATACTAGTCCTGAGTAGTTAGTATTTGAACTTACTGACTAGTTTTAACTTTTAATAAAAGTTTAAGCAGAAATCCATGTGTTAATAATCACCGGGTAGTCCTCTCTGTTTTGTCCCATGCAAACATTTTTGCATAAATGCATGTATGTATTTCTATACAGTATGCCTAATTCATCTGCTCACAAAAAGAATTTCTAGTATGTAATGGATATTAAGCAAAGTGTTTTTTCAGATACAGAGAACAAACAGGGTTGATAGGGTAGAGGGGAAAGTGGGTGATGGGCATGGAGGAGGGCACGTGTGGGGATGAGCACTGGGTGTTGTATGGAAGCCAATTTGACAATAAATTATATTTTAAAAAAAGAAAAGTTTTTTCATTCTACAAACCATTGTGTCTATACCTATGAAAAGTATCCAGAAGCCAAACATAGGGGGAAAAAAAAGCAATCTTTGCTGACTGAGCTTTTCCTTTGTGTCGATTGCTACATATGTACAAACCTGGGCATGTTGGCTTTATGTACCTGGTTTGTGGATTTGCTGTTACGATTTTGCCTAGGGTGTTAACACTGTTTAAGCAAGGCCATGAGAATGTGGAAGATGAATGTTTTTTATCCTTTATTTTAAATTTTTATTGAACTATAATGAACATACAGTGTTATATTAGTTTTAGGTGGACAATTTAATTATTCAGCAATTCTAGACATTACTCTGCTTATCACCATAAGTGAACTCATAATCGTATTTCATCCATCCCCCAAGCCACCTTAAGGGAAAAAAAACCCACTCCCCAAACATTGGTGATGTGGAATTAGTGGCTAGAAAATAATCATCATAAAAGAAAGACAAAATAGAAACTACATCACAGGGGCGCCTGGATGGCTCAGTTGGTTAAGTGTCTGGCTTCAGCTCAGGTCATGATCTCATGGTTCGTGAGTTTGAGCCTCATGACGGTCTCTGTGCTGACAACTCGGAGCCTGGAGCCTGCTTCGGATTCTGTGTCTCCCCCCTCTCTGCCCCTCCCCTGCTCACACTCTGTCTGTCTGTCTGTCTGTCTCTCTCTCCCCCTTTCTCTCTCAAAAATAAACATAAAAAAAAAAGGAAACTACTTTATATACTATTTTTACTGCTTCCAGTGCTATTCTTATAAAGGATTTCAGCTAAAAACTGAGATGCTTTATATTTAGGGCATTAAGAATGTGTTATTATTTTTATTGCTGTAATCTGTTATGGTTCTGACTTTTGATACCTTTTTGATAGAAAATATACTTTGGTACGCTAGGCTTCTGGACTGGTGGGCTTGCTGACCCCTCACCAGTGACGGTGTTGTCTAAAGCGGAGGGTGGCAGATGGCAAGCCTTCCTTGACTGTCCCGGAGAGAGCATCACGGTGTTTGGAACAATTAATTCATCATCATGGGAAAGCTCACCAGGAAAAGAGATGTTTATAAAGCCAGAATTTGTCTTACATAAAATAATGGTACTTTTTTTCTTTCTCCTTTTAGATTTTGGGGTAAGTGCATTCTTAGCAACAGGGGGTGATGTTACCCGGAATAAAGTAAGAAAAACATTTGTTGGTACGCCGTGTTGGATGGCCCCTGAAGTCATGGAGCAGGTAAAAAATAAATAAGTAAAAAATTAACAAATGATGTTTTGTATCATTAAATACACTAAAATTCCATTCAAATCATTCATTCTACTAGAATGTGTCATGTAACTCTGATTTAATTCCTCATTGCTGGGCCTTAGCAAAGCAATATTATCGAAGTGGCACATAAATGCTGTAGACTCCTGACATGTCATGGGCTTCATGATGTGTGACCTGCCAATTGTATAATTGTGTTTTTTCTGGGTTCTTTTCTTAGGTGAGAGGCTATGACTTCAAGGCCGACATGTGGAGCTTTGGAATAACTGCCATTGAATTAGCTACCGGAGCAGCGCCTTATCACAAATACCCTCCTATGAAAGTAATTACTATTGGAAATAATGTGATGGGCTTGAAATAGGATTTAATGGAATCAGTTCTGTAATTTTTTTAAACACAGTCATTTTTCTCTTAGACCAGAGGAGAATTAATGGAGAAATGCAGCCAAGTTAAATGTCCGATGTTCTCAGTGGACAAAATAGGACAAAAGTGGTACAGTTCCCGGCTCTGAAGCTCGCTTTGACGTTAGCACAGAGCTCCGAAGAGTGTGACCGGATTGGTGGGTGGAGGTTGAGAACTGTGACACATGCCGGTCATTACCCCCTCGGACCGCAGAATGCCCAGACCCCCAAGGAAAACCTAAAAATAGATTAGTGATATAATCTTTGCGGATAGATTTTCTCAAACGACCTGTAACATTTCACGACAGTGCTCACACTGTCGTATTGGTGATTCATCTGAAATAAGTGAGCCCAGTGTTTTTAGGCAGTAACCTTCATCTGGATACTGTTTTCAGACTTCCGTTACTCTTAACTGGCCTACATCATTATTTCACTCAGTTCTGAGATGGTAAATCAGGGCTGATTTACCCGATTAGATTTTATTTGGGGGCTCAAATAGTTGAGTGGGAATGATGAAAGTATTTTACAGAGAGTACTATCTGTATTTGTTTCAACTTCTTCCTAGGAAAATACTGGGAAAATTTAGGAGGATAAAAAAAGACGATAAGAATTAAATAATTTTACCGATTAAAAAGTTAATACATTCTTACTGGACAAAATTTGGAAGTCCAAATAAGAATAAAGAAGAGAATAATCATTCATAATCTCATCAACCACAGACAATCCCTGTTAAGGTTTTAGTGTAGTTAATTACATTACTCTTTTCTCTGTATACATATTTTTAACATACTTAAGATTAGGGTGTGTGTGTGCATACATACCTGCTTTTGTTAGCAGAAAATTTAAAGTTGAGATGTAATTGAAATGACCTTCCAGAGAAAAAGCGCTAAAGCGACTCTGAGGACTTTTACTTCCCTCCGGTTTTTCTGTATTATTTTTTCTTATTTCTTGTTTCCTTTCTTTCCCCACTCCTTCGTGTTTCCCACCCGGCTCCAAAATCACATTGCTGATCCCAGCCTGCCGTGCTGTCCTGTGGGGCTCTGCTTGGACTTCACAGCTCTCCCACTTTTTTCTGTTTGCTGTTTTCCTCCACAAACAATAAATTGTCACTGTAATCCTTCATCTATTCATACTTCTGAAACTGAGAGGAGTCTTGGCATGTATAACATTTGTATAAATTAAGACTAATTTATGCATTAATGAGGTTTACTCCTTTTAGAGGTCAATAGTTTACTATAAATTCTACTCTTTTTTAAGGCAAGTAATTTTGATGTTAGTATGAACAAATGGAATTTTAATCTTTTTGCTTTGAAGCTGTATTTCGATTTGGTTTTGTCCCCCTCCAAAAGCAGCGTGGCCTTTTGCTCTGGTTATGGTTTTTAGTAACTCATATTCTGGCTGTCTTTCAGTGTCTTACTGTCTCAATTTGGCCAAGCCTTTAAGCAATATTCTGTAGGTTTTCTCAGTTTAAAAAAAAAAAAAGAGAGAGAAAAGGAAATCATGTGTTACTTCTGGGACGTTGTGGATTTATTTTTAGGGTTGGCAGTGTGTTAACAGAAGGCTTGAGTACGGGGTGAGGGGGGGGTCCTTACTTGTGAATGACCTGTGCACGTGAACTGTGGCTCTGCGCACCCCCCACCCCCACCCCAGCAGCAGAAGCCCAGCCAGAGCCCCAGCCCTCCCTAAGCCTGTGCTGGAGCTATGGTGCTCCTCTGGGCCGTGTGAGAGCCGGTTCCCAGAAGCTCTGTCCTGGCCGCTCTGGGAGATCATTCTTAACACACAGAACAGATTTTGTAAGTTCTGTCAATGGAATAACAAAAAGGTGAAAGGGCACACTGAGCAGATTTGCAAAGGGAAATGAATATTTTCAGTCTGCACTTTCTGGAAGGTTAAAATCATGGGAAAGCATGTTTGTACCTAAATCAAGGATGGTCTTTGTAAGAGATTAAAGACTAAACTGTAGCAGTTGCTGTACTGAGATTGTCTTGGTGTTTGTTTCTGCTGCAGGTGTTAATGTTGACTTTGCAGAATGATCCACCCACTTTAGAAACAGGAGTGGAGGATAAGGAAATGATGAAAAAGTACGGCAAGTCCTTTAGGAAATTACTTTCCCTGTGTCTTCAGAAAGATCCTTCTAAAAGGTATGTCAAACTTCGTGAATGAGTTAATGACCTGGTTTGAATCACGACAAAGCGTGGTTTGTGCATGGGGAAAGGCTGTGAGGACACCTGAAAGGTACTGCTAGTTCAAGGGAAATCCTGCTCCAGCCCTTGGTTCCCAACCTGTTAGTGGAAGACAGGGCGGGTCCAAGAGGGAAAGAAGTGAGTGAGGATGAAGGAGAGGCAGAGGAAAAATTTTAGTGTTCATAAGATTCACTGTGTTTGTTAGGTGTGGGCCCTGTCATCAAAGGAAATGAAATAAAACAGAAATCAAAAGAAATTGGCAGTGGTACACTCAGAAGCTGAGTTAATATTCTGCACTGTGTAGGTTGAGCTGACCTCTCAGGATTTGAATATCCTGCTAGCTCCAGTCTAAACCAGGCAGAGCTATTGAATTTTGCATGAGCTTCCTTTTACTTGCAGAACAAGTTGTGCTGTTTAAAAGATTATCAGTAAAGAAGATTAAGATTTTTGCATTAGAAACATTAATCATATAAACAGAAGCAAATGGTTTGAAATCACCGTTAGTGTTTCCTCTTTACTCTTGGGTTATTGCCCTGCTTGGTAGAGTGTCTGTTTCTGAGTTTATTTCTTCCTACTTAATTTCTGTGACTTTGAAATATCCTGGCCAGTGATAATACAGCTCCGTGTCTTTTATCACTTACAGAAGAAAGTGACGTGAGCCCCAGACATGAGCCCCACAGGCCTTGGCCTGGGTAGAGTCCCTTTGCAGAGCTAGGTTGTGTGTGGCACCCTCCTCACACACAGTCAGCCTGGACTACAGACCTAGAGAGACCTCTGAGGACTTACTGGCCACCTCTTCCACCCAAGGATTCGATTTGATACTTAGACTTGAAAATGTAAATACTGGCTTCTCTCCGGAAGCTTTCTGCTTCAGGGAAGGACCTTTTAGGCTGAGGGATTCCTGTATTCTTAAATCCTTTATGAAACTTCAGTGTTTTTTTTTGTTTGTTTGTTTGTTTGTTTTTATCTTTGCACAGTACTCTATTGTTTGAGTAGGAAACCCTTCTCTAGATTAAATATAATTCCCATTATTTTACCCATTCTTCATAGCTGCTGTCTTCATCCCTTTACATTTTGCTGAATTTGCCTTGAATCTTTTCTTTATCAGTCACCATTCTCATGGAGATCGGTCTAAAGACTGTTTGCCATTAAGAATCTTGAAATTATTTATTGTTACAGGGATAGCTGTTTTATCACACCATAGGCTATTTTTGCTTCAACATCTTAGTTGCCCTTTCTATTTGATTTGTAGGGCTTGTTTCTCCTCTGAAGTTATACTGATCTTTCATTGAGCTCACTTCTTCACTCTCCTGTTAGGCGAGAATGCTCTTAGATTCTAATTTTGTTCTGCCACACTTGTTTGTCTTCCCTTTGTATTTGGTGTCCTCTCCACACATAAATGTTTGCCATCACCAAGGAAACAGTTCAACCCTCCAAAGCCCAATCAGAGAAGTACCTGTCTTCCCAGTTAGTCCTGCCTTACTACAAATGGTCTTTGTGATTCTCAAACTGGTTGAGACCCCACCTAGTGGTGATGATGTGTAATGCCACCCAATTCCAGTCCTGGAAAAAATACTGTAGGGTAGAATTGCTGGAATACTTAATGATACAACAATAGATTTCTTTCGGAGGTATGTAACTTAGAATACATTTGATTAAATTGTTATACATTATATTTAATGAGCCATCTTTTTTTCTTAATTATCTTGAAAGTCTTCCCAGGTGTTAAATATATCATATGAGCTCAAGTATCAGGTTCTCCCTGCCCCACCCCTGCCAAAAAAAAAAAAAAAAGAAAAATTTACAATTAGAGCTTTGCACCATATATTTGAATTCTTACAAAGTCTTTCCCTCAGGGTGCGCTTTCTTAGGAACTTACTGATTTACAAAGTATTAATAGTTTAAGAACTTCTTTTAGATATTTTCTTTATAACACAATCTAATCTCACTGCTGTGCAGTTGTCCTCTGTAACAAACAGAGAGTGTCAGTGGTGCACCAGCTACTTAGGGGACTCTTCTTTTTTTTTAAATTGAAGTATACAGTGTTATATTAGTTTCCAGCGTACAATATAGTGATTCAACAACTCTATGCTCAGTGCTCATCACAATAAATGTACTTAGTCTCCTTCACCTCTTTTACCCATCTCTACACCCACCTCCCCTCTGACAACCAGCAGTTTGTTCTCTTTAAGACTCTGTTTTATTTGTTTTTCTTGTTTTGCTTCTTAAATTCCACGTATGCGTGAAATCATATGGTTATTTGTCATTCTCTGACTTATTTCACTCAGCGTTATACCCTCTTAGTCTCCATCCATATTGTTGCAAATGGCAAAATCTCATTCTTCTTTATAGCCGAGTAGTATTCCATTGTATTCATACACCACATCTTCTTCATCCATTCATCTATCAGTGGACATGTGAGTTGCTTCCCTATCTTGGCTACTGTAAATAATGCTGCAATAAACATAGGGGTGCATGTATCTTTTTGAATTAGTGTTTTCTTTGGGTAAATACCTAGCAGTAGAATTACTGGATTATAGGGTAGTTCTATTTTTAAGTTTTTGAGGAACCACCATACTGTTTTCCACTGTGGCTACACCAATTTGCATTCCCGTTAACAGTGTGTGAGGGTTCCTTTTTCTTCACATCCTCTCAAACATTCTTTTCTTACCTTTTGACTAGTCATTCTGACTGGTGTAAGGTGATATTTCATTGTGGTTTTTAAAAAGTTTAATTTATTTTTTCAAGTAAATTCTCCCCCAACATGGGGCTCAAACTCACAACCCTGGGATCAAGAGTCGCATGCTCTACCAATTCAACCATGCAGGCTCCTCTTTCATTGTGGTTTTGATTTGGAGTCCAATAGTGATGAGTGAGGTTGAACGTCTTTTCATATATCTGTTGGTCGTCTGTATGTCTTAGCTGGGAAAGTGTCTACTCAGCCCTCTGCCCATTTCTTAATAGCAGCTTCTCAGGTGATTCTTTTTTTTTTTTTTTTTTTTTTTTAATGACATGAATGTGGGAAGTTTTGAGGAAAAAAGATTCATGAAAGATGAGCATGGAAATAAAATTGTTGAATTATTTACATAGGATGCAGTTGTAAATATGTTTATTACTAAGTAAGTAAACATTTAATTGCTACACCAATCTGAAAGGAACCATGACTATTTCCTGTCTTCTCTGCCTTTGCTTATGTTATCCAAAGGCTCTTCCTTTTCCTCTGTATTCCTCACACCCTCCTTTAACACTGACTTGAAAGTCTCCATCTTCTTAGAGTTAGGTAAATCTAGGTGAGATTCCTAGCTCTACTTTATCATCATCTACATGACTTAATTTCGTCTTCTGTAAAATGGGCCTAATAACATCTACTTCATAAGATTATCATGGGGATGGACTATGATAATTCATTTGAGGATAACACAGTGCCTCGGGGTTCCCAGGTATTCAGGAAATTGGGATTGCTTTTTGCCATTTGCTGTTTTCTTCCTGACTAATTGGAGTTATTACAACTCTTAGTTTTCCTACAGTATGTTGACGATAGGTCTCTTGTAGAAGTTAACACACTATGTACATTTATTGATTTACACATCTAATTTCCTCATAAACTTGTAAGTTTTTTAGAAGGATAATCTGTGTTATTTATCTGTATGTCTTTCCACAGTGTCAGGTCTGTATTACATATTTGATATTTCTTGAGCAACTGGAGTTAGCTGGGAGCTTGCAATTTGGGAATGACTTGGACTCATTGACAAGTGTTTCCGAAACAAACCAGACTCATATGGGTTGAGGACTAAATGCCAGAGTTTTGATAATTTTTATTGATTTTGCATATAGATCATCTATCTAAAAGTAGTTGATAAGTACCAAAACCCTGGTCTTGTTGAGTTCCTTTTTTTTTTTTTTTAAAGTTTTTATTATTTTGAGATGGAGAGAGTGAGAGCAAGAACATGCACGAATGGGGGAGGGGCAGAGAGAGAGAATCCCTAGCAGGTTCTTTACTGTCAGCTCAGAGCTTGATGTGGGGCTCAAACCCATGAACCATGCGATGATTACCTGAGCCAAAACCTAGAGTTGGATGCTTAACTGACTGAGCCACCCAGGCGCCCCATGCTGAGTACTTTTTGGCCACAGATAGAAACCTGTCACAGGGGAACAGTGACTAGGACAGATTCAGTTCTATGCAGGAGCCCTCAGGCTAGCTGAGAATCAGCTGTGTTTTCTGCCAACCTTGAGAGCTCATGGAACTTTCCTAGTAAAAGAGAGCCTGGATGTTGGGGCTGTTTGTCTCATCCAAACCCCTGCTCTGCATTGGCATAGACTAAGAAGTGCTTATATTTGGATAGCAGAACATTTTGCTATTTCTTTAAAAATGAGTCTTAATCTTGTAGATTACATACCTCATATAGATGACAACTATAAAAAGAGCCAGTATTTTCTTTGAGCAACAAGAGGGTGGATATCACATGGATAATTTCATTAGAAGTGAATAAAACTTGAATATTTATTTTGTCAGGGGAGGGTAGGCTGAGACATGCAGCTCTGCCTGAGATGTTAGAAATTATAATGCACATTGTTAGAACTACTTAAACTGTATCATGATCATTCTGAATCCTTTGACAATCATTTTAAGACCCAATGGACTTGGGTTTATCCATATGTATTAACTGAATCCTTTAAGATGTTTTCTTCTGAGAATGTTGGTACTTGCAGACTACTGCATTGTTTTTAAGGATTTAAAATTGAATCCTCATTCACAGCCTGTACCATTATTTGGGTTGGTGGTATAGCATTTTAGCTTTCCTTGTAAAATAGTGTTTATATTTATATTACGTCGTATTGTTTGAAAATTGTTAGCAGCCATGTCAGACCTAACATGCTTGCAGAATTCTTTTTCTTACGTGGTACTCAGCTAAGAGGCAGGCAGCATTGATGGTTCCATATTAATCCTGTACTGGTAGTTGCTATATATCGCATAAAACTAAAACAAACACATAAGCAAACAAAACACAAAAATCCTAAAGTCAGATGGGCAGCATGTACCTTACCTTCTCTCATACTTTCTATTCTTTCTTCCTCCATCATTTTCCCATTCTTTCTAGTTCTGTTTTCCCATACTTTCTTATGGGGCTATCTTGGCACTTATATGATTCTACCCCCAAAGTTATAGACACTTGAGTAAATTTTAGCACACAAAGGACCTGCAATTTAGTTCTTCTCTGTATGGTGTAGACCTATTATTTTTTATGACCTGTATGACCTACTAACATAAATACTAAGCCTATACAAAAAAGAATGTGGCTCCTTCAGACCGTTTCTCATTTCTTATATGACTGAATGTATTCATTGATGAAGTTTAAGAATGGAGAATGCAGAGAAAGAAGATTTCTTTGTAGCACACTTTTCCCCTTTGCAGTTTTGGTCAGCATAGAAATGACTTTGCTGGGGAAGGGAAGGTATTTTCCCAGCCTGTCTCTCCAGATATGTCTGGCATTTCCTAGCCTTCTCTCTATGTTGGTCCTATACCTTACCCTTAGTTTGTAGAAGGAGGAGGCAAGTTGCAGAGGAGTGAGGGGAGCATGTGGCTCTCCACTTTGGGACCTCTGCTGTGCATGGACTTACCCCTTTCTGTTTTTGTTTGTTTGTTTGTTAGCATGAGTCTTATTTTCAATGCATCATTTTCCTGTTCCTTACTCTGTTGAACAGATGCTTAGAATTTGGTTGACTAAATTTGGCTTTAGAAGTTGTAGTTTCTGTGTTCAACTATCTAGTAGCATCACTTCTATTTTGTATTTGATTATGTTATAGAATTGAGCTGTAGTAGTTTTTTGGTTTGTGCTGGGCATTGGTGATATAAAAAATGAATACCGTCTAGTCCTTCATCTGAAAGGGCTTATAACCTAGTGAGGTGGAGGTGGGAGGACATAGGAACAGGTAATTACAGAACAGGAGTGTGTGGGTTGATTGATGTGTGAGCACGGAGTAGGGAGCAATGAATTCTACTTGTAGGAGCTGATAAAAGTATCTCTGAAGACAGTGACATTTAAATTGGTTCTTGACTGATGAACAAGGCCGTGCCAGTTGACTACAAATACTTTTGAAGCAAGAAAAGCAGCATGTGCTTTGTCATGAAAGAGCAGAAACCGGGTGGGAACGTCTGGGTAGCCAGAGGACAGAGTTCACCTGGAGTGCGGCGGGAAATGAGGATGGAGGCGCCAACGTCTTTCAGGCCCCTGAAGTCCGTAAGGATGGATAAGAATTGGGTTTTTACAGAAGCCATCTCGAGCAGGGGGGATGTTGGGCCAGAATGAAGAAGACAGAAGCAGCGGAGAAACTGGCTGGGGGGCTGTTGTAACTGAACTGACCAAAAGCGATCCTTGAGTCTCTTAATCATCTTGCTTTTCTTGGGTTCCTTTTCACTTAAAAAAGTTCACTCTAATGTATTTTGTATGCCCCTTGGTTTTTAAAAGTTGGTTTCATGTTATGAGGTGCCAAACACGACACCAAGTCTCAGCGTGGTGTGTAATGGTTGTTCTTAGGTTTTCTGTGCGGCCCTCCCCTTCCGCCACAGCTCCATTCTAGTGCTTGAATGCTCTGAAGTCCTTCTTACATTCTCGCTGCACACGCTAACTCTTATCTGCCAGGTTATAAGTTGCTGAAGGTAGTATGTGCGTCTGTCATATTCACTACAGTATGCCTAGCACCTAGCATGATACCTGACAAATAGTAGGTGCTTAATAAATATTTACAGGGAGGATGAAAGATGAATTTGGAGTAGCTGGAGGCCAGGCACATTGCCGATGATCAGTAAGAGTACACATTAAAATGACAGTCACAATTAAATCATGTAAAGTAGCAGAATCATTTTTTGTCCTGATGCCTTGTGTTGCAAGGTACAGGTTCCTGAATCTGGACAAGCTCACGGAGGAGGTGGGCCCACAAATGTCAGTTGTGGCCCACCTGTTGTGTGGACCTTTACTTACTGAAAGCAGTTAGCAGTTAACAGCTGTTTATTGCAGTGGTTGTGGTGATTCGGGGGTTCTCTGACAGGTACCTCTAGCCAGTGTTCCACTTGAAGCTAAGGAAAAGAGCAATAACAATTTAAGTAGAAGGTTTCTTTGCACAGAAATACAGTTCCTGGCCCCTGTAGACTTACAGTTTCCACAGCGATGCACTTAACAACGTTTCCTAGTTCTTACATATGCTTGGGTTCAGTCCCTGGAAACGTTTTAATGGAGATCCCTGTCGTCAGCAGTGGGTTCCAGTCTTTTCAAGTAGGAAGACTACCCTTCTCAACACAGTGCTGTTTGTACCTTAGGTAACCATGGCCCCAAAGAATCCCTCATAATATTCAGTAATGCTTCCCTTTCACCTCCCCAGTTTTTTTATTATGAAAAAATTTAAATACACAAAAAAGGTGAAAAAAATAGTACAGTGTTTGCTTCTGTAGCACCACCTGAAAGCAGTAGTCACAAACATTTTCTGTATCTGATGTATCTATCTACATTTTATTTGGTGAACGGTTTGAAAGTGGGTAACAGACTTTAACAGTGCAGCTGGCATTCGCTACACATAAAACTGTGTGCCTACATAACCACAGTACTTTTCTGCACCCAAGAAAATGACCAGTAATTCCCTAAAATCATGTTAATAACCTAGCCTATTCACATACTCTCTATTTCCAAATGTCTTTTGTTGCTTCTGTCCCTTCCCCTTCAAACACAGAATGTAGGCAAGGGTCCCCTGTGGCATTTGGTTTTGTTTAAGTCTCTTTTAATCTGGAACAGTCCCTCCCTTCTCTCCTTTTCCTTTATGACACTGACTTTTTGAGGAGATCAGGCTGGTTGTCTGGCTGATTGTCTTATATTCTAGATTTATTTGATTCTGGCTGCTTGTTTTAGAAGGAGCTATTGAGGAAGGAAGCTATTCTTTATGCAAGAATGCCATGTAATAAAAGAATGATAGAAGTAGAAAATCAGCATTCTGCCACCTTCTCGGAAATTATCATTTAAGACAAAGATGCTAAAACCATTAGGGGATGGAAAACTCCTTATAATGCCAAAGTGTTACCCAACAGAATGCTTGCCAGTTGCGCTGGTGAAAACATATCTTGACAATGAACAGGTCTCAGGCCCGGGGATCACTAGTTAAACTTAGCATCGTTCCCAGTTCGTGACTTAACCTAACATCATGTGCCTCTGATGTGCCGTGGGGAGAAGGCAATGGCGTCGTCTGTGAAGGATTCTTCCCCTAAATGCTCCATGCAATATAGTCAGATTTTTAGACCTAGCTTTTAGTTTATAGGAAATACAGGATAGAGAAACAAGTTAAATGACACCATGAGGAGACAGACCAATCCAGTATTTCTTTTTAAATAAACTTGCATTTTATGAATCACCCTCACGTTTACCTTCCCCCTGAGAACCAGTAGGGCGTGTACACTTCACTTAGTGGGCAAATAGATCCTGTCCACTTGTCGCAGACCCCTTGGAGTAACTGCTGCTCTTGGGGAATCTAGGACACTGTAGACTATAGTTTCTTTGACAAGGTCATATTGCAGCTTGCACGGCTTCTTAATAAAGATAGGAATTTAGCTCACAGACGTGTCAGTCTGCCACCTTTTAGAAATACTGAATTCACTTAGTTGAAGTGTAAGGATGAAGGATGGAAAATTGATCGTGCCCCAAATGTTTAACATACAACAGTTTATGTGTTTTGCAGTAGAGTATTTGGA
Organism: Suricata suricatta; assembly: GCF_006229205.1. NCBI lineage: Eukaryota > Metazoa > Chordata > Mammalia > Carnivora > Herpestidae > Suricata > Suricata suricatta. The sequence goes on from NC_043702.1 coordinate 61,573,534, forward strand.
AAGGACTGGAAAATCGACACTGTTTGATTTGGTGCCAGCTTATGATTAATTTATTTTCTGATTTTGCTATTCATGAAGCTGGTTTTCCAGAAATATTCTGGGATTCAGTTGTTTCATCAAGGCAGTGTATTTATTGAATGGCCATTGTTTCAACTCTAATTTATTATTGATCTTTCAGGCCCACAGCAGCAGAACTTTTAAAATGCAAATTCTTCCAGAAAGCCAAGGTAACATGCTTAAAATAACCCCACGTAAATCTGCTATTTTGAAATCACTATGAATTTCTGTGCATGCTATTTGGTGTTAAACTGCTGGGAATATTTGTTTTGCAGAACAGAGAGTACCTGATTGAGAAGCTGCTTACAAGAACACCAGACATAGCCCAAAGAGCCAAGAAGGTAAGCGTCACTAGTCTTTGTGACCCAGCAGCGGCTCCTCCCCACCCGGGCCAATGAAGCCCACAGACAAATAGGAAAAATGTTGCCACAAAATCAGGATGTGTTACTTGGAGGCTGTCTGATCAGCGATTCCTCGGATAGCTGCACTTTGCCTTTTGGGGATTTCCGGCTTGTTGTGAATGCATTTGTGGAAACAACGTGGAACTTGAATGATTTCACTTTTCCAGTTTTCAGCTTTGCTGAAAGAAGGTCGGAGGGGAGGGGATTGTGATGAGACGTGAACACTGGAGAGGTGAAAGATCCTTGAATATCTTTCCTTTGGGTTTTGTAGAAGAGGGGGCAGTCATTTTGAAGCAGTTTGAAATGATAAAAACAAAAACCAAAATCCAATTTTATTTACAGACTTAATGGTTATCTTGAGTGTCTGTGGGTATTGGTTCTTTCCTCATCAAAGACCCTGGCACCTCTTGTGGTTTATCTGATGTTGACTAAATTATGTTAATGATTACCTGAAAAACTACCCATTCTTGGTTTTAGGTTTTTTTAAATAGTGTGTTTGTGTGAGTGTATTTATTTACATATTTATCCAGAGTTTTATTTCTTTGTAATTACTGATTTCATTATGGTATGAAACCTAACAAAACCTTTGGTTTGGTTTAATTTGACTTTAAAATTATATTAGATTTTATAATTTAAAGTATTTGTAATCAGATTTAGAAAGGAAGGTTCCTGCACCCCTTCCTTTGTGGTTAATAGTTAGTTATAGGGGAAGCTGATACGAATCTGAGTTGCATGCTCTGAAGTAAGACTGGCAGACAGGTGTGCGATCCAGACTGCATCTCATCATGCTGAGGTGAAGTGACTCTGCCACATTCCAGACGTTGCCTTTTCTAAAGCATTCTGTACGAAGTGCATTTAGTGGACGCCTTAAAATTGTTTGCAACAGATTTAAAAATAGGTTTTAAGAAACAGCCGACTCAGAAAAAAAAAGAAGTGGGGGTGCCTGGGTAGCTCAGTTGGTTGAGTGCCTGACTCTTGATTTTGGCTCAGGTCATGATCCCAGGGTCGTGGGCTCGAGCCCCTTGTCAGGCTCCATGCTTAGCATGGAGCCTGCTTAGGATTCTCTTCCTCCCTCCCGCTTTCCCCCACCACCACCCTCCTCTGCTTGCATGCTTGCTTGCTTGCACACGTGCTTGCTCTCTCTCTCTCTCTCAAATAAAATAAATTTTGAAAAAGAAAAAAGAAATGGCCCACTCTGTGTACATGTGTGAGTGCCTCCCTGGGGCCAGCAGGATTCTGCCTGGAGTGTGGGATCCTAGCATGGGGCTTTAAAAATTTTTTTTTAAAGTTTACTTATTCATTTTGAGAGAGAGAGCATGCACACATGCACACACATGAGCAAGGGAGGGGCAGAGAGAGAGAGAGAGAGAATCTCAAGCTGACTCTGTCACCACAAAGCCCAGTGTGGGGCTTGAACCAATGTACTGTGAGATCAAGGATTGCCTGTTTAACTGACTGAGCCATGTAGGTGGTCCCAGCTTGAGGCTTTTGGTCAGGTATCTAAAGTGTTGGCCAGAGTTGAAAAAACTGTTAGGGAGCCGCTAGCTTGTTCAGTCTGCGTGGTACTCATGAAACATTTTGTTGGTCTCTGCTTGTTTCACTAGTTTTTTCTAGTTTCATCCTAGCTGTTCCCCCTAGAGGAGGTTTGCCTGGTGTATTTTCTCTCCAGAGCTTTATTTAGCCTCACACCCCCCAGCTCCTGTCATGCCCCCCCCGCCCCACCCCCACCTCTCAGGTGCAGTGTTTCCAGGTGGTCTCCCACCCCTCCCAAACCTAATCTTACTGTGTTCTGTGTGTGTGTCTGAGTCACCCGACCTGAGGACACGGGGGTTAGTTTTGTGTTTGAGACCCCCCTTCCCTGTCCCCCCGCCCAGGCCCTCCCCGAGGGGCTGTCACAATGCATGGAATGTTTTCCTCCTGGCTCCCACTGGCTGCCCGCATTCTCTTCCTCCTTTCTATTCCTTCTTAGGCACTACCACAAGATTCACTTCCTGACCATGTCTCTTCATTGCTTAAAAGTGGTTCCCAAATTCAAGACAACCCCAAGAGGACACAAATGAAAAATAAATTTACTGTCAAATAAAGGCCACCCTCCTCAGCCTTGAATTCATGGCACCCTTTCAACATCCATCCTCAAATTCTAACTCCAGCCCAAGTCAACCACTTACAGTTCTCACTCCGTCTACTTTCCTCACTAACCTATACTTTCCTTCAAGAGTCTGTCATTTTGAGAAAGTGAAGAAGCTCTCCAGGCTCTGGCTTTATTTTCTTTCTTTTTAAAGAAATATTTAAATTATTTATTAGAGGTTAGTGGGCTGTGCATTCTAGATCCTATTTTGCATTATATCCCAGTATGACTGCATTTTGGTTATTAGCTACACTCCTCTCCTTGCCCATAGGCTCCATGCACGTGTGCCGACCAGAACATTGATCACAGTGCATATCTTGCTCATATCAACTGCCTACAGAGGTTTGCTTGCTTAGTGAATAGATATGCTTGAGTGTACCAAGGAAAGGCCATTTAAAAAATTGTTATATTTGTATATTATTGAGACAGAAACAGAGCATGAGTGGGGGAGGGGCAGAGAGAGAAGGAGACACAGGATCCAAAGCAGGTTCTAGGCTCTGAGCTGTCAGCACCAAGCCTGATGCGGGGCTTGAACCCATGAACCGTGAGATCATGACCTGAGCCGAAGTCAGACGCTCAACTGACTGAACCACCCAGGTGCCCTAAGGAAAGGCCATTTGAAGGTGTTTTTACTCACCCCAAATGCTTGGCATACACTTGTTGCTAGGATTCCTATTAATAGCAGACAAACCTCCCTCTTTCCTTGGTGTGCGTGATACTGGTAAGCAACCATGCTGTTCTTTATTTGAAACTTCTGCAGCCTTGGCCACATGGAACTAAATATTATTTTAACCATCACGAGCATTGAAAGCCTTTGTTGTAGGATGTCATTGCTTGTCTTAGGTTCTTACAATGTTTAAGTAAATTCAGTGTAAAAGTTGATACAGGAGAGTTTTTAGTATTGTGTCATCCAGTTTTGGAGTTCTCTTTATTGACATTCACTCAACTGCTTACTTTCCTGGTTGATCATGCTCTAATTTCCTGGTGTAGATTTGTTCCTCAGAGGCTAGTTTTTACTCTTGGTCCTTTGATTTTTGTCTCTTTGATTTGTTGCTTAAAAAATAGAAACAGACATGGGTCACCTGGGTGGCTCAGTCGGTTGAACGTCTGACTTCGGCTCAGGTCACGATCTCACGGTTCATGGGTTCGAGCCCCACATCAGGCTCTGTGCTGACAGCTAGCTCAGAGCCTGGAGCCTGTTTCGGATTCTGTGTCTCCCTCTCTCTTTGACCCTCCCCCACTCATGTTCTGTCTCTCTCTGTCTCTCAAAAATAACTAAACATTAAAAAAATTTAAAAAATAGAAGCAGACAGTCCATTGATATTTATTTATCATTGATACAGTATTTACCTGAAAACTGGGCCTGTTGAACAAGCTCTGGACATTGGCGCAACCTGTGTGGATTTGAAATTTGTTATCATAAATGACAGTTTCTGCTTCTCCCTAATAGTAACAAAAATTAAGAGATATTATTCAATATGTGTTTTTTTAAACATGAATAGTTCTCATATTTAAAAGAGAGGAGCCAGTTGTAGCTGGTTTCATGGAGCCCACCAGCACCATGCTTTGGCACTAGACAGGTAGTTTGGCCAGAATGTGAAGCATTAGTTTGGGGCCATGGAATTCCATGTGCGTAGGTGATCTTGTCTTCATCCTGAGTTATTCCTCTAAATTAGGGGAATAAAATAGATCAGCGTGGCTTCCCTGGTAATGTAGTGAGTGTGTGTGTGGTCATTGCAGAAATTAGGGGTATTTGTTTTCTTCCTGGAGGCAGAGTATTTGGTCCATTTGGGACTCCTTTTGTTGACAGATGGTATTGCTTAGGGATCATCTTGATTTTTGTTTGGCCTAATTTTTCTGTCTGTGAAATGGAAATTCTGTGTGACCTCAGGCATGTGGTGAAGGGTAATGAGAGATTTGGGGTTCCTGGACCACAAGATACTCTGAATTCTAAGTGAGAACCTGCTAATAATGACCCATGGGAACAAGGTTAAGTGTACCTGTAATTTCTTTTCAACTTTTCACTGATCCTTGTGCATGAGAAGAGAGGGTCTCATAGCCGTTACTCCTTCTCATGTGACTTTTTAGGGGCTTGTCTCCAGCCGTCTCTAGGGGTTTGAATGCTTGAACGTGAGGTGTTCCACTGTGTATCCTACTGGATTTCCTGAGTGGGGAAGAGTGTACGTCATCCTGCCAGAAGTGACTGCTGCTGCCTAGGGCTGTGTGCATTTTCTGTGGGACCATCTAGGTGTCAGTGGGCTTGTATCTCTGCTTTATGCTAGTGATGCGAACATTGAATCACCATTTACTCTCCTGTTTGTACACCTTCTGTAGCTAAAACCCACTGACAGCAGGAGAAGGGTGAGGCGTCAGTAGCTCTACAGGTACTTAAATGCCACCTGCTTAACCAAAAAGCATACTGGCCCGAGAAGGGATGGCGTAGGGGATGTGCAATGCGCTGTTCTTTCTATGGCGGTTGCCATGTTTTTATGGGAAGAGGAATCACTGGAGGATTTTTATTTGGATTTCCTCAATTTTGAAATTGAGAAGTTACGAATGATTAGTCACTGTCAGAAAGAAAGAGATGTATCGCTGTGGCATTTGGATGGAAATACTGTGGATTGGAAAAAGTAGGGTGGTATTTGAGGGTCCCAGAATTTCGTGTATCAGGCTCTAAGATTGGCTTCATATTAAGGACCCGGGGAGTTGGCTTCATTTGATCCTCCTATGTGCTTAGAAATATATGGGTAGGAATTGTTACAGTTCACACTTACTTAGTACTTCATGTGTGTTCATGATTGTCCTTTCTGTTTTTACTTTTTATCTTGAGATAACTCTGGGCTTAACATAAATTTACAAAAATAGTACAAAAAATTTCTGTATATATTTTCTCTCTCTTTTGAAGCATTTCAAAGCTATACACATCATGCCCTTTATCTTTATATATACTTCAGTGGACAGTCCCTACAAACAAGGGCACTCTCTTACAGAACAGTGCAATCACCAAAATCAGGAAGTTAACCTTGACACAATCCTATTGTTCCGTGTTCAGATCTTGTACGGAGTTTGCCAGTTTTGCCACTGGTCACGTATCTGGCCCAGGGTCCAATTCAGAATCGTTTAGTTGTTGCCTGCCTTTATCTCTTTTAATCTGGAATACTTTCTTTTTCTTTTTTTTTTTTTTTTCAGACAGTCACACTTTTTGAAGAATACAGACCATTTATTTCATAGGATGGCACTCCGTTTGGGTTTCTCTGCTATTTCTTTGTGATTGGGTTCAGTGAATGCATTTTGTTTACAGGACTACCTTGGAATGCTGCTGTGTTCTTCTCAGCATCACGTGTTGAGAGTCATGTGATACCGATTTGTTCCTTTACTGGTGACGTTAACTTCGGTCACACGCTTAAGGTGGCGCCTGCCAGCTTCTTCACTGTAATAAACACCATTACTTTTTAATAGGAATTCATTAATATTACATTCTTTCATTATATTAAACATTAAAAGGTAAAGTGAATATACTTACTATACAGGGTCCTTAGTCTTTTTTCACAGAAACATTTATGCTTTATGTCACTGTGGTTGTACATTCACAGGATATTAATGAAAGGAATTCCCTATGATTTCTACACAATCTTTGGAGAAGGAACACTCGGCTAGAGTGTGATGTCTTGATTTAGCTGGGAAGGAGGAACGGTGTGTGGTTGTGGAAGCAGCAGTAGCTGGATCTCTGTCCTTCACCGGGCGAGCTGGCTAATCTCTCTGAGCCCAGCCTGTCACAGGGAGCCAAAGACACTTATCACATGTGGCCATGGCGGTGACGATCTGTGCAGGGTGTCCAACACTGTGTTTGACACGTTGTGAGCGCTCAGCCCAATGCAGGCTGCCGTGACTATCGTGTAAATACGGGAATGATTATTGTGGCTACAGAGGTGGAAATCTTAGAAGCACCCAGTGAAATAGGGAGCAAGGGGAGTCCTCATAGTGGGCAGGTGAAGGTTGTTTCTCTTTTGCTGTTGCTTTGGATGGGACGGAGAAGCAGCCCAAGGGAATGTACAGAAAGGAGAAGGCAAGCCACCATGATTTCATTGCTGTTGCCTATTCACAACTTGATGTTTTCTTTTCTGCGCCATTGGGGTGCTGGCAGTGGGCTAGAGCCAGCAAATTTACTGCAGCCAATTCTCTCTACCATGAGAAAGAAGCACTGTGTGTGTGTGTGTGTGTGTGTGTGTGTGTGTGTATAGACCAAAGAATATTAAGAATGGAATACATACAGCTGATACTCGTTTGCAGCTTTTAAATCACTTCTGCATGTTCTTTCTTATTTATTCTAAACAACTGTGCTTGAAGACAGGTTGGGCAGCCATTACTGTTACACTTTGCAGATGCAGGTGTGAGAGGCCAACTGACTTGTCTGAAGTCACATGGCTAATTACAGGCCGTTCTTATTTCTGGTTCTGTGCTCTTTCCACCACATCATAACCTCAGGAGGAAGAAGAGAAGGGAGCGAGTAGGAAGGAAATGTAGACGGAGAGCATGGGCAGTGTGAAATGGCCTACATAGGGACAGGGGAGATACCTTTGTCATTATCACTAGCAGTTGGTCTTCCGTGTAACACACGCCATTCCTGGGCACTAGGAGATGCTGGAAGCATCATCATGGGACCTGGAAGTTTGCTAAGGTTTTAGCAGATGCTGGGGGAGTAAGGTTATAAACGGGCTTTGGAAATTCTGAAGGGAAGAGAGTTGGCTAGTGGGAGTTCGATAGCATCAGCAGCTGTCAGAACCTGCTGGAAGCTCAGCTTCTCCTCCCTGAAATGGAGAAAGTGGTGATACCTACCTGCGTTTCCCAGGTAAGGCATAGGAAGTGTGTGACACAGGGGTTGGTTGGCACAAAATAATGAATGGCCCTGATTATTATCACAATCATAGTCAGTTTTATTATTATAATCACATACATTGTTATTTATTACAGTTTTATTGTTATAATGTGATTGTTGTTTCTGTAACGTTTTTCATTCCCGGACCGCCAGCCCCATGGCTGTGTTCCCGTTCCTGCAGCTGCCACAGTGGCTGCTGCCGTCACAGCCACCGCTGCTGGTAACAGGCGCTGAGGTGCAGGTGGGTAAAGGACACAGTCCGGGCAGCGAGGCTCACCTGTCAGTGGGGAGCATGGTGCAGGCAGACAAGGCTTACCCAGAGTAGCAGAGAATAGATGCCGTAGGGTGTGGGTGCAGAGAAAGGTTGTGGAGCTGACAGCGGCGGGAGCACGGGGAGAGGAGGCGAGGAGTTCCCGGGTGTTGTGGACCTTCATGCACCACGAGGCGCTTGGCTTACGTTTATGTCAGTCACTGCAGCCTTGTAATAATCAGTGTAGTCCTGAGTGACAGGACAGATAGCTTATTAAGACTGGGTAAAAAAAAAAAAAAGTATACATATTTTGAAGTATGAGTGGGAATGAGCATAAATATCACCTGGTTTGTGGTCCTTCAGTGTGCAGACCTGAAGATTGAGACCCAGGTGGGGCCTTGACCGCATTGTCATAGAGTGGCAGTCCAAAGCCAGCTAGCCTCCCCGTTTGCTATCATTTAGACTCTTCTTTTAGTCAATAAAGAGGGAAAATGACTCTGGATTTCTGCAAAAGTGCTTTTTTAAATTTCCTGTAATACCATAACTAATTTATAATATATTGAAGATTATATATTACCTATCGAGAAACCAGAGAATAAATACTACAAGGTGATTTCAAATGCTTGATGGATTGATTTTAATTTTGTTCCAAGTCTTTCCAGTAGAGGGCAGTAAAGGGCTTTAGTTCTGTGTGGCTGTTCAGGCAAACTGAGCAAGTTGTTGGTTTTGTTGAAGGTCTCAGACTTGGAGAAGAAGAATCAAAGGATATTAGGTACCTGCTGAGCTAGGAGCTCCAGGCACTTTAGTCAGTTGGTGTGTTTTTTGTTTTGTTTTGTTTTTACTCGACAGGGAGTTGAACGGTACAGATTTAAGTACTTCTTATTACTATTTTCATTTAGAATTACATTTCTATTAACAAGTCAAAGTAATATAACATTTGTATTTTAAATAATTTATGTCAAAACCAAAAATCTCATTTTTGACAATAAGATTAAGACCTTCCAGTATTTTACAGTTTAAATTAATACAGTTCTGGGTGGTTGCAGGCTATTTCTAGAAAGTTTGTTGGTTCCTGCAGTTCTCCTTAGAGCCAGATAAATAGAAGGAACAAGGAGTCAAAGCATATGGTAACTGAAGGAGAAATGAACAGACCTCTGTAACTATCACCAGGTATTTTGGGTTTAGCATAAAACACTCCTCATGATTCAGGCTGGCCTGAGGGGGCATGTTCTCTTCTTTTGTTTCTTTTCTCCTTGTTTAAGAAACAACCAGACATATTGGTAACATATTTTACTGAGGGGCTCACATCCTCAAAGGGAGGAGGAGGACTGTGGTGGTTGAAGATGTTATTTTTCCTATTTTTATACTGAGAAAAGTTGTCCAGAGAGGTTAAAATTATTGTCTCAGGGCGCCTGGGTGGCTCAGTTGGTTGAGCGTCCGGCTTTGGCTCAGGTCATGATCTCACGGTTCGTGGGTTCGAGCCCCGCATCAGGCTCTGTGTTGACAGCTAGCTCAGAGCCTGGAGCCTGTTTCGGATTCTGTGTCTCCCTCTCTCTGACCCTCCCCTGCTCGTGCTGTCTCTCTCTGTCTCTCAAAAATAAATAAAAAACATTAAAAATTTTTTAAATTATTGTCTTAACCAGGTCTGTAACTGAGACAGATATTCCCAAGAGTGTAAACTTATTAATGTTTGCATTATTTTTACATTTTAAATGCATTCTAGTCAGTTCAGAATCTCGAGTTCATTTGCTCAGAAAAGTGCTTTTGGTCACTAGGGGGTGCTATCAGAGTAGTTCATTTAGGAACCTATAGTCAGGAATTGTTCACTAGTTCTAGAAAGCCTTACAGTTATAGATTTCTTCCTTTGACATCGAGCCTGTGCGGAGCTTGGTTTGTGTTTGTGCTGGGAGAGAATTAGGCAGAGGTGAGGGTAGAAGAAAGAACAAAGGGAAAAAGCATTATAATTTACTTTCAATTCAGTTGACAAATTGAGTGAAAAACTGTATATATTTTGGGCAAGTGGCCTCTTTCTGGTGGCATTGACTTTGCACAAGGATCCATGGAGAGAATTGTGGTTCACTAATGGCGGCAGCCCCATCTACGGGGAACGTGTGTATTTTGAGATTCAGGTATCTTTTAAAGACACCAGTTGCTTAAGAGAATTTTTAAAACTTTCCCAGATCTTGGAGACCCAGTTTTGGAAATTTAAAAGTAATAACATACATTCTGAGAATATTGTGAAAGATACTATTTGTACAGCTTTAGTGTGTAGAGAACGGATTGTTTCCTTTTACTGGAAAAGACTAGGCAGCATCCGTGGCCTAATTTCACATCCAGTTAGATCTTTGAGATCTGCATATTCAGATGCATTTTGTGCTTCATTTTTACCTTTGGGAAATTTGCTAACTTTTTCTGAAGGCCGAGTGCATCAGGTAGCTTTGAAACGTAATTGGCATACATGGGCTGAGAGAGGTCCCTGACCGCCTGGTCACCCAGGGCTCGCTGAACATCACTGATAATGTGCGAGGTACTGACTCCCATGAAGGTGGTTGCCTTTTATTCACCTTTACCCCTCCCTCTAACACTAGCATCCCGTTTCTTTTTAACAGTAGATGAACCATGAAGAATGGAAAGGAATTTGGAATTTGGTTCTGGTTGCAGCAACACTAGTATAAAAAGTTAGTGGATGCTTTTTTGATCTTGTCAAAACTCTAATGTGATTGTACCTTGTTTCTGGTTTCAAACCATTCAGTGGCTTCCTGTCAGTTATAGGGTCAGTTCCAAGTTCTGCCACTGATGGGACGAGGTCCTTGTAGGACGAGGACCACACAGGGCTCCCTGTGTTTGGGCAGTGCTCCAGCCTTTCCTTCGGCCACCCGCCACCTCACCTTGACGCATGCTTACGGAATTACCACTTCAGTCTTTCTACCAGTGCACTCCTGGTGTCCCACAGGTGATTTCCGTGGAGGTGCATGTGCTGCTCCCTCTGTTTAAGAGGCTTCTCCCTGAATTTGCCTCTTTCCGAGTCTAGCTCCTGTTGTTTGAAGCTTTCTCATCCCACTTCCCCTGCATCCACATGGTCCATCAGTCTTTCCATCCATGCCGCTTCTGTGCCCGGGGCATCGTCTCCTGCTCCCCTTACCGCCATTTGCAGTGACGTTCCTCACACGTCTGTCTTCTGTACCAGACTAAGCTCGCTGGGGGGCAGGAATAGTGTCATGTTGTTCCTGTGTCCCCAGTACCCAGGACAGTATCTCGGTCCACCTGGACCTGAAGTGCAGAAAGGGAGATTGCAGTCACCATGATGGCTTTTAAAGGGAGTTGATGTGAGAGCACGAGGGGGAGGCAAAGCTAGGCTTGTAGTTCTAAAGGAGACTAGCTAAGAAGTTTTTCAGTTGCTGCTATCTTCTTATATTTTAGGATCAGGACTCGGAGATTATCTGCTTTTAGTATAACATCCTTTGTCATCTCCCACTTGCTGAGAGTCTCTGATGAGCCAGTTAGCTTGACTCACCTTTGCCACCTTATCATGAGGTGGAATGGTTAGAGTTATTATCTGACACTTAAGCACTATGCATTTTGAGTTATTTGCCAGCAGAGATTGAGTCCCGAGTCCTCCGCATGTTCTACGTTGTCATTTTCTTTTCCCAGCCAGGCATGTACATCAGTTTTCCCATCTTCGGAAGCCACATCTAATTAGGAAGATATTTTGAAACGAGACTTAAATTAGTTTTAGCACTCTCTACTTTTGGATTGCTTTTATGTATCCCTGCATTTAAGGGAAACAATTTGAACTTAACTCTTTAGATCGTGATCCCGTAAACCTTTAAAGTGAATATGACATTTTGGAGATACGGAGGTGATGGAGACAGAAGGTAATGGAACGTGTGCATATTGGGAAAGAAAGACGTTTTGTCCTCCTTCCTCCCTACCCTGTCACACTGGTTGTTCAGGACATGTGTGTGGTGAGGCCAGCAGAGGGCATGGTACACATGCTTTAAAAATCCAGTGTTCCTGGTGATGGGGGGGCTGTGTTGTTTATGTTAATCAAATTTGATTGACATAGTAAAGATGCAATGTTTTATTGTATTTTTTAAATTTTATTTATTTGTTTATTTTATTTTTTTAATTATAACTTTTTAATGTTTATTTTTGAGAGAGAGAGAGACAGAACGCAAGCAGGGGAAGAGCAGAGAGAGAGGGAGACAGGATCCGAAGCAGGCTCCAGGCTCTGAGCTGTCAGCACAGAGCCAGATGCAGGGTCAAACCCACGAACCGTGAGATCATGACCTGAGCCTAAGTTGGATGCTTAACAGACTGAGGCTCCCCGGCACCCCGGGGGGGGGGTGGGGGGGGGGGTGTGTGTGTGTGTGTGTGTGTGTGTGCGCGCGTGCGTGTGTGTAAAGGCCAGAATATATGTATTTTGTAATTTCTTTTTACTTTGAAATTAAGTTGTTTTAAAACAAATAAAAATTCAAGAGCTCAGTTAAAGTTGTACTTTGATATAGGATTTTCTCATTAAATTCTCACAAATTCAAATACTCATTTAGAAGAGCATATAATAATTTTTAATTGTTTTCCTCACATACAGAAAGGAAAAGAACTAAGAAATTCAAATAACAGCCTTTAATCCAAATTTAAAAGGCCATTTGAAATTGTTTTGTTGCAACACTGTTAGCTGATGCAATTCAGTTGGGGAGGACCCGGGAAGGTCCTGTGCAATCCAGGCTGGAAAGGCTCCCTCAGTGGATGAGGACAGAGTACTGAGAGGCGGGCTTTCTCTGCGACTTTGTGGAAACTGGTACGAAGTAGGAAGAGGGAAGTGAGAAACAAGCCTAGAAAGAGTTGGGAAAGGCCCAAAAAGAGTAGCTCTTGGTCAGGAAGATGGGATCCCCGGAAGCCTGTGCTGGAAGGTAAGTCTAAGCTTGGGTGCTCCACACAGGCCCCAGCCAGACCCTGGCTCTGTCCCTGGCTCACAGAGTAACCTCAGGCATCACTAACCGCCCGCACCCTGCCAGGCCTCATCTGAGAAGTGTAGATAGATGGTCCAGAGGCTTCTCATTGATCCTCCAGAGTGAAAAGTGAACCATGAATTTGGCCTCCAGTGCTTGCCCTGGTCTAGTTCCTTCCTTAGCTTTAAGCCTTCTCTCGGTATTCTCCACCCCCACCTCTGCCCCCGCAATTCTCCATGTGTCCAAAGCTCCTGCACAGGCTGCTTTCCCCTCCTCCTAGAAGTATCAGCCCCCTCCATCCTTAGCAGACCTCACCTTCAGGGCAGAGAGGGCTTTCTTCAGGAAGCAGAATTGGAACCATGCTGATTTCACTGCTCTGTGATCCCCCTGCATTTTCAGGTCCACCTGTGGACATCTTCTTGTGTCAAGAAACAGAAATTTACCAAGTGAGGTTCAGTGGCTGTCTAATGTACTACCATAAGAATGACTGTAATTCATTCTTTCTTGGTGGACATTTAGATTGTTTTCAATTATTTTTCTACTGTTAGCCATACAGAGATGCACATCACTGTGCATGCACTGGTGCATCCAGTGTTGCTTATTTTGTTAGGATATGTTCCTGGGAATAGGATTGCCTGGCTGAAGAGTCAATGCCTCATAATTATTTATGCGTATTGGTTTACTAGTGTTTAAAACGGCAGGCATCGTATTTCAGATCCCGGCCCGAGCCTCCCGTCTGTCATCTGTACAGTGATGTATTACCCACACACATGCACATGTGCACGTTCTTAGCCCGGTGCCTTGCATGCAGTATTGACTATTATTATTTGTTTTTGGTATTGAAATGTTACCCATATACATTTATCTTATTTTCTCTTTTGCTGGATCTTCAGTTCACGGTTTTTCAGGGAGCGTCCCCGGTTTTCAGGCAGTTTTGCCACCTTGAGAGTTTCAGTAGCTTTAGGAGGGATTAGAATGAACCATGCACTAAAAGCTGATCGATGCAAAGCCTATTATGGAGGGCCCACCTTGGGGTCCTGAACTCTTAGGGCCATTAAACGTACTTAGGAGAGAGCTGTTGCTGGTGGGAAGGATGGGGAGCCCTACTATCCTACAGCCTGTTCTTAGCTAAGGAATTATTTTCAGTGTGTGGAGACAGGCTAAGTGTACAGTGTTACGAGGGATTTTTGCTCCATATTCTGTCACTGCGGTCTCTGCATCCAGAACAAACAAATGATAAACCAGCTGCTAGCCTGAGAAATGACCCCGCCATTTTCATCATCCCTTGGCTTATGGTTTCCGAGCACTCGTTACGGAGGTCCCGTGTCTGCCGTCTGTGCTGTGGCAGGTGTAGGTCCTGCCCGGTGTCACAGCCAAAGGACAGCATCCAACATTTTGGATGCTGAGCTTTTCCTTTTTATTTATTTCATTTTTAATTTTTTTATATTTGACTCCTGTTTATTTTGTTACATACTCGTGTCCTGGTTCAGATCCTTTTATCATCTCAACCAGTTACAGCTTTTAGAGTTGGAAACCGGTTTATTTATTTTTTCTTCTTTTCTGAATCATTGCAGACCATGTTTTTAAGAACTATAACCTTGAGATTACATCCTCACTGCCCCTTGGCTGGCCTTGAACCTTGGATGAGTCTCCCACCTTCCTTGAGACTCAGTCTCCTCACCTTTTCACTTGCCGAGGGTTTTTGTGATGTTTAAATGCGACGGTTTATATCAAATTCTGATGCAGCATCTGTGATATAACAGGGATTCCCCTCGTGCTTTTTGTCTTTTCCTTTCCCTCATTGTGCCTCAGGAAATGTTTTATAAGGAAGGAGTTGTGTGTTATACAAGTGAGCCTAAGGAAGTATTTAAGTGTCATGTGAGGATTGTCTTTTATTTTCTTAAGGAAATTAACGTTTGAGGTTAGTGATTTTCACCTTGTGCTCCTCTTCCCTCTTCCTGTCTCCACGGAGCCCCAGACGCCAACCCTTGTTCTTCAGATAAAACTCTTCTCGCTCTCCCACCAGCACACACAGGCTTCATTGTTTCCTTAGGGACTTCAGTTTACTAGTTTATTTAGAACTGAGTTATTTGTTTCTAGTTTCATTGTAAGATTTCAGATTTCTTCACTTATTTATCAATTTTAAAGTCCTAGTTAGGAAAGTGTCCCCATTTAATGTATTTTTAATCTATCATTAATTTATCTGTTAGAACTGTTAAAACCCAAAATTCAGCTGAGTACGTTTGAAGACCTAATTGGCTTTATTAAGCAATTTGTGAGTCAGAGTCAGGCAGCCTCCCATCTAGCAAGTAGAGAGGTGCTTAGGAGTTGTGCAGAATGGAAGATTATTATGGGAAGGAGAGTGGGGCAAGGAGTTATTGGCAAAAGAAAAGAAGTGATTGTTTTAGTCAGGGTCACCTTTCCTTAGGGGGAAGGGCAGGGGTCTTATGAGGTCGATTATCTCATCTTTTTTGGGGGGATGCAGAGGACCCGTGTGACAGATTACATCATTGGTGCTGATCAGAAAATGCCTGACTGGCTGAGTAAGGCTGCGTTGTCGAGGCAGGTTGGACCTGCACTGAGGTTAGGCAGTAAGCCTTGGTGTGGTGACTTGGCCTCAGTGACTCTATTTTGGGTCTGTGGTTTTCTTTTTAACAGAGTAAAGTAAAAGTTTTTGGAAATAAATGACCTAAATCAGCTCCTCTCCTGCTGAAATCTTCTATAATATGTGGTCCCTCCTGATTTTCTCTTAGTAACCACCTTGAGAGACAGTCTCCTGCCCCCTTTCCCTGTAGAAGCTTAACACCTAGTGGTTCTGAAACTTACTGTGCAGATACCCAGGCCCCTTAACCAAAGATTCACAGTAAGTAAATTCGGGGCCATGGCCCAGGACTCTGCATTTTTGATACGCTGGTCAGTTGGTAACGGTACAGGGGATTGAGGCAGACCTGGTCTGTCTCCAGGTTTGGAAGGAAACCAAATTGTTAAGCTCACTTTACAAAAGTGACTTACTAGTCCCGCTTTATATTATATAGGCACAAAGAAAATGCCTGTATTTCATCCACCGTTTTTCTCTGTCCTCTAAGGGCCTCTGGGCAGTGCTGTTCCCACCTGTCTTCGCCATCTACACTCCGAACGCCACCAAAGCAGTGCCTCCCGCCTAGTTGTGTGTGGGAGGTCTGTCTTGTCTGTGTTAACACTCGCTGCGAGGTGGGCAGAGCTGCAGTATCTCCCTAAACCGTCGCTTCTTTTTGGTATTGCTTAATAAGTCTTGTATTCATTCTCAAAGTGGGCATATCTGTCTTCAGGGTGCTCTGATCTTGCTAGCATTATTAGTATAGGCACTCATTTTTAACCATCCTCGTAATGCTGGTATTGGAAAACAAAACTGAGCTGGGTAAACTTAAAGATCCAACTGGCTTTATTCAGTGAGTCCATGAATCAGGCAATATGCCGTCTTGTGAGGAGAAAGGACCTCAGTTGAATTATACAAAATGGAAGGTTTCGATAGGCGGGAGAGTGGGAAGAGGAGGTTAAAAAAGAGTAGATTCTTTCAGGCAGGTTCTACCATCTCTTAGGGAAAGGCTGGGGGTCTTTCATGCAGATTACCTCACAGGTGCTGACCAGCAAATTCTAGACTGGCTAGTTTAAAATTCCACTCTTAGGAGAGGCTCAAACAACAGTTAGTTTAGGTAGTAAGTCTTGGTTGGGGTTTAGCAGAAGTGACTTTATTTGGAGCTTATTGTTTCTTTTTGACAGTACTTTCTTTGATGTGTGATATAGAAGGTGTGTGGCCAACTCACCTTTGAGGAAGCCAAGCAGGATGAATGAGCCTTACTCCTATCCTTGGTGCAGAGTGAGAGATAAGGTGATGTGCAGGGTTTGTATTTGGACAATGAGGAGGAGAGTTTCTAATGAAAACCACCCAAAGATTAAATAGACTGGAAATAAAATCAGGAAGGACCCAAAGGTCTAGAAGAGACCCTAGCTGTCATCTCCGCCAGAGCTTCCCAACCAACGGCCAGAGCACATGGGTTGACTTGTGAGTGGGTTACAGGTGAGCCACAATACTGATCTCCTCATTCCTCAGTGAGGTTGAGCAGGGTATGAAATGGCTAATGTTCTGGCCAGTTGCTATGAACCACTTTAGCAGATTATCCCAGTATGCTGTATAAATATTACCATTTTCTATATGTGCCATGAGGTACACACGTTTGTGAAATAATCACCCAACTCCTTTGGTATTAAAAATCTAAAAAAAATTTTTAACCTAGAAGTCCAAAAATTTGGATATAGGAGATTTTGAGACAGCTTAGGAGTTCAAGGAATTCAGTTTGAAGACTACTGGTCTGAACCTTTCCTCCTGGTGCAGAGAGCAGATACTGAGTTCTGGGGAGACTGAATGCATTTTAGTCAGTGCCCAAGACCTGGATCACTGCTTTTGGCTCCTGGCTCAGTGCTAAAGTTTTATATTGCTTAAGCTGAAGCTAAATGACAAAGAGAAGAATTAATGGATTATACAGTCATTGAAGAGCGAGAGTATCTTGTCTGTTAATCTTCAGTGCTCACCATGTTCTGTGACAAAACAGGTACTTAGTAAATGTTGGGGTCTGTAGATGTGTGAATGAATGGATGTAGTGGGGTTTATTTTTATCTGTACTGGAGAGTTGGGTCCGATATCCTTCAGACCTTCTCCAATAAAGATTCAGCGAGTGTCTTACTTCACGTCACTGTTTGCAGGAAAGGAGGGCAGGAGTTTTTCTGTTGGAATTGAAGATAGTGAAAGCTTTCCAATTTCATGTCATATTTAAACTTCCAAGGGCCTTAGAATTAGGAAGTGGGATTAAAACAGATATTGAACTTCTCTGAATTTATAAGGAGAAAATAACCTCATTTGGTGAATGAATTTTGCTTAGTTTAGGGTATATTTTACCCTCACTGTATACGTGTGATAAATAAAATAAGATTAGTTTCCCAATGACTAGATCTTGCCTTAAACATAGGTTATATTGTATTTCTGGGCTCACGGAGAGGGGACACAATATATAAGGGTTTAAAGTAAAACAAAAAAGGAGCTGGAGGCTGACCTATGATTGGTGTGTTACATGTGAAGGTAAATGTGCATATCAACCCTGCAGCAGCAAAGGGAAGAGAGTTGGGTCTAATCTGCTTTGTAACCCACGTATTGATGTTTTATTTATTTTTAAATTTGACATTTAAAAGTCGAGTTTAAGATTCTTGAAGTAAGCTGATAATACTGAGACTTGAAAGACAGCTAAAATATCCCCAAGGGGATTATGTCTCTTGGTTTCTGGCAGAAAGAAACAAATATTCTTTGAAGGAACCCTTTCTTCCAAAGATAAATAAAACCTTAGAAATAAACCACTACTTTAGGTACTCTCTTCAGAAATTCAGATATTGGAAATGTTCTATATTAAGCATTTTATATAATCATATATGAAATGTGTAAAGAAATAAAGGATAGAATAATAGAAATGAACGAACAGCAAAATATCAAAAATGACCAGGCAGATTTGAAAAGGAAACAGCTTTTAGGAATGAAGCTTATAACTGTTAATATAATAAGGTTTAAAACAAACAAAAACCCTCCCTGGAAAGACTTGGATAAGAAAATATTTGGTGGCTTGACAGGTGAGATACAGATGAAAAGGACATTCATTGGCCAACCGAAGAAATTAGAGAGACAGGAAGTTGAAAATTACAAGGGATAGATGTCCGAGGACAGAATGAGAAATTGTGACATAAATCTAATCAGTCCCAAAAAACATTACTATGAAAATGAAAAATGAAAACGACAAGGAGGTAATAATTGAATAATTTTCCAGAATTTATGACATGTAATAGTCCACAGTAATAGGAAAAATATTGTGAACAAGTAAGATAAGTAGAAAGCAATCTGCACTTCGGTATTTTGAAGTAAAACTGCAGAACCCCAGCGATAAAAGGAAGATCTTCAGATCTGCTAGAGTAGTAGATCGCCTGTAAGGGAAAAATAAATAAGCTGACAGCAGACATCTTTCTAGCAACAATCACTGTCTGAAGACAGGGGTAATTAAATACTTTCAAAATATTGAGAGAAAAGAATTTCAAGATTAGCATAAAGTAGAGATTTTAAGAATAACAAAAACTGAGGAAATTTATAGTGTCATGGGCCTACATTAAAGGAATCTTCAAGAAGGACAGTGAAAATTAATAAGCTTTGTACCTAATTTGAATTAGAAAAAGAACAGTGTTAATATGAAGAAAATGGAAGGAAGAACATACAAAGGTATAAGCAAAAATTAGTGAAATTTGGAACAATAAAAAATGAATAATTAAACTGTAGTTTCAGCAGAGATTGGAAAGGAATGGTAATAGTCCAGTGAGTTGCTATATGCAGTATATCTAGAAGAGATGCATAAATTCTGAGAAAAACACAACGCACCAAAACTGACTCGAGGAAGAAAGAAGAGAAAGACTGAATAATCCTATTGGTTAATAAGATATTTTTTATTACTCTTAGTACCTTATTAAATATATCTAACAAATGTGTAAGAATTTTAGGTAGAAAAAGTTTAAAACTTACTGGAAAATATTGAAAACCTAATAGAAAAACCATGTTCATTGATAAGATTCAGTATGATACACAAGACAGTTGTCTTTAAATTGGTGGATAGAATCGATGCTGTTTCAAATCAGACTTTCTCTAGAGATTTTTGAGAAATTTGACAAGCTAATTGCAAAATCTATTTGAAGAACAAAGGCTCAACAATATGTAATGGAGCTCAGTAAGACATTGTGATATTGGGGATAGACAAATGATCAATGGCATAAAATAAAAAAACCCCAAACAGACCCTCGATATACGCCAGCTGTATTGCAGATTCTGTAGAAGGATGGACTTTTGTATTACATAAATAGTTCTGGGACAAGAAATACAGCCATCTGGAAAAAAATTCTTATCCTACCCCATACAAATAACTCCATTTCTAACTAATTAAAAATTTAATGTGGGGTGCCTGGGTGGCTCAGTTAGTTGAGCGTCCACCTCTTGATCTCAGCTCTGGTCATGAACTCAGGGTCCTGAGTGTAGGTCCCTGTTGGGCTTCATGCTGGGCATGAATCTTACTTGATAAAAGAAGTTAAAAAAAAAAAGATAAAAATTTAATGTAAAAGCAAAACCAAAACTTTTAGAAAAAGCAAACATTACATTGGAACAGGGAAGGTTTTCTTAAACAAGATCCAAAAAGTCTGTCTGTAAAAGAAAGGGCTATTAAAGTTACCCGCATTAAGGTGAAGGACAGCTGTCTGTCAGAGCATCTGTTAATGTAACAAAGATAAAGCTGAAACTGGGAAAAGGTGTTTTAAGACCTACAACAGACAAGTGATTGGTGTCTAAAATACGGAAAGAACTTTTTCAGATCAGTAGAAAAATGAACATAAATAGACCAAAACAGGCATTTCCCAGATGAAGAAATACAAATGGGGCAGACACCTTCCAAAACATACTCAACATCCTTAATAGACCTACCATCCCTCTTATAAATAGCTAGTGGGAGGGAAAGGCACTACAATCAATTGAAATTGAAGATGATACCTTCTTTCTTATGAAAGATATTTCTGTGTTGTTTTGTCCAACAGTGCTACCCTTAGAGAATTCTATATCCAGGGAAACTTCTGCATGCTTTGCTATGAGACATTTATAGGAATGTTCAGAATAACAATTGCAATTATAAACATAAAAAAAACCCCAGATATCCTTACACAGGAAAACTGTTAAATGCGATATACCCACACAACAGAATGTCCTCCAGCAGTGACCACAAACAGCACAGGGGAGTCTCAGAAATGTAATGTTGAGGGGTGCCGGGGTTGAGTGTATAGCTCTTGATTTGCGCTCCAGTCATGATCTCATGGTTTGTGAGACTGAGCCCTGTGTCGGGCTCCTGCATGGACAGTATGGAACCTGCTTGGGATTCTCTCTCTCCCTCACTCTCTGCCTTTCCCCTGCGTGTACACCTGCTCCCTCTTGCACCCTCTTAGTATACACACAATGGAATACAACTCGCTGATAAAAAAGAATGAAATATGACCATTTGCACCAGTGTAGATTGAACCGGAGGGTATTATGTTAAGTGAAATGTCAGTCAGAGGAAGACAGGTATCACATGATTTCACTCATGTATGGAATTTGAGAAGCTTAGCATATGATCATAGGGGAAAGAAAAATAAGATAAAAGGAAACAAAAAGAGAGGGAGGCAAACCATAAGAGACTCTCAAATACAGAGAACAAAGTGAGGATTGATGGGGGTAGGGAAAGCGGGTGATGGGCATTTGCTGGGATGGGCACTGGGTGTTTATTAAGTGATGAGTCACTGGATTCTACTCCTGAAGCCAAGACTACATTGTATGTTAACTAACACACAGCGTGGTGTAATATGTAGTGTAATATGTAGTACACTACAATGTAGTGTAGGGAGGAAGTGTAATATTGAGTGAAACTGAGTCTGCTTACGGAAGACTATTGTGAGAATGGTACCATTTTCTTTAAAGTCAAAACTGAGCAAAATTCCTAGTATTTAGGAATATGTGTTTGAGATAATACGATTTTTTAAGAAGTGGTAAATTCAAACAGAATTTAGGGTAGTGAGCAGGTTGGGGGTGGGGAGGAGCACATGAGTGAATGCAGCAGTGTTTTCAGTTATATATTATTATGGTTATGCTTCATTACTTACATATATCATATGTATGTTCATTTCTGTATGTCAAGTATCATATTACAATAGCAAAAAGAGCCAAAGTACCTAGATGCCAGCCATGGCAGCTCTGTTCACTGCATGTCCAATACCTTTACTTCCTCAAAGCTCAGTTTCCTTCTCTGAAAAATGCGATGATGGCAATGGTATCTACATCACTGAATTGTGATGACTTTTTTAAAAAATTTATTTTTGAGAGAGAGCAAGCACAAGAAGGGGAGGGTCACAGAGAGAGAGGGGACAGAGGATCTGAAGCAGGTTCCACGCTAACAGCGCAGAGCCTGATGTGGGGCTTGAACTCACAAATCACGAGATCATGACCTGAGCTGAAGTCAGACACTCAGCTGACTGAGCCACCAGGTGCCCCAAGTTGTGATTATTAAATGGAACACTCTGTAAGACTTAAGTTAGTTACCTAGTACGAAGGAGGTATATATTTAGTTTTTGTTATTTCATTATATTTTTCTTAAAACATGATGTGCACTGCTTTGTACTTCACTCAGAATTAAAGTAGACCTTGCTCCCACATGGAATACACTTCTGTTCTGATAGTGCGATAGAATGAGATGTTCACAATATGCCTTTCACTATGAATGAGTAACCCATACTGATTTCTTCAGATTCCCAGCCTTTGACTGAAGAGGAATTTTGGAGGGAGGAGCAACCTCTATGCCCTCTAAGTGTCTTAACTTCCGGAATATTAGCACAGGTGTTCCACTGTTTCTTGACCGGACTGAAAGAACACTGGAGAAAGGCAGTTTTCCAAAAGCAGTTCACAGAGATTTGGACTGGGGGGCAAGGCGGTGGAGAAGTAGGGAGCTCCGTACTTTTCACCTGCCTGTGTCTTTCAAACCAAAAGCAGGTTACAGATTGTTACAGAGTGGGGCCAAGACATTCCCAGACTGCTTGTGTCCTTGACTTAGAGGCAGTGACATGTGACTCCAGCAGTTGTCACTAGGGCTCAGTAATGCCAGAAAACAGAAAAAGTGCAGTTCCCATGGGTAATTTGAAGCGGCATGCATAATCTGTAGGAAGTAGGATTTGCCAGCATTGTGGAAACAGTCGTTTTGGAATTAGTCGTTTAAAATGTGTTTGGTTTGAAAGTGTTTTGGCCATGCACATTGGGAAACAGTAAGCTGGAGTTGTCAATAAATGGCTTTATTGGTACAAGAGAAGGAGTCACTGTAAAGTAAATGATGCTTTGGTTTGTTACCCGAAGCTTAGGGAAGTATGACAGATTTTTGTTTCTGTTTATTTGGAGAGAGAGAGCACGAGAGCGAGCAAACAGGGGAGAGGGCAGAGGGAGAGAGAAACAGAATCTTAAGCAGGCTCCACACTCAGCACAGAGCCCAATGTGGGGCTTGATCTCACAACTGTGAGATGAGATCATCACCTGAGCTGAAATCAAGAGTTGAGTGCTCAACCCACTGAGCCACCCAGGTGCTCCAAGTGTGACAGTTTTTATTACATGTGGTCACAAGACAATAGTCACTGTGAATAGTGTTACAGTAGCTATTACCCGTTGTTGGATTAGTAAGGAATATGAAAATGAACAAAATTTCCAATAATGTCCCAGAATTTGGGTTATATTCACTCTTACTCTCATTTTACTACTCAGGATAACTGTGATGCAAAGAAAAGAAAAGAAATTTCACAGAGTCGTCTGTGTATTACAAACTTGAATGTAGGTACATAGATGTGAAGGAATTTGTTTTTAAGGTCGAGGAGTAAATCGGTGAGTCCAGCTTTATTTTGTGGCAGCTCCCTGATAAAAATGTTCAAGCTAATTCCATATTTAAGTGCTTTATGGAGGCTGACAAACAGAGCTGGTGCAAGCCATATACTACATAGAATTTTCCTAATGTCTTTTGGGACAGATGCTTTCTTCTTTCAGGAAGGCATGTGATAACTGAGGTGACGCATCATTCTAGAAAGCTCCAGATTCCCAAAACCTTTCAAAAAGGTTTCTCTGTAGCAAGCTGTATTACAGACGAACTACCCCTCCCAACTGAGTTCAAGACCTACAGGTTTTTAAAAGACCCAGTTCATCATGTTGTGAAGTTATTCAGCTTGGAATTAGAATCAGGAAAAAGCAAAGTTTAGCATATTTGGGAATAAGACCTGAGCATAAAATCACAGTTCTCCTCTGATTTTCAGTTTAATAGCCATGAAGTTAATGATTATTTAAAAAGTAGTTTGTAAGCAGAGTCACTAATGCTGAATAGTTATGGCAAAATAACCAGCTGAGATAATTTTTAAAATTTAAAGCTGTGTCGTATGAAACGATTGCCACCCTCCAGGTAACTCATCTCTGATAAACACAGCAGCCATCAAAAGTGATGCCACCTCATGACCCGCCCCTCCTTTGTGAGTTTCAGATCATGAATTCCGCATTGATCCCATAATTCTGGTTTGTTAGTACAACTTAATCTGGGGTGTAACCTGTTCCTTTAAATTTAGTTCTAGTTTGTATTTGTAGTCAATAGGAGAGGAAGTGTTAGCAGTAATGGTAACACAAATAATGACAATAATAGCTAATCTTTATTGACCTTGAACCGGGCCACACACTGTGCTAAGCACTTGGCTGACATGTTCTCACTTAATTCTTATGAGCTCCTTGTAAGGCAGGTACCGTTATACCTTTGAGTTGTAGATAAGGACACTGAAATTACTAAGTAATTTATCCGGAGCCTCCCAGCTGGTGAGAGCGAGAGGCAGTCTCGCTCTGAAGCTAATGCTTTAAAATATGACGCAGTCCTGATTCCACACTGGGTACTGTTACTTTAAAAATTTATCGGAGTCTGGATACATTACTCTTCTCAAGGCCCATATCCTAGGACTGGAAGACAAGATGCCTTAGCTGAAACCCTTATTGTTCTTTAAGGGAAAACAGAATTCTTATCTTGGACTTTGGTGCTCAAGCGAGGTTCTGGAATAAATATAGCCCTTCAGTAGGACAGAGCGGAATTCATTTCTCCCAGAATTGGAGTCATCGCTCACACAAGGTCTTGCCCTTTTGGTTCTGAATCCTGCAAACCGTGGCCTTAAAAATCTCTGTTCAGTGTGCACAGCTCTACACAGCCCTCCCAGAGACATCACGGGTATCACGTCTGTCGATGTAAGTGCCTCTAAGAAATGGTGTTTGCTTATTTAAAAATTTCCCTGTAGTTTTCCAGGTTTTCTGACTGTACCTTGTCAACCCAAGCTTGCACTTGGTTGACAGTGGATTTACAAGCCTAGACTCCTTTCCCAACACCTGCTATTTTATGTCAAGTAGGTGATGTCTCACAGTGGGGATTTTCCCGAGTATGCCTGCTGAACCCAGGGAGTAGTCTGCCTTTCGGAGACCTGATCCGCTGACTTGATTGTTTTATAAGATGGCTTCAAGGTACCTGCGTGGGCTAGAACTGGTTTGCAGTGTGCTAAATCATTCTGTTGCCCCTAATGGAGCACAGGCCTTGTTTTGTTCCCAGTGGAGGTCAGAGGAGAGCATGGGGACACTGTGAAATTGGTCAGAATGAGTGGGGTGAACTGAGTTCTCTTCCATTTTCAAAAGATCATAAATTCTCTGCCTGGGAACTAGAGGTTATAATGAAGAAGCACTTGGAAAATTCACCCTGCCTACCATGGTAAGGGTTGCCTTTTTTGAAATTGCCTTTTACATGTTGTTTATCAGTCTTAGTTTTTACTCACTGTGGGCTTCAAAGGTAACATTATACTGTCCTTTGCCTTGCCTTTTTTCACTGAATATATTTCCACATCTGTATGCAACTTTCTCATTTATGCATATTTCTCATCTAATATTCTATTGTAAAGCATAATTTATTAATCAATTTCCTGTTGTTAGACATCTCGATGTTTCCAGACTCTTGCAATCACAAACATCGCTGCATTAATTAATTATTCTCGGATACATGTCATTTGCATGTGTTTAAGTTTTTCCATGGGATAAATACTCAAAGCAGGAATGCAGGATCAAGGTGTGCGCGTGTATGAAATTTGGGTAGATTCTACCCAATTGTTTTCCAGAATGTCATGGTTTTCCTTCCTCTCCCTCCACTCTTCAGCCAGAATGCAGAACTTCGGCTAAACGACTTTGGAGCTCTCATTAGTGGCCCTGAAAAAACAGGATATAGATTTTCACCACTGCACTTATTCTTTGGATTTCTGGAAACATTACTTCCTTCTTTTTTTTTCTTAATGTTTATTTATTTTTTGAGAGAGAGAGAAAAAACGAGAGAATGAGCATGGGAGGGGCAGAGAGAGAGGGAGACACAGAATCTGAACCAGGCTCCAGGCTCTGAGCGGTCAGCACGGAGCCTGACATGGGGCTGGAACCCAGGAACTGTGAGATCAAAACCTAAACCTAGTCAGAGGCTCAACCAACTGAGCCACCCAGGCACCCCAACATTACTTCCTTCTATATCATTCTTCATTTTCACAGATCCCACCGAGACCCCTGTCTCTCTTGGGCTCACACTTTCACAGTTCACGTTACTTTTCTTTTCTAAATTTTTATGGCTTGTACACTCTGAATTCACTTTGAAACTCCTGTCTTCTACTATTTGCAACTTAATTGTTTCTTTCCCAGTGTGTCTGGCCTTCCCAGAAGGATTATCAGCTGTTTGAGTCTCATTTTGTATTCCTTCTTAATGCCTAGGACAATGCTTTGCACATTGTGGGATTCTTTTTTAATCTTCTGAGGAAAATAGACTTATTGTTTGGTGACTTTAATACTGCTTATTATGAAGGAAAAATTATCCTGGAGAGTGCCAGATATGTAAAAACTCCCTAAATACGCTTATCCAGAGATAACTACTGTTGGCATTGTATTACATATCCTACCTGCTATCCCACTGCCCTTTTTAAACATTGCTTTGTTGTGCCTGGGTGGCTCATTGGTTGAGCGTCCGACTTTGGCTAAGGTCATGATCTCATGGTTTGTGAGTTTGAGCCCCACGTCTGTGCTGACAGCTCATAGCCTGGAGCCTGTTTCAGATTCTATGTCTCCCTCTCTCTCTGCCCCTCCCCTGCTTATGATCTGTTACCCTCTGTCTCAATAATAAATAAAACATAAAAATATTTTTTTAAACATTGTCTTAATGTTTATTATTTTTGAGAGACAGAAAGAGACAGAATGTGAGCAGGGGAGGGGCGGAGAGAGGAAGACACAGAATCCAAAGCAGGCTCCCAGCTCTGAGTTGTCAGCTCAGATGTAGGGCTTGAACCTACAAACTGTGAGATCATGACCTGAGCCAAAGTCAGACACTTAACCTGAGCCACCCAGGTACCCCTCTAGCTACCTTTTTTATGAATACACATACATGTATGCAGAAAGATGTGTACCATCACACTCTTCCAACTGTTGGATAGCTTGCTTTTCTTCAATAGAAGATTTAAATCTCTTCCCCTGTCAACTGATGTGGTTCTATATGATTTCTAATGGCTATACAGTCGTTGTTCCTATACACACATCATGGTTTATTTAACTAGTACTGAACTTAGGAGCTTTTGTGATTTATAGTTTTTTGCGTCAGAGCATCATTCCATACTAGTGCAATTATCTCTGTAGGGTGTAGGGTATACTCTTAGACATGATCTGTGTTAAAGCATGGGTACACACTGTAGGATCTAAATAAGTACTTTAGAAAGAGAAGAGAGTTTACTGGAATGTTGAGTACTTTTTCCCAGGCAGCTGTCAAATTCTAATAGTTAGCTGTGGCCTTTAGTAGCAGCCTTCAGCCATCAAAAAAGATCAAGACATTTTATACATAAATAAAAGGAAAAAAAAATCTCAGAATCTCTAGGAGAAATAACCTTTGTGTGTATTTATGAGTACAAACGAATCACTGCTTTCTTCCTTTTATCCTGCTGGGCAGTGAGTACCTGTCTTTCTCTTCCTCAAACTATTTGGAAAGCTTGTCTAATTTAGAAGATTATAAAAGGGTTTTCCCTCCTGCCAAGATAGAAGGGCAGTGTTTTCTTTTTCTTGGAGAGTAGTTTGTGTAGGCAAGTACCCAATCTAATGAAAGGACCTGCAGCTGTAGGCTATTTTAGAGCCCACTTGAAAACATTCTGTTGTGTTTATTTCTTTACTCTTCCACTTTATTTCAGAAAAGATTTGAGATGGTTTACAAAGATGCAAACAATGGGCTAGATAAAAATGTGTTTGATGGTTGAGACAAAGAGGCAAGGGAAAATAAGGAGGAAAGGGAATAGCAAGCCAGGGGTAGGTTCGTCTCACAAAATGCACGTGAAGCATGAAGTTCTCGGAGCTCCAAGAAGGTTGGATGTGGGAGGTTTTGTATGGTTCAGCCGTAAGATGGGCCTCAGATCTGACCCTGAGCCCGTGTGATGGGATCGTAGCCTCATCCTTGTGATGGGTAGAACACAAACCTCATACTCAAAAGTCTAAGTATTTCTGATATTGAGGCCAAAGAAAATTCACCGAGAGAAGAGATTTTTAAACAGTATGTATGTGTGATCCCAGATGGTCACAGTGGGAAGGGCCTGGAGAGGCCACCCTGTTCAACATTCTTAGGGTCCTGGAAGGCCTCTGGGAGGTGCAGTGTCCGCATAGGACTCTGACCTTGAGTAAGGTCCTTAACTTCTCCCATCTAGCTTGTTGAGTACCAAATAGGGATAAGGATTGCTTCTTACCTCATATGGTTGTCATAAGGATTAGGTAAAATAAAGCAAAGGAGCCAAATGCAAATCAAAACTGAAATGAGGTATCACTTCATACTGATCAGGTGAGCCACAATCAGAAAGACAAGTGCCAGTGAGGATGTGGGGAAATTGGATCCCTCACATCACGGTGCTAGTGAGAATGTGAAATGTCGCTGCTTTGTAAAGAAGTCTGGTAGTTCCTCAGAAGGTTAACACACGACCCAGAAGTCCCACTTCTAAGTACACGCTGAAGAGAAAACACCAAAACCTCTAAATGAATGTTTATAGCGGCGCTATTTATAAGAGCCAGAACTAGAAACAATCCAAATATCATCAACTGATGAATGGAAAAAAGGGCACTATGTTACATGATTTCATTTATATGAAATGTTCATTTATATGAAATGTCCATTTATATGTAAGTCCATTGAGACAGAAGTTAGATTAGTATTTGCCTAGGGCTGGAGGCCAGGGGGAAATGGGGAGTAATTGCTAATTGGCATGGGATCATAAAATTTCTTCTAAAATTTATTGCTGTGACAGTTGCACAATTCTGTGAATATACTAAAAACCATTCATTTTACACTTTAAACAGGTAAAATGTATGGTTGGTGAATTATATTTCAGTAAGCTACACATACAAAAAAAGATAATGCCCAGAAAAGTTCTTCATAGAGTGCAGTAAGCAATATAGTAGCCAACGCTCAATAAATTGTAATCTCTTTTTAAACAAACGATGAGCCTGAGGCCCAGAGAGGTAAAATGCTCTATCCCGATCATGGGGCCTCCTTGGTCTGAAAAGGACCCTCGTTCTCTGTGAATATCAAACTAAATCCACATGCTCTGCCCTCTAGGAGGACAGTGCAAAGACCAGCATGGCACATTCTCTGTTAATGCTGTTCTTGACTTTTTTTTTTTAGTTCAGTTGGCCTTCATTCGGTTATGAACCTTTCCGCTGTAAAGATTTTTAAGTCTTCCAATTGTGGATGCAATATAAACCTTGAAATAGTCAGCAAAATTTCAATTAACTGTGATAAACTGTTTGAAAAATTGATTCATGATCCTGCCTAGTATTGGCTTTTCAGAGACTGATTTGCACATCTAAGAATTATTCAGATGTTTTGCTTTTTTTCCTTTTTTCCCCATGTGGCCTCTATGGCCATATGCTTTCCAAACTTTTCTACTTGAAATAGGTTGGGCAATCAAAAGCAATAAAGACTTCTTCTGTCTCTTGAGTTTTCTCAAAACAAATTTGGGGCAAGTTGAATTTGTAGTGTTGGTGTGAAGTGAAATATGGCTTTTTTTTCAAATTTTTTGTATGTTTATGTTATTGTATTAAAAACAAAACCTTTCTGGGGCACCTGGGTGGCTCAGCCAGTTAAGTGTCGCCTCTTGATTTTGGCTCAGGCCATGATCTCACAGTACATGAGATTGACCCCCCCCCCCGCCGCCAGCCCGCCGCCGCCGCCGCTCCCTGCATTGGGCTCTGTGCTGGCAATGTGGAGCCTGCTTGGGATTCCCTCCTTACCTCCCTCCCCTGCCCCAGTCCTGCTTACTCGCTCGCTCTCTCTCAAAATAAATTAAACCAAAAAAAATAAAAGGCTTTTTTTGGCCACTGCATCTGGGTATTGCCAAGTCATTGTGACATGGAGAAATTATGAAGGTTAATATCAACATGGGATTGTCAATTCAGTGAAATTGACAGGGTTTTAGATAATTTGAATTATATGAGTTTGCTATAGACTGGTGTTAAAAGAACTTAAATTATCAACAACCTGAACAATGTTTATGTTTAATTTTTTTTTAAACTTAGTGCCATAAAAGATATAACTGGGGGTTTGGTAACTATTATGTAAAACACAGGCTTTCTGAAAATTAGTTTTCAGGAATACTCAGTTTTCTAGAATAGCTCTCTTCTGTAGTAGTTGAGGAATAAAGTAATAAGACCCTTCTTCGGAGCATAAATGTAGCCACCAAATAATCATTAATACAAAGTTAACAAAGATTAACTTCACGTTAACAGCCCCACTTGTGTTTGGATTTGTAATTTCACTCTGTTAGATGTTAGGGCACATTGTTAGGTGTTAGGTTACTACTGATAGTTACCTATTAGTTATCTTAGTTATCAATTGCTGCATAATGAATCACCCCAAAACTTAGTGACTTAACTCAGCAACAGTCTTTTTTTTTTTTTTTGGTCTCTTACAGTTCTGGGGCCATGACTGGGCTCAGAGAGGCAGATCTTGGTGGGGTTCTGTCATGTAGCTGCAGCCCTGAGTGCCAGTGGCTTTTTGAGCCCAGGCCACTCACATGGCAGGAGGCAAACGAAGGTGGCTGTTGTTGAGGACCTGAGCTGTCTGGATACTTACACATGGCTTTCCATGTGGTCTCCCATTCTTTACAGCACAGTGACTGGGTTCCAAGAGTGAACTTCCCAGGTGGACCAGGCAGAAATCCTATGGCTTTTTGTGACCTAACTCTGGAAGTCATGTCGCATCCCTCCTTCCCTGGTTACGGGCTTACCCAGATTCAGGGCAAGGGAATATAGGCTCTACCCATCAATGGGATGAGCATCAATGACACATTGTCAAAAGAGCATGATGTGGGGTAGGAAATGTTGTGATCCTGTTGGAAAATATTTGTACAATCACTTTTTCAATCATAGGAAAAGGAGTCAAAAAGAAGGAGAAGTAAAGATGGAAAAGAACCCTGGGGTTGGTAGGAGGGTAGAACAGTGATCAGGGACAGCAGAAATGAGAGCAGGAGATGAAGTAGGACACACACCAGGCCAGGTGGAGGTGTGGGGGAGGCAGGGCAGACAGCTCCCAAGGAATAGGGCATCCCTGACACCTACTGAGCCCACAGCCACAGGAGCGATAGCTGAGGGGGTGCCCTTGTTGGTATCTAGGTCAGGAGTATAAGGCATATTAACCAGTCATGTTCAGCAGGTGGGAGACAGAGCCACCCTCTCGTTGCCCTGGTAAGCTGGCCGGGGTAGCATCTGATAAAGTAACAGTAGGTATAGGATCAAAAACACCTGGTGATTGACAGGGATTTCTAGTCTTCCTGTAAGGAGATGTAGATGATGCTAGTATAAATGATTATGCAGACCTCGAGTGAGAAATAGACAAGAGTTGTCACTCCCTCCTTCCCTTGCAGCAAGTATTTATTTTGATTATTGAAATGTGTATACTTGATTTAAAAAGTCAAATATTTATTGAGTGCTTACAATGTGTTAGGTACATTCTAGGTTGGGGTGTTGGATTAAAGGAGAGTAAAGAAGAGTAAGTCTAGTAAGTACTTAGTACGGTTTTGCACAGTTGTTTGATTTACCCTGTATGTATTCAGAGAAAGGGTTCGTGTTAGCTTGTTGTGAAGTCTCCGGGAAGTCATTTAGCTGCCACGAGACTCCATTTTCCAGACTCTGTAATACCTGTTTGCCCAGCTCTGGTAGGTATTGGAGACACGTTGGTAAAATGAAAAGCACACAGAGAAGCACTGAATAAGAGCTAGATTTTGGTACCTTTTTTCCTTAAGTTTAGTTATTTATTGTGAGAGAGAGCAAGTGTGAGCGGGAGAGGGGCAGAGAGATGGAGAGAGAGAATCCCAAGCAGGCTCCATGCTGTCAGTGCAGAACCCTGCCTCACATGGGCTGAGCTGAAATCATGAGTTAGAGGCTTAACCTACTGAGCCACCCAGGCACCCCTTTTAGTAACTTTATAGAATGTGATTCAGTCAGATGTTCTAAAGCAAAATCATGTGACCTGATACAGACTCAAGTATTTAGTGATTGTATGCATTCATTTATTCCACAGATCTTGGTTGAACACCTGGAATGTGCCAGTTAGCATACTGGGCTCTGGGATTCAGGGAGGCACAAGCTGGACCAAGTCTCTATTCTGTAGAACTTACATGAGGAGTGTTCCTTTGTGAAAAAGACCTGAAAATGCCTAGGACTTAGTGACAAGGTGAAACAGATACTCGAGCAAATACAGTCACCTGTGCACATTTTCGGGCAGGATACTCCTATTTCAGATGGATGTGGTATGGAAGGGTCTTAGGTAGCTAAAAAGCTGTCAGCAGTGATGTGGTTAGAACTCTGGCATCTCAAAGCTGTCACCTCTGAATGCAGTGTGTTGCCTGAAGGGTTTCAGAGTGCCACACAAAATGGTCTGCTTGGTGGTCCTTGTCAACTTTAACCCAGGCCGGTGGTAGGAAATCTCATTTAGCAGGATAAGGCTGCATGGTAGTAAGTGGTAAGAAAGGGTCCTAGGATAGTAAGGTTGTAGCCTGTTCTTTCCCGACGCTGTGCTATTTGGGGCACAGCTGTATTCCTTGCAGGATTTCTTATCCTGTGGTCACTGATTTGACATATATATTTATAAGAGTATAATTCGGAATATAAATATAGAAAAGGTCTCATAAGGAAGTTTATCTTTTTCTCAGACATTATATCATTAATACTTTAAATCTCATTATAACATTGTAACCTGAGTGCCATATCTTTCTTCCTGTATGGAGACCTTAGAGAAAAATTGTGGCCTGATGCCATCTTCATCCATTTATTATCAGTGTTCATAATGATGATCTCAGATATCTAAAAGTAGCTCTACTAGGCCACATAGTTTTAAGGAAATAGGTAAGTCTACAATAGGTTTTTAAACTCCATGCCTTTAGATGTAGTCCACAGTGATTCATTATTTGAGACTTCTTGAAGCTGAGGATATACCCTCTTTTCATTTTTTTCTAGAGTAGAATTCAATACAAACCACCACTTTTGAGCACATTCTAAGTTTTAGGCAGTGGACTAAATGTTTTACTACAATGTCTCCTTTGTCCTTGTAGTAAGCTGACGAGGTAGGCATTACCAGTCAGGTTGACAGGTGAAGAGACTGAGGCGTGGGATACGTAACAATGCCACCGAGTGGTCAGGGCCCCGGGTCGTCTCTCTCTGATCCAGAAGCCTTTTTGTTGGTAACCACTATGTTGTACTGTTGCTTAGTGGAAGGAATCTCACTTTGTCCTTCTTCGTTCCCTAAATTTTCAATAATAAATGTGAATCAATATTACATTCCAAAAATTTCAACGAATACATTTCAAACACGTGTTGTACTACAGTTAGATTAAAGACATATTTTTTGTGTACGATGTGAAAAAACAAAACTGCCTGACCCTGAACTATAAAACCGTACATTGAGTGATTAAATAGATACTGTAATTAATGCTTAAAACGCAGTAGACATGTTAAATATTAGTGTTTCTGCTTCAGTTATTTTTCTTGGGAAAGTAATACCTATTGACATAAGATCTTTAGTCCCAGATTCTAAATTGATTTTGTTTCCTTGTGAACATGATCAGTGAATTGTCTTTTGACAAGACCAGAAAAGCACACCCTTTGTTTTTGTAGGTATTTATGTCTATAGAAAGCTTATGGGTGATTTTTTTAAGGAAGTTTAGTGACTAAAGGGAGAGCACTACCCTGAGGGGCTAGAAAACTCCGTAAAAGTCTCTGATGATAATGGGGATTTGAACATTTTTTTCCTTCTTCTTTTTCTTCAGGACTATAATTTGGTTTCAGGAGCAGATATCAGTGCTGTGGGAGACAAATTAATTTGAATAATTAAGCTAGCTGATTTTAGGCTCTTTCTTCAGTTTTTATTCTCTTTCCTTCCCTACCAGCCTATACAACTACTCCTGAAAGGTCCTTCCTTTTTTGGCACTGAGCCTGTCCCAAAGACTCATTGGAAGTTCTGCCTCAGTGAGTCTTGAGAAGGATCTGGAAATTTAACAAATGACCCAGGCAAGGTCTGTGATCAGGCTAGAGTAAAACCTGCATGAAGAGAACCAGTAGGGGATGAGATCTTAAAGCTGGAGTGAGTCCAGGGTGTGAAGAACCTCAGGTCTTAAGTGTTGGGTTTGGGACGTGGTACTGTGAGCTGTGAGGAGCCAGTGACGGGTACTGTGGCAGCAGGGAAGCCGCTGCTGGGTTGGAAGTGGTGCAGAGTCCAGGGCAATCTGAAGGAGGAGAAATGGGCCGGCAGAGCTGTAAAGGCTTTGAGGCCTGAGGGTGTGAGAATCCAAACCAGAACTGTCGCAGAGATGTAGGGGGAAGAGAACATGAAAGTGCCATTGAAGGGCTAGACTTGAAAGAACCTGGTAAATGACCTGGTGTGGAGGGGAAAGGCACAGAAGGGAGACAGCAGAAAACATTTGGGGCTGTATGCACAGGAGGATGGAAGATAGATGCTAAGTTTGTTGGCATCTATTTGAGTTTAGTTTCATTGTGACCTCCATTTGAAAGTGTCCTATTGACTGAAGGAAATGTGTAGCTCAGGAGAGACTGTGACTGAAGAGCTATATTTAGCAGTGTTCTCCACGGGGATGGTTGTGGATCCATGTGAGTGGATGAGTTTGCCAAGGATGACAGTACAGAGAGGAAAGGGAGTCCTGGGGGAACGGTTAGGAGCCAGGTGGCGGACGGAGAGAGCTGTTGGAGGAGAAAGAGAAAGTGCTGTCACAGGAGCCAGAAGCCAGGCTCCTGACCACTGGAGGTGCTCAGCAGTTCTGAATTTCGCAGAGAGGGTAAGGGCGGTGAGGTCTGATAAAAGGACATTGGATTTAGCTCAGTTTTAATAGTAAGGGGAAAAGATGGACAGTCCAGTTTAATGAGAAAGAGATGATGCACGAGTACAAATGGGTGATTTTTCAAAGTTTGACGGTAAAGGGCAGGAAGAGACTTCCATGGCTCGGGATGAGAGAAGATTTTTGAGGCCAGTGGAGACTTGTGTATATTCAGAAGTTCAGTGGGGAAAAGGCGAAAGAGGAGCCTGGTAGGTGTGTCCCGGGGCATTCTGAAGGGCAGTGGTTCACCAAGACAGTTACTCACTGGTGCACCCATTCTTTTCATATATCAAGTTCGGGGCAGAGGTAGGACTACAGTGACAGGATAGTGGTGGGTTTTTTTTTTTTTTTTTTTTTTCCCTATGAGTAACCCAAGAGAAGAATGAAAGTTGACAGTACAGATTTGAGCCTGGATGATCGGGAGATGGAGGCCTCACAGACTGGAGGAGGACTTGGCCAGGAGGTCAAACAGGATAAACGCTATGATGAAATGATGCACAGAGAGCTAGAGCAGGAAGTGGGGGAGAGGAC
Source organism: Suricata suricatta (assembly GCF_006229205.1). Lineage (NCBI taxonomy): Eukaryota > Metazoa > Chordata > Mammalia > Carnivora > Herpestidae > Suricata > Suricata suricatta. The sequence goes on from NC_043702.1 coordinate 61,608,776, forward strand.
AGGGGCTTCATCCGGGACAGGTGTTTTCATTGTTTGGTGCGGGATATGTGGCGGTCTTCCTTCTCCAGAAGGCAGGGGCGCTTATCTCGTGTGGGGGGACCAGCACGGGCAAGTGCTTAGAAATGTATTGGAAGAGCAGTTGTTTATATGATTGAAGTAGAGGGAAGAGATACAGAGATGAGGCTGGAGAGTGGGCAGGACCCAGAACAAAAATGTCTTACATGTCCTGCTGAGAAGTTTAGCCTTTTTCAATTTGTTTTTTATTTTTCCTGAAAGCTCTGGGGAACTGTGATAAGAATTTAAGCAGAGATGTGCAATGATCTAGTTTGCTTTTAGAAAGGCCACCTTGACGGCAGTGTGGAGGGCGGTTTGGAGGGGCATGACTGCACCCGGCAGCCAGGTTGGTGGGGAGATAGATGTTCAGGCCTGGTGAGGATGGGTAGGGGCTTTAGGTAGAGTAGTCAGAGAACAGGGAGAAGAGAGATTTAGGAAGCAGAGTTGACATGACTGGTTTATGAAAGGTTTTCTCAGGGATGGGCAGTTGAGAGGATGCTGAGGGATGGGAAGGTTTTGGCGACAGCTGTGGTTAACCTGCTTTCTGACATAGAGATTGTTTGGAAGATAGAAACACTCACTGGGGAGGCGCTTTAGGGACCCCTCGTCTCACATGGAGACAGTAGAGTACACCAGTTTACATGTCTGCGGATCACAGGAGGGTAGGGCCCGGAGGGAGGAGCGTGGGCGTCCTCAGCATGGGAGTGATAGTTGAGACCACCGTGTGCATGCGACATCCCGGGAGAGTGTCAGCTGCACACGCGCATGCGCACGCACACAGAGCCTCTTGACTGAAGAACTAAAACATTTTCTGAAATTTTCTGCGTGCCTTCTGCTTTTTAGTTCTTAACTTTTTGCAAGTTAGCCATTGGACTTCTATTGGGATTAGACAGAAAAGAAACAAAAAAGTGATAGTACCCAAATATTCTTAGTTTTTTACTGAATAGCAGATATGATGAGAGGATTAGATTCTTAAAGAGAACCAGACTCCACAGGGAGACTTGGATGACTTGTGAAACTCTTTTTTGTCTATACTTGTTCTCCTCAGAAGCTCCAATTTGGGGGGAAAACTGTGAGAATATACAACTGTGTTATTTCTTGGTTTCTTTTTAAAATGAGTGGTTGATATTGTCTTCGTTTGGAAACTACATGATTAAAATATGTGATTTTTCAGAATCTTTTACAGGAAAATCTATGTGACTTATTTTGCTGTGCTGGCAATCTCCTTTTAGTACTAAATGAACTAACAAAAATAGAATTTATGGCCCTTTTCAGTATTGAATTGAAGCAGAGTTGAGACATTACCCCAGAAATAAAACTCCTGGCTAGAGCATTCCTACACTGGGGCCTTCATCATGGCTTTTATTTATTACTGAGAATTAATTTTCCCGGTGATGTAAAGGACATGAGTGTTATCCCTGTGGAGGTGGTGTTTCCTGTGAGGAATGGGAAAATAATGAAGCTCTTACACTGTCCTTTTAGTTGAAAAAGCATCTAGAGCAGAGCCTGCCGCCATGGCTATGATGGCCGACTTCTCATGAGAGACCCCACTAAGCGTTACAGACTTAGCTGTGTGGACCCCACGTGGATCTTGTTTAGAACCTAGTTTGAATAAACAAACTGGAAAACACATTTTGAGACCATGGGACAAAATTGAACATAGACTGATAATAAATTCTACTAAGGAATTATTGATGATTTTGTTTGTGAAAATGAGACCATGATATGTTTTAAGATGTCCTTATGTAGGAGACAGTGTGCTGAAGCATTTACAGGTAAAATCGTATGTCTGACAGTTGGCTCTAAAAATACTGAAGCAAGAAGGTGGAGGCTGTGGAGACGAACTCTCCGTGGAGGGGGTAAATAAGATTCATTATGCTATCCTCACCTTACATACAGGTAGGAACAGTTCCATTAACATAAAGCTTTAGCAAAAACAAATATAGTAAAATGTAGTAGCCGAGAACAGGAGGGAGTAGAAGGTCTGTTTCTCACCTGTTTCTGACACCTCTATGGGATGTGTGTCACTCTTTCTGCACGCAAGGTGATAATCTTTCTACCTTCCTGGCCCACAAATCAAGGAGTACAACGCCACGATTAGATTGTGTTTCTATGCCGACAGTGCTGCCCCACCCGGGGTGTGGAGAGTGGGCTGGGCGGTTCCTGCCTCATCCTACTCGGAGGCTCCAGCCTCCCCTGGAAATGACCATGCAGGAGAGTCCTTGTCTCCATTCTTTTCTGAGATTTTTGAATGGGTGAAACTTGGGATGACAGCTCAGTAGAACGATCGATAAAGAGAAATGGAATGGGAGAGGATAGAAATTTAAATATAAGTCATGGGGTGCCTACGTAGCTCAGTCCGTTAGGCGTCCAACTCTTGATTTCGGCTTAGGTCATGATCTCATGGTCCTGAGATTGAGCCCCGCATCAGGCTCTGTGCTGGAGGTGATGCCTGCCTAAGATTCTCTCTCTCCCTGTCTCTCTCTGCCCCTCCCCCACTCGTGCACGGTCGCACTCACGCGCATGCATGCACTCTCTCAAACAAACAAGTAAATAAGAGTAATATTTCTGCATCGAGACCTTGTCATGTGGTCATTAGCTCTTCTTATCAGTTCAAACTTGTGCTGGAATCAGACCCTTTACTCTTTCAAACCCAAGTATAAATCAGTGTTGTGTGTATGTTTTTCCCAACTAAACTACATCTGAAGTCTCTGCCCTTTGCAGACGGTAGGATAGCAAAATGAGTTGGTTACAAAGGAAACATGATTTCAGCGAACAAACCTGGACTTGTTTGCCTCTTTGAATTATTCTCAGCATGGTGGGATATTAACATGTCAGCTCAGAGGCAGATGGGCCCATCCATTTTGATCATCAGCTTTCGTGTTATTTGGTATTTGGAACCATGCCTTTCCTCTCAGGATTTTCAGATTCTTAGAGGATGGCCCAGAGTTTTCTTGACAGCAGCTGTTGCTTTGCTTAAGTAGGTAAAATAAATTAGGCCCTTTATTTCTTATACTCTGTGGTGACTCTGTGTCATCACAAAGACGGGGTCCATGATGGTGAAGGGTAGCAGTTGTCTGAGGACATGAAAAAATGCCTTGGAGTTGCTGGTTGAAGTATCTTGACTCAGAACTTTCTTGTGTCTTTATCTTCAGCCCAGGATTATTTACTTGTCCAAGTAACATTACTTATGTATCTGTTAGGTAGTAGTGGCCTGAATTGGGTGCTCGTTCACAGAGTGAGTTTTTTGTTCACTGCTGTAAACTCCAATTATGTTCTGGATCTGGAGGTTACCCAGACATGAGGGGTTGAAAGGGCTTCAGGATTAATGGGGTCTTGCCTTTCCCCTCTTATCCACACAACAACTCTGGGATGCTGTGTCCTCAGCCCCTGACGTCCGTCTCCGCCGGGAACAGTGGGGGGAGGATTGGGAGAAGTTCTCTCCTGGTTACAAGGTTTACTTTGGCAGAGCTTTTCTTTTCAGCAGAAAAATGTTACTTGTTCAACAAATGTATATTTGGTCCCTACTAAATACAAAATACTCTAAATATAAGGACTCAGAACAGATTTATCTACTTGTTACCCCCGGGGTATGTGCTCTCCCAGCTCCAAATTTCCTTCTACGTTGGAGCATTTCTTAGTATCTTTGGAGTTTTGTAGCAAATGCCAGATGATGAAGAAGAAAAGAATCCATTATTCTGTAGACAGAGAATAGAAGGGCACCAACCATCCCACCTGGCGGAGAGAAATGTACAAGCAGAGCATTAGGAAGCATGAACTCCTATCATTATATTTTCTGTGAGTGAAAAAACTTGATGGTTGGTCCTTTGACCAGACCGATAGTTTATTGTAATGGTAAGTCTTCATTCCAGAATTCGTTTCATGGAAATCACATATGAAAAATGTTGGAAATCTTGGAGTGCCTGGGTGGTTCAGTTGGTTGAGTGTCTGACTTCAGGTCAGGTCATGGCCTCAGGATTTGTGGGTTCAAAACTGGAGTCAGGCTCTGTGCTGACAGTGCAGAACCTGCTTCAGATTCTCTGTCTCCTTCTCTCTCTGCCCCTACCCAGCTTGTATGTGCTCTCTCTCAAAAAAAATTAAAACACTTTTTTAAATGTTGGAAATGTTAAAATTTCACATTTATTATAATAAGTGCAGGTGAATATAAGTTGATGCACTTGTACTGATTCCATTGCTGTGTCAAGGTTTTAGAAGGCTTTCTCTTCCTCCCTCCCTCCCTCCCTCCCTTCCTTCCTTCCTTCCTTCCTTCCTTCGGCAACTCATCTTTTTATCACTCCCACCCTTCCTGGAAAAGTCATAATCTTTGAACACTGTTCAGAAGTAGAATGTGGTTACTTTTACTTTCCATGTTATACACTGCAATGCTGTTTGAAATTCTTTAAAGAGGTACAGACATCTTTAATTTTCAAATACTTGTCTTTTGACTAAAGGCATCATGCATAATACTGATAAAAATTCAGATGATACAAAAGGGTGACAGGGAGAGGGAATGTGTGTTCCTCACTGATTCTCTTTCAGCAAAGCATTCTTGGCCACTCTCTGACCAGTGACTTACCTGATTGGTGAGTTCAGAGGGAGAACTCAGCTGTGTGGCCCAGCCCTTTCCCCTCCCTTTCTGCTATCACTGGCCTTTCAGAGAGAGGTGCTCAGTCGGGTCACAGTGGCCTTGCAGTGAGGGAAGAATATGGTGATCATCGTTGCTGAGGACCAGATAGGTAAGTCTTGTCTAAATTGAGGATAGTTCATCAAGGAAGGTGGCTAGCTAAACATTTAAGCCACATTCTCAAATATTACTTTTAAAAGGAGTAAGGGCAGTGTTTTGACCTCTCTATACTTATTGGTCTTATTTCTAAATTAGCTCAGAACTGGCGATGGGGAGAGGGATATTCTTATTATTTTTATTTATTGGGGTTTCTTAAAGTATACAACTTGGTGAAAAAGAAATCCCCCTCTCAACCTACAAGCCATAGCTAAGTCCTGTAAACCCTTTCAGAAGTGCTCTGTGCATATACAAATGTACCTAGAAGTGTGTACGTGTTCTTCCCTTAATTTCATGTTAAACAGTGATTAATGTTTTGTTCCCTGCTAGCTTTTTCCACTTTGTGTATTTTGTGGGTTTACTTGATACCTATTAGTAGCTGCATAATACTCCATAATACGGATGTTGTATTGGCCTCACAGTGATAAAGAATAAACATGACAGCCCAACGGGGACAACAGCTGCGTGGCATGCTTCCATTTTCTACAGAAGAGCCATGTTCTGTGTCTCCAGGTGATGAGACTTGGCCCCTGGTAATGAAGAGCACACTGCAAATCTATGTAGGGGCTTTTTCAGAGCACCTGCTGCTGACATATAACTGGAAATTATAAGCTGAGTTAATAGCTAAAACGTAACCTTTAGGGCAGTTAGTACAAGGTTTTAGAAAGGAACTCTTTGGTACTGACATCTAAAAGTTGTTCTAAGGTGTTTGTGTGAATGTGACTATTTTTAAAACCAGGTATCCTAGTGAAATTATTACAGATGATTTCTGTCCTCCATTCTGTGGCAGAGTTACTGAGTCTGTAAAACACAGTCCATTTGGGTATTTTCCACAAGTGGTTATTCCCCAGGCCGACGTAGTTGTTGCCCGGATATTGTCAAGATGGTGCTGCTGATCGCATTGCTCAGCAACAGCATGACGGATATTTAACCAGTAACTAAACCCTCATCTTTATTTGTGTTGGGTGTCTTTACAAGGTAAAAAATCTAGTGTGTATTAAGTGATGGTAGTTCACATCATCTTAGATATTTTTTGTGTTATTGTCCTTTTTGCCCAACTCTTGTTATATTTCATTTGGAGACAATAACATAATTCCAAAAACCACTGGGTGCTGTTACTGGTATTGCTGTTCTGCTAGCTAACCTGTCTTTTGTTTTTCAATACCAGTCGGCTGCTGGGTCTAGTGCATGTGAGTTAGACTTCAACCAAAGAAACAGAGCTAGTAGGGGATACATAAGGAGATTTCCTGCAAGGATCTGGCTTTTGTGACCATGGGGGTTAGACTGGGCAAGTCTCAGATCCGTAGGGCGGGCCATCAGGAAGGGGAAGCCCAAACTCTCAGGCTTGGCTGAGGCTGTTCTGGACAAGTGGGATTTCTTCTTCAGAGATACCTTGGTTCAGCAGTTAAAACCTTTCAACAGATTCACTCAAGCCCACTTAGAATACCAAAGATAATTTTCCTTGTTTAAATTCAATTACCAGTTTTATTCGTATCTGCTTAAATGCCTTTATTGCCGTGCCTAGGTTAGCGTTTGATTAAACAGCTGTGGACTGTGACATGCAAGTTGCCCCTTAAAACTGGCCATCACGGTGATTCTCTGTTGCTGGTTAGGATTCTGGTTCTAGAAGTCAGAGGTACTGCCTGCCTGGAGCCACATTCTCTTGGCACAAGGCTCCTCTTTCTCATTCCCACCCCTCTTGCAATTAAGTTAACTTTGTAACTTACTGCCGTACCCACAGCAGCCTCCCCTCTGCTCCGGTGCCAGCCATTTATTTTCTCTTTCTTTTTTTCCCCCCTTTGGTTTTACATGAAGTGTGTTTTCTCATCTGTGTTATTTGTCTTACCAGGACAGAACATTCCCATTGTTTTCTTTATTAGCTGAAGTTACAGATCAGCTTGGCGCCTATTCCAGCAGGGGCTTTAATTCTCAAAGACAATAGTTGCAAAATTGGATGCTGCTTTCCTGGCTCCTAGCTGTTGTCATTGTTCTTTGTCACCCTAACTTGGGGAAATGCCATATTGGAGGTTTGATAGGACTGAAACAGAATCAGAAATCTAATTGCTTCTCTGTGTTCTGCGCTGCTTCCTCAGAATAACTCCCTCCCAGCTTCCAGAGCATTCTCTTTCAAGACCTTGCCCTTTCATGTTGGATGTCCAAAGTCACAAAATTCCATTATCATTATCTGAAGAGCAACATTTATCAAATTTGATTCTTTTCACATTGGAAAATGTTAATGCATTGTAAGAAAGTTGCTACAAGTGTGTCCTTCACTGAACTAGCTTAGTGTTTTGAATTGTTATTGTTGAATTATTAAAGTCTTTGTTTCTCTAGAACTTTCTCTAATTGCCTACAGAACATTTTAATATTCTCATTCCTTTATTCTGTCATTTTACATTCTAGAAAAAGGGAATGCCAAATTTTAGCAGAACTAGATAAGCTTTGAATTCCAAGAGGTCAAAAAAAAAATGTTAATGTGAATTACTGGCAAAAATGTCCAAGATTTAGCTGTAGCCACTTATCTATGATTAATGGAAAAAGACTATTTTTTTCCTTTCTGGTGTTTTAATGAGTAATAACATGGTCTGATGGAAATAATTTGTAAGTATAAATTTAAATCTGAGTGTGCAGGGGCCCAGAATGTCCAGAGTCAGAAAATACTGACCCAGAAGCAAAGTATAGCAGAGTCTGTTATCTGTCATGGTAAGGGGCATCAAACATGACCTACTAATTTTCAAAAATCACTAGGTATACAGAAATGGAAATTAAATAAATCACCTTCTCACCATCCTTATTCTGATTATCTATTGCCGTGTAACAAATCACCCTAAATTCAGCAGCTTAAGACAACAGCAGCCATTTTACCAAGCTTCAGTGGGTCAGGGATTTCTGGTCTCGTGCAGCTGCAGTCAGATAGTCAGGCGTGAGGCCAGTCTGGGCTGCCTGACAGCATGGAGGCCTCACGGCAGTCAGACCAGTCACATGGCTAGTGGCCTCAGTTGCAGGGAATCCAGTGAGCAAGATGAAAGTTGCATCACTGTTTCTGACCTGGCCCCTTTGAAGGCACATCTCTCAGTCCTATTGGCCACAGGTGAGGCACAAGCCCATCCAGATTTAAGGAGAGGGCACTGGATTCCCTCTCTTGATGGTGGAATGACAAGCTTCTGGAAGAACATGTGCAATGGGAGCTGTTGAAATGGGCATCTTTGGAAAAAGCATTCTGCCACGATCTGCCCCCTGACTGCAGGAGTCACATCTCTCCCACATGCAGAACATGCTTTTGCCCTTCTGACATCCTCTGGAAGTTCTCTTCCCATTATGGCTTCAGGCTCAGGCTCAAAGTCAAGGGCCTTGCCATCTATATCAGGCCTGGGAAAACAAATGAGGCTGCTCGGGACCAGTTTCCATAGGTGTAGCTCCTTGAGGACTGTTCTCCGTTATCTGCCCAAAACACAACTGGAGGATAGGAGTTCTAAAGGCCTGCTCCATAGGGGAGGAACGAGAGACACACAGGTCTCATGGCCATCCTGGAATTTAGCCGGGTCCCTGTTCCCACTTGCTGTTGTGTCCTTCTCTGTGGGTCTTGGTTCTGCCCTTTAAGTTAGCTGTTTCTGTAAGAAAAGCCAGTATTTGTAGCTCAGTAGCCTGAGTGGCTCCGGCCCATAAATTTTGGGGATCTGAAGGCTTGTTTGATTTTGTGCAGTTTCTTTTAGTCTAACTTGGCAATGATTCATAGTATAAGTATCTAAAAAACTTTGTGAATTTCCTGTGAATCTCCATGGGTTTATGCCATTAGACAGGACCAAGGCCTGAAGAGGCAGTGTCCACCTTGGGGTCCCCTGAGGCTGCTGAGGGATGACGTCCATAAGGTGTCTAACCCACGGCCTAGAAGTTACTTCATGCAGAGTGCATGTAAGGTGCACTCCTGTAAGATCCTTAGAAGGCCTTAGGTCTTTTTGGAAGTGTCTAGGGGGCACTGCCTTAGATCTTTCTGCTGTCTCAACAGAGCGTCATGCAGCCACACCCTGGATTTGATCCTTGCTGGGAAGCTATTTCTTAAGTTTGAGAATCACTTGACATCAGGAGAGGCTGGGAATGAGGAACAGCTTTATAGGCAACAGTGTGTTCCTTAGCTCATCTCTCTCTGCTCACATTTTATCATAGGCCGTGAGCAGAAGCCAGGTGTCACTAAGTATTCTGCCTGAAAGTCTCCTTAATTAGATCACTGTGTTCATTAGGTCCATTTCCATCTCCCACGTTATGGCAGATAGCAGCTCCTCCAGGCCTGTCACTGTGGAGCGGGTCCTCTTGTCCTCTCGGCTTTCAGGAACACCGTCCTCACTTCCCTGTAAGTCCTCACTGACGGCCTGCCTGAAGCAACAGTCTTCTTATTACCGCGCACCGTTTCTGTGCATCAGGAATATGGGACGGGCTTGTTCTGACTCCGGGTCCTCATGTGTTCACTGTCAGAGTGGTGCCCATGCGCTTTTGTGGGGCCCGCCCCCAAGGAGGCCAGGCCGCCTGCCGCGGGGCTTGGAGTCCTTCGCTTTTAGGGCAATTCGTTACTCACTGGTCAGTAGGAACCGGAACAGGTAACAGTACTCTTCTTCCTGGCCGTTGTCCCCTCCAGTCCAGTTCCTCTCCTGCTCTGCTCTCAGGAATCCAGATTTGATCATTCTCCCTCCCCTCTGCCCACTCAGAAGCCTTCTGCTTGCTGCTGTCTGAATTCCAAGCCCCCTGACTTGGTGTAACAGAGGGTGCAAACGCACAGGCCGGATTTATCCCACCAACACATCGTTTTTAGGCTGTGCAGAGGAATTTCTTTTTTTTTTGCTTGACATATTTGTTAACATTTAAAAACTCAGTAGCATTCACATAAAATTCCAAATTATCTACTTCTCTGGAAGAGTAAGAAGATCCGGCCACATGGCGGCCTCCTTTCCTGAGGCTGCGGTCAGCTAACGCTGGGCCCTCCCCGGAGGTGGGAGAGGTCCTCAGGGGGTCTGCTTTCCATTGCCCACCTGGCTGCTGTAGCCTCTGAATTTGCTCTTCTTATTGTACAGGCTCTTGACGCAGCTTTTCCAGGTTTATTCTTAGCCATTTCCTTAAACCCAAGCCCCTGGCCCCCGGGACCCGGTGAGCCAGCCGCATTACCTGAGTCAGCAGAACTCGGTAAGTTCTTACCTTCTCCCCCGCCGGAATAATGTCTCCGTGCTCCCTGCCTGGTGAGCTCTTACCGTCCTCACCAGCCAGCCTTCCTCGTGGTCCCGCGGCAGATGCTGTCCTCTCCTCTGCGATCCCACAGTGCTGGCATCTGTCTTGTAGCACCCACATTTTATTGACGCTGTTAGCTTAAGTGTCTGTCACCTCTCTGGATTGTGAACTACTCCATGGTGTGGATTTATATTCAACTTCTCTTTTGTCTAGAACTTGTCACCAGAATAGGTATTGAATAAAACTTTGTTGACTGAATGAATAAATAAGTGGTGCTTTAAAAAGGCTGAGCCGAGCTCTCCGCCCTGAGGGAGTGGACAGTTCAATGTGTCATCCATTAAATGTAGTACGGGATAGAAGAGTATACAGTTGAAGGCAGAGATACCCCTCAGGAACACTGGCAAATATTCTTGCATTAGAAGAAAAATAAGAATGTAGAAGGTTAAATCATGTATACAGGCCAGGGCACGTGTGTAATAGACCTGTAAGAAGGTAGAGCTGTGAAAATGTGTAACTTGTATATGACTGGATTGTGGGGTGTCTAAAGGGATATGGTGGGAAAGAAGTCTTGGACAGGTATCTTTGGGGCTAAGGTGTGGAGAGACTGTTAAGGAATTTGGACTCATAGGCGATAGTGAGTTCTTGTCAGTTTTTTTGAGAAAGTGCTAGTGTGTGACTAGTGGAAATATGAAGAATAAAATAGGAGGTTAGTGGCCAGGAGATTGATAAGCAGTTTGCTTTAATAGAAGAGACAGAAAAAAAAAAAAAACCAATGTCGAAGGTGGGGGACCTGATCCAGCACAGTGGCAGTGGAGGAAGTGAAATTTGCAGAGTATAACACTTGATAGATTTGGGTTGTGAGGAAGAGGGAATGTAATAATGCTGACGTCATCTTCAGTGTTTGCATGTGCCAGACATCATGTTAGGAAGGCTATACGACTGTGCCCTGGACCATGGTGACAGGGGACCGGGGCGGGAGAAGGAATTTCCTAAGTGTTGTTTTATTTTAACCCCAAATGGAATTTTATTTTAAATATTTTCTGTCTGAAACCATTTATAGGAAATCTGTGCCTTATTAAGGCAATATCCAGTGAGTGCCCTGCAGACAGTTTCTATGGACAACTTCTGTTCAGAGATGCTTAATAGAAATAATACATTTATGTATTTTTATTCTCCTGCGTTTGGACTGTACAAACAGAAACGTAAGGTAGACCAGGAGTTTTCTGTCTTTCACATTTTACTTCCTTCCTATTTTACCAAATAATCAAGGTTCCAAATTGTTATGAACAAAATAAATAATTTTTCAATGACATTCATCTGTCACATTAATATTTATGGGACACTTGAGAACTTAATTCTCTGCTTTAACTGGCAAGGATATGTATTGCTCCTCTTATAGAAAAACTATCAGGTGTAAAATTCTTGATCCTGTCTGTAGAATTTATCATAAATTCCTAATAATAGAGGTAACTTGAAAATAATGGAATACTTTAGTTTCCAAATCTAAAAATTAGAGAAACAAGTTTTCTGGTGATTTTGAATATAGGAACATTTATGGACATAGATGAAATAACAAAATACCTACCAATAAAACTTCTAATTCTATGTAACTATGTTAATACACATAATACAAAACATTTTTATTTGGAAAATACACCATTTGCTTTCCTTGGTCTTGGGCAACGTTAGGCTCTTGACTTGTAGTGTTGGCATCAATCCTCACAGACCCAGTGTTTGTATCATCTAAGACAATTTTTCAGAGGCTGCTCTTCTCACTTTCCATTTTAAAAAGTGGAGCACACTGTGTTTCCTCATGATGCTCTCATAAGAAATGTTAGCCCAAGCCCTACATATCAGTTTGAGTAATATGAAGATAGTTGCATCCCTCAACTGTACCTTGATTGGTATAGATTTGGTACATAAAAGCCAACTTGTGTGTATTGTTTTTAAAGATGAAACTTGTGAGGTTTGTGCAATAGAATTGATATATTTGCCATTGTAAAATATTTATTCCCAGGAATAACTCCTAAGCTCATGTCAAATATCTTGGTCCAATTTTACAACGTTCCCCAAAGGTGAGTCTTAGCACTAAATGGTGTGCTGTAAACATTGAAAACTGGCATTCTGGCAGTTGGGGGGGGGCGGGGAGTGCAAATCCTAATTTGTACTATTTTTGTTTCTGTTGTTTAAATACTTCTACTGGGGCCAATTGTATGCAACCAGTATGAAGCCAGCTGCCTTGCAAACTTACCAAATTTTAACAGCGGGCTCTCCTGAGCCAGTGTGAGCCAGCTGACTAAGGTAGGTAATGCTGGAAAGGTGTCTGAGGCTGGGAGTTGAGCATTAATGAATGGGTTGGAGATGGCTTACTAGAAATTGTTTGGACACTCATATCCCACAGAGCATTCAGAAAACAAGACTGAGAGACGAAGTTTATCCAAGGTCATCAGCTTAGAGAGAGAGGAGGCCACTGGGGACCACGTGCTCCCCGGAGGAGACTATGTTTGGAGTCCATGTGTGCGGTAAAGATGCACCAAAGAACAGTAGGAGACGGGAGGACAGAGAAAAGTAGAAGCAGTACAGATTTGGAGAGGGCGTGAAGTAAAAGAATGGGATTCAGCTGTGTCCACAAGATAACATTAGGGCAACAGAGAGGAGCGTTACATTACGCAAGTGTGAAGTCATTAAATCTTGCAGGGGAGAGGCGGCCCGAGTGGCCTGCTGGGGACAGATAGTATTTTGTGTGAGATTACAGAGTGAGGATGGGCTGAGCAAGTGAAGGCAGCAATTAGAGACCCTCTTCAGAAAAATGTTGGGAGTGAAAGTGGGAGGGGAGAGGGACAGATTGCTTCTGGAAGTAGCAAAAGCTGAGTTTATGAGAATTGAATGTGTTCATGGTGGATGTGGAGAAGCAGGGCCTGCTGTAAGTGTTTTGATGGAACGAACGAGCGAGCGTGTAGATAACTGAGGAGCACACAGGAGGCATTGGCTTGTAAAGGAAAGGGGATCTGTTTCCCTACACACAGGAGGGAAAGTCAAAGGGGGAGGAAGACTGTGAAGGAGCTGATCAGAAACACGTAGAAGGGTCGGGTATAGGCTAGATGGACTTCGTGCGCCCAGGCTGGCAGGTGGAGCTACTTGAAATGGCTGGTGGCTGGAGCTGGGTAGGACGCAGCAGCAGACCCTGGCACTGGAAAGCTGGGGTCAGACTCCTGGTCTCCTGTCCTGGTACCGTCTCTCCCAGCTGTAGGGGCTTGGGCCAGGAGTTTCACTTCCCTGCACCTCAGTTTTCCCTCAGAAAAGTGGGGGAGTGAAATGATTCTCAACTCACAAGGCTACCGTGCAGATTAAGGTAGTTAATGGATTTAAGGTTCTCAGAGCATAGTAAGTCTCTTATATAAATAACAGCTGGTATGGGGTGGGGAGAGGGAATAGGTGAACAATGAGCAATGAGGACAGTGCTTCTCCGACCTGGGTGAGAATATGAGTCACCTGAAACTCTTGGGAAAAGGAGTATTGTGATTTAGTGTGTTTGGAGTGGGGTCCGAGATTCAGCATTTCTGATGAGCTCCTCAGAGTTACTGTTGCTGCTGGTCCAGGACCCCCCCCCACCCGGTGTGGCCAGTGAGCCCTGGTCATGGCACCAGGCAGCATGGCTAGTCTCCATCGGCTCAGGGCTGAAGGATATTGGGGTGAGCCCCCGGCTGTCCTCCCCGGTGTGATTTGTACAGGAGGCAGAGCGGGGGTGAGGTGGGGTGTAGTTAAATGCAGCATCAGCGGAGTCCGCTGTGGCTCCAGACCTTCTAAGATGGGGCTGAAGCCAGCAGGGGAAGGCCGAGGGCTGGAGAACACAGTGCGGCCCGGCGGTAGGTGGGTGACAGAGGTTTCAGAGAGGTCATAGGAGGCAATGTCAGTATAAATTAGGGGAACAGTAAAATATTTACTGTTGAAACCTTACTGACTCTAATTTTATTTTTTATTTTTGATGATTTAGAAGGCTTTTTGTTTGCCTGGCAGTACCTCAAGGACATTATAAACAGCAGTTAATTAGAAACATTTTTTACACTCTGGTCAGTAGAATGCCTGATAAAGGAAAAGTTACTGTGTATTGCTTTCTACCACGTCCGGATCAGTTGGGTGCTCAGGCTGTGGTCAGGTTGTACATTCCATGGGTGGAGGAGAAGTGGGGCGCAGGATTCCTGCTGATGGGGAAGTCATTCTGAGGAGACTCCAAAATCCTACCTCCAGGGAGAAGTTAATGTAGCTGAAGAAGCATCTGGCAAGTGCCTCAGAAAGAGGCGCCGAGCAGGATTGGACAGATACTGCTAAATTTTGGTCAGTTTCGCTTTGCGTCACATTCATCCTTTGTTAGAGAAACACACTTTAATGTCTAACATGTTTAACACCCTGCTGGCTATCTTCTACTGTCTGTCCTTCATAGCTCTCTTCCTGTTCTGGGGTCAGGGGCCAGGTGGCATCCTGGGATCCTGGGTCCTGTTCCTTCTAGAAAGCTCCCATTCAGAGGGGCACTAGAGCACTCTAGTGACTTCCCCCTTGTTGCTGCCATTCCCAACTTCTGGCTGCTCCAGTCCTGCCTCTGTTCGGACACATGACCCTGTGGCCACCAGATGTAGCCTGAGAACCACACCGTTCCTCTGGGTGTCTGAACCCGACTTCAGAACTTCGGTTTATTTTGCAAAAGTTGATTTTCCTAAAGACACGGTTTTGAGAAAGGGAAGAAAATACTACTCTCCTCTTCAGAGGTATGCCGTGTTAATAGAACTGCTTAATTGTATTTTATTCCCAGTCATGGGACTGAATGTCGCTGCATGTCAAACTTGGTCTAACCTCACTGCTGGACCTGAGGAATTTGTGAGCTTATGACTGAGCCTATTTCTCTGAGAGGCATCGGATTCTTTTCTTTAACTCCTGATTCTTTTGTTTAACTCCTGGCTCCCACCTCTTGGCTTTATTAAGTGATTGAATTATGTAACAAATGAGAACAATGCAGGAGTAACAGTCCAGATTCTGAGAGTGGATAAACCCCCATCCTTGTCGTTGTGGAAGATGGGGAAGGACAGAAGCCTTTACACGTCGTTTTTGTTTTGTTTTTTTTTTTATTTTTAGTTGGTAGAGTATTCCTCAGTTCCTAAATAAGAACCCCATTTGTTAAACTATGTGAAACTTAGTTGCCTTGATTTTGGAAGGTAGAAGTTGTTTCCTAGAGTCCCTGCGACCTCCCTGTGAGGACGTATCTCCCTCAAATTGCTTTCTGGTCTCTTCAGTGGAGATCAGTGTCCTGTAAAGATACCATGAAACCTGAGTTTGAAATGATGCTGCAGGTTGTTTTCCTTCCAGTAAACCAAGAGAATGCTCGTCACAAATCTGTATTCTTATTCTTCCTACTCCTGTACCAGTATTTTATGCTACATAGATTTTATAATGTTTTTGTCTTAATTTTTACATTTGTTCAATATTTATGACTTAAAGGCTCATGCCACCATTTTTTGCAATGTCTGAGGCTATAATCTTAGACATTTTGCTTTGTCTCTCTTCCGGCAGATAAAACTAGGAGGGAGATAGCCAGGGTTCTAAAATAAAATAAAATGGAAGATGGCCATTTTATTGTATGTGGTTGGATCCTGCCTGTAGAAACAAAACTGACAGATTTTGTAAGCAGAGGAAAAAAGGGCATAAACAAAATTCAGGGTGTAAAGCTGTACCGTCTCTCTGCTGTTGGAGAGAAGTCCTTAGTGTAAGTATTAGTACTTGAAGAATACTAATTTGTCAACCGTGGTTCGTTTATGTGGTTTCAGTAGAGTTTTGTTCTATTTCTGATGCACAGTCTTCCTTGTCTCCTCACTTCTTAGTTAATAGTATACTTTGTAATAGATGTGGCTTTAAATTCTTTCTTTTAATGTAGTCATTAACAGATTTTCCTGTTATTAGCATCATGATTAGTATTGCTAGGAAAATAATTTTACTGTATATGTCAACAGAAAATTATTTTCTCTTCCCTTACCCATTTCTCTGTAGTTTTAAAGAGCAGTCTGTTCTGAAAGTGTTGAAGTGCATTTCAGCACTTTTTCCCTACAGTACTTTGCCAGCATCTATAAGTACTATCATTAGAATAGGTCGTTTCCAATGACTCAGAATATGTAAATGGAAAAAAATCTTATGTCAAGCACAGAAGAAGTTGTTTCAAATTTGAATTAGTTTTTTTTTTTTTTTAGTGGAGAGAAGCTTTTTTTTTTTTCTAATTAAGCATGCCTGTTTTAATAATGAATAAGAACTTTTTACTTTTTAACTTTCCATCCTGGAGCTCAAATCTTCTAGACCAAGTGGTCCGGCTTGCTTTTATAGGTTCCACAGGATAAAACCTTTAAGTCAGACCCAACCCCGGGCCTGTGTTGATTGTGAATTGATATTGATTGAACGTGTGTATAAATGCTTTACATTTAAGATCTGTGGAATTTCCCTCAGGATTAATGAGGCTCCCATGATATAACTAACTAGTTTCTGTTATGGAAATTAGTGTTTCTTCACATCCTGAGTCTTTCAAAGTCTTTGCAGGATGTTTTCAGACAACTTCAGTTTCACAGTTACCATTCTGTGGCATAAGATTTGCATTTGAATGTGAATCTGAGGGCTTTAATTCTTGGCTTAATTTTGTAACTCTAGCTTGTGATCTTCAGTTACTTTCTGGGCCTTCATATCCTCATCTGTAAAATGAGGGGGTTGGACTAAACCGTCTCCAAGGTCCCTTTCGCCTTGAAGTTTCTCTGAATCAGTGGATCACTGGCTGTTCTGTTCACACATTCGCTGCTACATTGCTTTGTTCAATTACGTCTGAGTCTGTTTTGGGGGGGCAAATTACTTTGGTCAGAGGCTCATCATTCTCCATCATCCTGTCCTTTTAAAAGTTTCAACCACACAGGCATTTGAAAAGCATACCCCTGAATCATATCTCCACTATAGTTCAAATAAACGTTTGAAATCCTTGCAGAAGACGGCCATAACCTGCTTGGGTTATCTGGCATGGCTGCTGATTATCTTACTGTGTTTCCAACAATCCCCCAAGTCTCAAAAGTGTTACAAGGTGTGTGAAGAATAGTCTGATGCTGTTTCATTTGGCTCAGGTAGGTTGAGCAGAATCCTGGGAAAACCATTGTGATGTCAGGTTCTGAACAAGAGCAAGGTGGCAACAGAAGGGTATTTGCTTTTTTTGACCAAGGCTTTAGATTGCTGATCAGTTCTGGACTGTTGTGCTTCATTAGGTGGCCTGACCGCCACCCCTCCCCGCACCCCCTCCCTCCCGTGTCAGCAGTCTGTTACTTGCTTGCGTTTCCTTAGGGATCTTAAAGCCAACCACATGGCCTTTAATGTGGTAATTAATGAAGTTTAACTGAAGCAAAAGTGAAAAATAGGTTTGATCTCTGTGGCTGACGTGCATGGTATTCTTCCAAAATCTTTTATTCTTGGTGTATAGTACTGTGTTTCAAGAACACAGTATCTTTGGAAAGAGAAGTGTGGCATTCTGCCAGCTGTGTAGTCTTTTTGGGTTATTAACTGCTCTGCCTGAATTCAACCACTCAGGGTATTTCCAGGGTAGGTGTGTGCTGTGCAACCCCACTTAGCCCAGCGAGCACTGTTCACACTCTACTAGTGAAACATCTCGGCGGGTGTGTTTTGATTCAGGTGAGAAGAGTTCCGGGGTCAAGCGGTCACCTTCATAAAACCGAGGACGGTGACTGGGAGTGGAGTGACGACGAGATGGACGAGAAAAGTGAAGAAGGGAAGGCAGCTTTTTCTCAAGAAAAGGTAAGTGACGTTGACAATGGTGAGCTAGCCTGTGCATAATTTATGTTTGTGGCATTTTGTGTGTGCGCATATTAATGGATATGCAATTGTTTTACAGTCACGAAGAGTAAAAGAAGAAAATCCAGAGGTGAGTGGTGGTGATTTATTTTAACATTTTTTGCCACCTCACCATCTCCCCCCTCCCCGAGACCCCCCTCCCTCCCTTGCAGTGTCAGAGTGTGATCCATTTGGGGAAGAGACATTGAAATTTCGTCGTCATGGAGAAACAAAATAAAAAGCATGTAGATTTTGCAGGTCCTGATTCTATCTGAGTTACTTTTGGGTTTTATAAATTGGGGCCAATTGTTTTACTCTCTGAGCCTGTTTCCTCCTCTGTCAGATGGTGATGATCAGTCACACTACTTTTAAGTTGCTGTGAGGATTGATAAAATCATTTACATGAAGCACCCACTGAGTGCTCGACTTAGTTGATCTCAACTCTTGATTTTACTGTTCTGTAGAAAACAGAGTAGACATACAGGAAAATCTCTTCTAAATTTTTTGTTTCCAGTAAAGCAGATAATTAAAATAAGCTGTAGGTTGAGTATGCTGGTCTTGGCTTTACAATCTCCTGGGTAACTTAGTAGGCAAGGAACACTCTTTCATCAGCTTCCTTCTGAGAACTGGTCATTTTTTGATTAACTTTACTTCCTCCGTCTGGTTAATTATCCTAATGCTAATAATGCCTAATGATGACTGTAGTTCAAAAGACTTGCTAATTCTCCTAGAGAAAATTTAAGCATATTTAAATAGCTCCAAATATTTTACAGACCTAGTAATTAATGTGTACCTTGATAAATTCTCATTAAGGAAACCGAAGACCTCGGGATACAAATGATATCTATCCCAACTTTTTTTTTTTTTTTAATTAGCAGACATTTCCTTTTGATGAAGTGAAGTGAAGGTTACATTCCATTACATAGGGGCCAGCTGGACCTTCTGAGAAGAGCACATCCAAGCTCAAAGCTACTGTTGCCCTGTTATTTCTCCCTTCCCTCTGGTCTCTCCATTCTTCATGCCAACTGACAGGCCTTGACTAGGGATCGCTCATTCTGCCTGCCTCCCACTGTTGGCTGTCTTTCAGTTCCTGTTTCTTCCTGTGTTTGTCATAGGAATTCATCTTTTCATTTTGTACATAAAAGATAAGCTTCGTCAAGGGAGTTATCCCCCTCTGTTACAAAGGGTGGTGAGGAGTTCCACAGTAGGACCCGGTGGATGCACTCATGTTCTGGTTTCTAGAATGATCTTAGCTAGGTATCTTACACTCTGCCCTCTTCCGCCCACTTTGCTATTTTACCTACAGTGAAGTGCAGAGTCCAGGTTTTTCATCTATTTCCTAGAGTGTCTCTAACTAAAAGTGGAAGTCCTGCTTAGAAATAGAACAAAATAACGTGATTTCAGGGAGCATCATGATTCAGAAAGCATTCATATTGGTTCACTACAGGATGTCTTTACTGGAGTGTTTTCACCGAGTCCTGCCTTAACCTGGTACAGACTGATGGTTGTGGATCCTTTCTCTTGAGGATTTGTTAAGTTTATTGTGCTAGTATCCTCCCATGTGCCTGTTGAAATTGCTCTGATAACTGATCTCTTATGTGGATATTAGCAGTATCTTTTTGGCAAGAATGTTTTCTGCGTAGACAGGAAACCGAGTAATGTATAGCATGCTGTCAGTCATCGTCACTGTCGACCTTCTTGGGTGGGATTCAAAGTGTTAGACACTTCACTGTGTCTAGACTAAATTTGATTTCCCAGCGACATACATCTGTTCTGAATTTATAATTAAGGAAACATGAAACATTACTTTAGTGAAAAGGTTCATGTCTGAATGTGAACACTTTCACCGAATTTTAGGAATAATCAGCCCCACTTGCTATTGCACGACTGAGTTTCAGGTCATTTGTTTTGTTTTGTTTTTGTTTTTTGTTTATCAGGGCTGGCATTTCAGTGTCATGAGCTGTGTCAAGGGCAGCTACAATGACAGTTGCTCTGTCCTTTCAGCTTTTTAATTAAAGTAGCCCCCTGGCTTCCTGACCACCCAAATTCACTTTTTATGTAAATGAAGCAAAATGTATTTATCAATTAAAAGAGAATTAGAACCATTGAATATGTAAATAGGCAACAAATGTATGCACAAATATATACCTACTATGCGCACTGTTTTAGCAGGTATTGGGGATACAACAGTAAGAAAAACCACGAAATCCCTGTCCTTGTGGGACTTATATTTTTTAAATTTTATTTTATTGTTATTTTGAGACAGAGCAAGCAAGTGAGCATGAGCAGGGGAAGGACAGAGAGAGAGAGAGAGAGAGAGAGAGAGAATCCCAAGCAGGCCCCACACTGTCAGTGCAGAGCCTGATGCGGGGCTTGAGCTGACAAACTGTGTGATCATGACCTGAGCTGAAATCAAAAGTCAAATGCTTACTGCACCAAGCCACCCGGGCGCCCCATTGTGACACTTCCTTTTCTTTTTTTTTAAACAGTTTATTGTCACATTGGTTTCCATACAACACCCAGTGCTCTTCCCCACAAGTGCCCTCCTCCATCACCACCACCTCTTTTCCCCCTCCCCCTTCAACCCTCAGTTCATTTTCAGCATTCAGTAGTCTCTCAAGTTTTACGTCCCTCTCTCTCCCCAACTCTCTTTCCCTCTTCCCCTCCCCCTGGTCCTCCATTAGGTTTCTCCTGTTTTCCTGTTAGACCTATGAGTACAAACATATGGTTTCTGTCCTTCTCTGCCTGACTTATTTCGCTTAGCATGACACCCTCAAGGTCCATCCACTTTCCTACAAATGGCCATATATCATTCTTTCTCATTGCCATGTAGTACTCCATTGTGTATATATACCACATCTTCTTGATCCACTCATCAGGTGATGGACATTTAGGCTCTATCCATGTTTTGGCTATTGTTGACAGTGCTGCTATGAACATTGGGGTACATGTGCTCCTATGCCTCAGCACTTCTGTATCCCTTGGGTAAATCCCTAGCAGTGCTATTGCTGGGTCATAAGGGAGTTCTATGAAAATATGACACTTCCATTTTGATAGGAGCATATAAACAACAAGCGGCAGCCTTTATAAGTCTGTACATTATTTGGTTTGTTACAGTGGAGTAGGAGCAATGGGAAAAAAAATAGAATGGTGTGGAAAGTACAGGACTGTGTTAGAGGACTGTGATTTAAATGGGTTGGTCAGGGTCGAGTTTACTGAAAGGAACACAAAGACTTGTAAAAGGTATGGAAGAACCAAATAGAAAAAATTCTGAAAAGCCACTTTTATTTCACTACCCCTCTTGCCTCTGTGATTGTTCCTTCTTTCTACAGAGGTTATCAGTGTGCAGTCTTTTCCTCCAGACTTTTTCTTCTCATTTACATACAGATATGCAAATGAAGAAACCTATATCATATTTAAAATGTGAATGGGATTATAAAAGCTATAAATTTATTTTTTATTGAAGTAGAGTTGACACAATGTTACATTCATTTCAGGTGTACCACATGGTGATTCCACCAAAATGTCTTTTTGGTTTTTGCAACTTGCCTTATGTCTTCCACATTATTTGTTATAGATCTGTCTCTGTTTTAACTGCCAAATAGTATTACCTTGGATGGATTGAAGTGGTTTATTTAACCATTAACTTTGTGAGCGTTCAGGTGACTGTTAGAAACTGCATTCCATTAACATTTTGTGTATGCATTTTGAGGGGCACATGTGCAGGTAAAGTAATTTAAAGAATTTAAAGACCTGTGGTTACTCACTTGACAAAATCCAGTTTTGGGATTTTCAATAGCTGCTATCAAAAGCTAAACCATTTTAAATATCTTACATTTTTATTTGTCAATTATATCTTAATAAAGTTGAGACTAGAAAAAGCAGCACCAATTTATATAGCCTCTGACAGTGTGCCTTGTGCCTTGAAACATCTTTGAGGGTGAAAATGCTTACCTGTGCCAAGTGGCATGTTTAAATGCAAGTGTTTACATTTTGATAAGCTTTCCAAGAGTGCTCATCCTTTAAATCACAGTTTATTTAGTTGACTGACTAGAAGCTACTGGAAGACTAGGCTAGTATTTTATACATATTTCTGTCCCCTTTGCATCTGGTAGACACTCTAGCCATGTTTGTTGGTGACATGAATACCCACCCACTGAAACAGACATTAAACAGGTGCCTGAAGAAGCCTGTCATATTTATGAGTAGGTCAGAAGTGAGCGGAAAAACCCAAAGATGTCATTTAATTGAGCTGAAGTTCAGAGACGGTAGATTGACTTAGTAGATCCACGTTCAGGCAGAGGAAGCTAGTCTGATGAAGGGAGGGGGTGCTGTAGGAATGCTTAATTCGTAAAGGGCTAGTTGGCTTCCCTAGGAAGTAGAAGGCAGCACATCCAGGTATTACAGGGTTTGTTGGAGAAGACTAAGAAGGGAGGATGTGCCTGGTACTGGGCTGTACTGGGAGGTCCTTCTAAATTGAAAGAGAGTTCCCAGTGTGACCTATAAAGTTCTAGAGTTACACTACTCATCTTCAGGTTCATAGCCAAATCCATCTGAAAGCTGGTCCTCCTGTGTTTCTAACCTGACATTTTTTGGAAATAGCCTTGCAAAGTATTAGTTATGACCTGCCAGTAACTCACAGTTTGTAATAAGTAGATACATTTGTGCTCATTTCACTTATTTATTATATTCCTTCTTGGAATATAATGGAAGCCAGTGGTAGAACTTAATCTTAATAATACAATAGTATTAATAATGAAGTTAATTGAGCAAATATTTAATCTGTGCCTGATTTTTACATGAAGCAGTGCTCGGTATTGTGGCATTGTGGGAATTACACAAAAGCAAAGGAGAGAGCCCTGCTCTCTAGAAACTTCTTATCTCTTTGGAGGTAGGGGTCAGACATAGTATTTACAAGACTGGCTTCCTCATGTGGGGGTTTCCTATTTGCCATCCTAGCTTTAATAAAACCTTTCAATTATTACCTCATTAGTGATCTTTTTGACCAGTGATTTGGGACTCTGTTTTTGTCAGATTCTGCAAATAATATATGTTTTATCATTTTTAAAATCAATTTTGCCTTATATCCTCATTTTCTACATAAAAGTAAAATTGCCTTTATCTTTACGTTCACACTTTCTTTGCGTTTCCTTTAACCAAGGGAGACATTTGCTAAGGCTTCTACTCAAGAAGCATTCTTTTTACCACAGTCTCTCTGTTAGGTGGCATGAAAACAGATGCTTTATAACCCTGGCTTCACATCAGAAAAGCTGACAGCTTTACAAATGCAGATGCCCAGAACTCACCCTCAGATTCTGATTCGGTAGTTAGCGGGGATGTCCAGGCACATCTGATTTTCAGAAAGCTGCTCATGTGGCTGATACATGGCTAGGATCAGAAACCCCACCAAATTGCTCTGAATCCAAAAGTCCACACTGAAATCCTGGGAGATTGGTGCTCAACATTCCTGCATATTTGCTTTAAATATCTATCTGTCAGAAATGTCAAAAAGAAAAAAAGAGAGGAAGAGAAGAGAAAAAACTATGAACGATGATTCAGAGACCCCTCGGAGTTGTCCTTATTTAATCAAGCGTAACAAAGGCAGGTGGAAGGTTTCTTGACCCAGCCCTTGTCCAGCCATAAGAGAGATATTGATGAATTTAATTACAGAATCAAGGCGAGGTTAATTGTAAAAATGTTGTTTCCTGACTGTGATATTTTGTTCTGAGGAGAAAATAAATATAGTGTGGATTGAGGTTGAGTTAATTTTAATAGTGGTAAGTCACAGTGAGGAAGCTAAATTATTGCGTATGTTTACTCATTGCTATTAACTGATTGTTAAAACTGCCATTAGCTTTTTTAATGTATTTCTGATGACATTGTGTTTCCCAAATGCCTGTTCGCTCTGATAACGTGTTTTTTTTTATATCCATTTGTAGATGGAGGAAAAGATTTGACTTCTCCCTCCAGATTTATTATACTTAGCCCTGTCATCAGAGCTGGCTTTAACTTGATACCTTTATGCCACCATTTTCTAAAAGATGTTCTTATTTCAAATGACTGGCTTTCTGACCTTTTTTGTGATAAAGCTATATTTGTGATCAGAAATCTTCTATATTTCTGAAAATCTTCTATTTTGTAATAATTTTAGATATCAAGAAAAGGTACAAAGATGATTAGCATTCCCATACACTCTTCACCCAGGACCCCCCACTGTTAAATTCTTATGTGACCCTGGTACATGTCACAACTAAGGGGTGAAGGTGCTACATTACTATCCACTAAACCTCGGAATGTGTTCATATTTCACTAGATTGTCTACTAAAATCCCTTTTTTTTTTGTCTCAGGATCCAATCCAGTATAACACACTGCATTTAGCCACAGTATTTTTAAAAATAGAAAATGAGAAGATTAAGCAGAGCTCTATGGAAAATTAGCAGACATTGTCTCTTTCTTTTTCCTATTCTGGGATCTTTCCGTCTCTTTTACCCAGTCCCAGAGGACTGTTTCCCGGGTGGTGTCCACCATTAAACTGTCCTTCTCTTCCCCTCCTGTCAAAACACCCATTCTCTCAAATGCACTTCTTTTTATTTTTAATGTTTATTTATTTATTTTGAGAGAGAGCACAAGCAGGGGAGGGGCAGAGAGACGGAGAGAGAGAATCCCAAGCAGTCTCCATGCTGTCAGTGCAGAACCAACAACGGGCTCAAACTCATGAACTATCAGATCATGACCTGAGCCAAAATCAAGTCAGATGCTTAACCGACCGAGCCACCCAGGCTTCCTTTGAATATACTTCTTATAACAAACTGTTTAAAAGCAAAAAAAAAAAAAAAAATTTCAGTAAGCAAACCTCTGTTATACTGTGATGAATAACACCTGTTTAATATGTTAGCTTTCTCGTAAGCTTTTCTATTTAAAAATGTATGCCCGTTGGGGTGCCTGGGTGGCTCAGTTGGTTGAGCATATCTCACTCTTGATTTCAGCTCAGGTCAGGATGCCAGGGTTGTGGGATCTAGCCCCACATCAGGCTCTGCTCTGAACATGGAGACTGCTTAAGATTCTGTCTCTCCCTCCTCCCCTCTCCCCAGCTCGTACGCTTTCTCTCTCTCAAAAAAAAAAATGTGCCACAAAAGGCATAAGCTGAACTGATAGAATGAGGTCCATAATGATGAAATTTGGAGGATTCTAGTTGGTTGCGAAAGAAGGTGTTTTGTATAGGGAACTTCCCTCTCCATCGGTCTTGCGAATCTCTTCGTATTTTCCCAGATTGCTTCTGCACCAGTGAGAGCCAGAGGCTGGTCCCTTCATTAAATGCAGGATTGCACCTCCAGAGTGAGTGTGCACAAGGTGTGTGGGGATCCAGCCCCCGGTGCAGGTAGCTAGCTCTCCATCCTGATGATGGCCCAGGAATAAGGGAGCAGAGCAGGAGATGGGACCTCCTGCAGAGGAAGACAAGTTTTTGTCTCTACTAAATGCCATTAAGGTTTTTCAGTGTGCAGTACTCCTTTGACTAGAGGTAGGATATTCTGTAAGTGCTGATGTGGCTTTTGGTTGTATCCCAAACCTTAATTGAGATTATGGGATCAGCCAGCCTGAAAGATTCTTCACGAAAGATCATTTGGTGTAGGCTCAGGTCCTCTGGCTGTTTAAAGAATACAGGTTGGTTGTTCTTCTTACATAGTCCCATGCCCCCAACATTTTATGAAAATTTTCAAAAATATAGCAACAGTAGAAGTATTTTACAGCAAACATCTATGTACCTACACCTAGATCCTACCATTACTATACTTGGTTTATCATGTACACATCTACTCATTCATCAGTCTGTCTTCATTTTTTTGAGGCATCTCAAAGTAAATTGCACATGTCAGTACACTTCCGCCTGTTACTTCATTACTAACAGTTATTTTGAGAAAGCACAGAGAGTAACAATTTCATGGTCTTTAAGTTTAGAAAACTTGCTGCAAAAAATTTCTGATGACTTCTGATTGTTTTAGAATTGATAGTAAGTTTAGAAAATATGGTTGTTTTTTCATTTTTCTTGCTGCTGCTCTTCTAGTTTTATATTCTGATCTTTCAAGTTTTGTTCAAGGGCAGAGTTCACAAAAAGTAGGGTCGAGGCAGAAATACTTTTGGTATCACGTTAGGATTGGATTTCCAACTTTGAGAAACAAATTGTAACCTGTTGTTCTGGCTTTTCTTTTGGGGGAAATGTGTTTTAAAAGTCTAACTACTTATATACTTTTTAATCCAGCGAATAAATCATTCAAAGTAATTAACGGTTAAGTAATGATTAGAGGGTACTAATCCTAACATCCTTTCATTGGGGACCTTTAATGTTGGACTATGTCATATAGGTATAAAACCTATAGAAATTGTGCAACAGGAAAAAAATGGTCCTAGAACATCTTTATGTTATCAAATTTATCAAATTTAAATTATCCAATAGTCCGTGCCTTTTCGCTTTGGCTCAGTGGCTCTCTGAAAGCATCAGGATCACCCAGGGCACTCTTTTTTTTTTTTTTTTAATAGTTTATTGTCAAATTGGTTTCCATACAACACCCAGTGCTCTTCCCCACAAGTGCCCTCCTCCATCACCACCACTTCTTTTCCCCCTCCCCCTTCCCCTTCAACTCTCATTCTCCTGTCTCTGTGAATTCTGAATCCTAGCCTAGGTGGGCCCAGGAATCTTTGCCATGTGTCCTAGGTGATTCTGATGCACATCGTCAAAGGACCACACTTTGGGGAAAAACTGCTTTACAATTACTTATGTTAACATTGTCTTTGATAACTGGGACTTAATGTAACTACACTGACCTTGATGTCTCATTTTGGTTTCCTTAAGTGCTGTAACGGTGGCTCTCTTAACAGATGGCGGTGAATGCCGGCAGTTTACCTGAGCAAATACGGTCCCTTTCTGTGCAGGACCCTCAGGTATGTTTCTCTACCAGGCCTTTATGTTTGATTTGTAGATCTGTTTTTAGAAAAACCATTTTAGGAAGGTAGACCGTTTCAGGGCAGTCCATCAGAATCAGGGCCTTGTAAACTCTTTTTTTTTTTTTAATAGGCATGGAAAAAAGAGTACTGTTACTGTTGACCATGATTTTCAGGACACCCAACCTTTAAATGATAGGTTCAAGAGCAAGGATTGATTATCAGACTGCTTCTGAAATTGTTGGCACTGTGTGAAATAAGATAAGGAAAGAAAATGACTCCCCATTCAGTTAGATTCGAGCTATAAAACAGTATAGTTAATTGATGCTTTTTTCTTTTTGGCTTCTGATTGGATTTCTATAACCTGTTTTCATAATTCTTTTATCATTGAATTTTATGGGCCAATTTATCTCTACAACTTGCCTTGTAAAAATAAAAGTCCACTGACTGTGAAATGCATTTATACTAAAATTTACATGGCAGAAAACATGCGCCGTGAGTCGTGTTGGGTGCTGGTGAAGGGTGCTGAGCAGTGCAGGGGTGGGGCATGGACTTGGAACCAGAGTGCCGCCCCCCATTCTGGCTTCACTGTATAACTAATAAACAAGCCCTCTTGCTCTCAAAGTCATTATACTATCAAGTCTCACCAGCCTTAGGATCACAACTTTGTCCCCTAAATCTGCACATCCATTGATAAATTCATTTTTATCCTACCTGTTGTGTGTTTTGTGAAATCAGCAGTATACTGAGGAGAGAATAACGGAATTTCATGGTTGCAGAAAGTCTGTCTTGAGGTCAGACAGCTAGTCCTTGGCCCTTATTTTATAGCTGAGAAAGCATAAGCTTGCAGAAGTTAAGTGGCTCATGCAAGGTCATTTAACTGGTTAGAGGATTCAGTTTAGGTCTTTTTACTCCATATCAAGCAACTCAGCAAAACACCTGGAGATAAACTGCCGGGACTGGTTGAATAACAAAAGGCAAGTGAGGAATAATAATTTGTCAGGAGGCGAGTAGAATAAGGGAAACAAAGGGGATTAAGATAACTAGTATTATATACCATGTAGTTGATGAGTTGTTTTCATATATTTGTTCTTCTGGCAAACTTTTGAGACAGGTGTGATCCCCATTTTATAAGTGAGAAAATGGGTTCAGAGAATGACTTGCTCGTGGTTGCATGTCTGGTCAGTGGCAGAGCCAAGTCTTGACCCGAAATCTCTATTTTTCTACTCCAACAAGAAGGTCTGATCGTGTCCAAGGATCTGTGGGAGTAGGAGGAGCAATGGAGTAGAGGCATTTGTGGTTCATGATTTACATTTATGGAAATAGGTTCTAGGTGAGAAACGCAGGGAAGACCATCAGTGACCACATCTGCCGGATCCCACCTTCCTTTGCATCCTGAGGTTGAAGGTGCCCAACCGTTGTGCCTCAGCAAATCCCAGTGGGTGTGGTCCGTGGCTGGGGTTGCAAGATGCTCCTTTAAGATGCCTGACCCTTCTTCTTTGGACTTGCTGCAGCTGATGCCTGTTGTTCATAGGACCCACCCTACCACTGAGGTTTTCTGTTTGAAATATTCGGACCTCCAATTGTGACAGGAATTAGGCATCATTCCAGCCTTCACATGGGGGTACTATTGTGGCCAAACAGGACCTGCCCTGTGTAAAGACCGAGTTTTGAAATTTCCAGGGAGGGTCATGTGAATCAAGGGATATCATGATTTTATTCATTTGTTTTTCCAAGGTTATAATGGTGTCTGTGGTTTTGTTTTTAAAGGGCCTACCCAACGCTAGCGAAGACTATAGAGAAGCTTCTTGCGCTGTGAACCTCGTTTTAAGATTAAGGTAAATAATATTGTTTATTTTGTATTGCTTTTCCTGTAATACAATATTCTTATCTTCTTCATTAAATCTTAATGATATTAGCATAAAATAAAATTGTTAACTTACTTGATTTCCACAAACAACCAGTGTATGCGGTATGCCAGGACCAATGGGTCTTTTTCTAATTGCTTACTAAAGAAGAATAAGAAAGAAAGCCCCCATATGAGCGTGTCTGCAGGCTCAGGCTACCCTTCATTAAGGTTTTTTTTCCCTTGCCTTTTCTTTGTTAGGCTTTCTTTTCCTTAAAATTTTTTTTACAATGTAAGATCACAGTAAGAGATTTTTAATGAGTTTCTTTCACACCTCGGCAGTCAGTCTCTGACAGAAATAAACCATGCTTGTACTACAAGTTGCCTGTTCAGAACATTTTTCAGTGGCAGGTTTGATCAGCTACTGTGGAGAAATGACAGATGTATTTTGAAAGAAGCCTCCGTCTTCTAGGAAATGGATACAAATATGGTGCCTGACAGTTTAGACTTTGCATCTAGTGAATGAAAAGTTCTTTCTGTGTCATGGATTTTTGAATGTTGAGGTCCATCCTAAGATGATATTTTTTGTTAAGAATATGGTCTCTTAAAGCACATTTGCTTCCACTTAATTATAATAAACAGCATAATTTACCAGGTCAATCAGAATGCTGTCACATTTTTGAAGATGATTTAAAATAAGTTACATGTATGTTCTCCTTTGACAATTAGACAAATAAAGCACATGGCTGATGGACCATTTTCAGAGTCATGGCTATAAAAAGCACATTCATTTTCAAGGTTAGTTTCCAGCCCTCTGAGTATCTCAGACTGTCAGGGTGGATAATCGTCGCCATAATCACCCCTTACTTGGGCTGGTCATTTACAATCTGTGGTGTGTTTTCACACACTTAACCAGGGGAGCTGCACAATAAGGCTTGGTGTGATTTAATTCAGAGATGATTTCCTGGTCAAGAAGTGAAATTATCACAAGACTATTGCCCTTGTATTTAAAAGTGTCCTTGAAGGCACCTAGGTGGCTCAGTCAGTTGAGCGTCCAGATTCGGCTTAGGTCATGATCTCACGGTTCGTGGGTTCGAGCCCCGCGGTGGGCTCTGTGCTGACAGCTAGCTCAGAGCCTGGAGCCTGCTTTGGATTCTGTGTCTCCCTCTTTCTGACCCTCCCTTGCTTGCACTGTCTCTCTCTCTCTCTCTCAAAAATAAATAAATATTAAAAAAAAATTTTTTTTGAAAGTGTCCTTGATTATGATTCACAGTTAAGTATATTTATTGCTCTCCAAAGAATGAAATAGCCCATGCCTTTTTTATTTGACTTTGGAACCAGGTACTACTTTCGTGTATTTTTCACTTGTTCATTTCTTTTTATTCATTCCACTGATACATATGGTACAATCACGGTGCCAGGCTCCCTGTTGATTCCTGAGACACAGTTGTGAGTGAGACTGTGGAGGTTACCATCCAGCCCACTTGAGCGTGCGGTGTTGGGAGTGACCTTCCGAGAGGGGTTATCGAGTCTCCTACTTTACATAAGCAGGAGTGTTTTCTTTAGTGGTACACTAGATATTTAGCTAGCTTCTGTGCAGACTTTGACTCTTTTTCCATGGATCGCTCCTATGATGCTTCAATGCTTTGTTACGGTTCTATCTTCTTCCCTGAGATTCAGTTGCTCTTCCTGTTCTGGGCTCCCATGGGCTCAAATTCTGGCCCTTAGAGGAGATATCAGGTTCTCTGGATAAAAGTCTTCTGGAGAGCGTTTTAAAATGCATACATATTCCTGAGCCAAAGCTCCAGATACAGTTTTGGTCTAGGTACAAGAATGATATACAAGTCCATTCCCTTGTTTTTCTGAGAGCCATTTTTTTTTTTTTTAACAAGATTTGTTCCTTTTTCCTAGGCAAAACAGTCCGAGTAACCTTGCTTCTCATAATATAAGTCTATATCCTCCTCACAATTCTGGTTGTTCACCTTTATTGACGTGTAGCCTGTACCTGCTTTTGTTACTTTTTTCTTCATGGCTCTGGGTGGTTTTATCCTAAGTTTGTGGCTTAGATCCCAGTCCTATATGATCTTAATGAAGAAAGGGTTCTACATTCAAATAAGCTAAGACACAATGCTTAGTGACCATCTATATGTACACACACACACACACACACACACACACACACACATACTTTATTTTGTAAATCGCAAGGAATATGAACATATTAAAGTTTCCAGTATGTCCTATAGGGAATGAATGTAACTTGGTTCACTCTAAAGCCCATTTGACCTCAGAACTTTGTTCATGGAGTTGTTTTCTAGTTTAATGTTGTAGCACCCATATGTAAATGCAGGCTCCAGTTGTGGCCTTAGCAGGCTGGGATACAGTAGCAGGATTATATGATTTTTCTTTCCTGTTTATAATCAGTATTTCTCCTAAATCAGCATAAATTTTCATGCTTTTTGAAATAGCTGTGCACTTCGGTGACAGATCTAGCATGACCTAACAGCCAAACAAAAGCTCTGATTTTGTTTTTCCCTTTTGGAAGGCTGTCAAGCCTAATTGGAAGTGCATCTTGTGTTTTCAAACTCACTCGGTATGTCTTAACATTTGTCACTGTAATCGTGAACCTGTTGGGTTTTGACCATTGCTTGTCCTCCCCGCCCCATGCATTTCACTCATGATTGTCAGTGTGTCATATTAGTTATCATGTTGGAGTACATGTCATTTGCCAGTCTGATGAACCAGTCTTTACATCTTTATCCACAGCATTGATTTTACATGTTCAACAGTTTAAGTAGAACAGTCATCTGGCATCTGTTAGAAACCACTCACTTTCTGCATGGCTTTCAATAATTAGCTAGTATTTTTTGTTATAGTTGCTTAACCAGAAACAAATCCTATTGACTTTACTGCTTTTTACAGAGGGATATATTAAGAAGATCCATTTAAATCTGTTACTGAAATTAGAGCTATCAATGATTTTTTTTTCTGAATCTAACCACCTAGGAACACTTTGAAAAATAGAAATGAATTATATTTTCTTGTTTTAGATTTTAGTATGACTTTTGGTGGATATATGTTCAGGCCTAGTTGTATACATTATTTTCTCTAAATGTATTCAAGGTAATTGACCAGTTTTGTTTTTGTTTCCACATTTGAGAACTCATGAATCTTTCAAAATATACAGTTGATCTCCTCTCAGGGCAATCCCTGTACTTTGAGAAATAACCTTTTATAGTTAAAAGTTAAATGCTGAGGAACCTCCACACTGTTTTC
Source organism: Suricata suricatta (assembly GCF_006229205.1). Classification (NCBI taxonomy): domain Eukaryota; kingdom Metazoa; phylum Chordata; class Mammalia; order Carnivora; family Herpestidae; genus Suricata; species Suricata suricatta. The sequence continues at coordinate 61,640,741 of NC_043702.1, forward strand.
CAGAGCGGCTGCACCAGTTTACATTCCCACCAACAGTGCAGGAAGGTGCCCGTCTCTCCACACCCTCGCCAGCATCTATAGTCTCTTGATTTGTTCATTTTAGCCACTCTGACTGGTGTGAGGTGGTATCTCAGTGTGGTTTTGATTTGTGTTTCCCTGATGATGATTGATGTTGAGCATCGTTTCACGAAACCAATTTGACAATAAACTATTTAAAAAAAAAAGAAAGAAAAAATATACAATACTCCAGTGGATTTTCTATTGTATTGGGAAAATTACCAGAAATGATAATAGCAATTATAGGTACTACTTTGAAAAATAAACGGTATTTATTTTATAGATATGTTTTTCCTACCTATTTTGGATATGAGGATAGTAATGCCTAAATTAATTTTCAATAAAACAATTGTAAAGTGTTAAAAAAAAAAAGTTAAATGCTGTTAAGTTTCTGTGGTCACCCTGTGCTGACGTGAATGTAAGCAGCACATACACATATTCTTTCTGTATTTCTTGAGCAACTGCTCCATGCACAGCATTGTGTTACAATGGGGAAACAAAACAAAAGACAAATTCCTTGCCCTCTAGGAACTTACATTCTAGAGGCAGGGAGAGGAAATGTTCAAATATCCATATTACGTACATGATGTCAGGTTCTCTAAATGAAAATCTATATCTGGAAGATAGAAAGTAATGGGGTGCTAGCCTATAGAAAGGAAAGCATATGAGTTTTCTATTACTGTGTAACAGATTACCACAAATTGAGTGACTTAAAACAACACCCATTTATTATCTCAGTTTCTGTAGGTCAGATGTCTGGGCGCAGCTTAGATGGGCTCTCTGCTCTGTCTCACAAGACTGCAATTAAGTCATTCTCATCTGGAGCTCAAGGTCTTTTTCCAGTTAATTTGAGAATTGGCAGAATTCAGTTCCTGACAGCTATGGACTGAGGTCCTTGGATTCTGTACAGGCTACCCACTCCACACAAGTTCATGGTACAACTTTGCCTTTTTCAAGGGCAGGAGGAAACCATCTCCCCTCCCCTTCAAGAGCTCAATCCCTCTGTTAAAGGTGTTTCACCTGATTAAGCCCATCCCATCTAAGTTAATGTCCCTTTAGATTAAGTCAGAATCAACTGCTTTGAAACTCTAATTATATCTGCAAAATCCCTTTACTTTTGCTATATCACATAACTTAATCATGGGAGTGACAGCCCATTGTATTTAAAGGTCTTGGTCAGACCCATTGAAGAGGATTATGCAGGGCCTGTACACCAGGGGACAGCGGTATTGGAGAGTAGCATAGAGTTCTGCCTACCACAAAAGGGCTTTCTAAATTAAGTAGTGTTTGAGCATATACCTGGCAGATGTCAAGAATCAAGCCATGAGATAGTTTGCAGGAAGAGAGTTCCAGGCAGAGCAAACAGTGATGGCAAAGATGCTAAGTAGGAAGCATGTTATAAGCAATTATAAAAAGAGCCAGGGAAATAGTGTGGCCAGAGGGGTAGGTGAGCAGGCTAGAGAGTTAGCAGGGTCTGAATCATGTAGGGCCTTGGAGCCTGTGGTGAAGACTTTGGACTTTACTGTTAATGGGTGGGAAATCATTGGAGGCTTGCGAGCCTGAGTTAGATTTTATTTTATTTTACTTTATTTTGTTTTTAATGTTTATTTTTGAGAGAGAGAGGAGGGGAGAGGCAGAGAGAGGGAGATAGATGATCCCAAGCAGGCTCTGTGCTGTCAGTGAAAAGCCCCCTCTGGGATTCAAACTCACAAACTGTGAGATCATGAACTGAGCTGAAGTCAGACACTTAACCAACTGAGCCACCCAGGTGCCCCTGAGCCACATTTTAAAACAAGCATGGTGATTGAGTTACAGGCAACAGACCATACAGAGACTATTTAGGATGGAAGCAGAGAGCCCATGGATAGCCAATGGCAGTGATGTAAAGAGTGATGATATGACCTGGGCCAGAGTGAAGAGTAATGGAGGTGGCAAGTAAGTATTGAATTCTGGAGAGACAGGTGAGCACTCAAAGGTTACTCAAAGCTTGGGCCTGAAAATATGGACAAATGAAGGGAAAGAGAGTTGGAGTTGCAAGTTTGAGTGGAATCAAGAATTCAATGCCAGAAGTACTCAATTTGAGTTGTCTAGTGGATATCTCTGTGTGATGTCAAATAGGCATTTGACTGGATGAGTCTAGATTTCAAAGGAGATTTTGTTCTGGGCTCAAGATACTAATCTGGGAACTATTGGCACATATGGTATTTAAAGCTGTGAAGTTGGATGAGATCACCCAGGGAGTGGGTGAAGATAGAGAAGTAGGTGTCACATGTGTGAGGAGCAGTCAACAGACTGATAAGGACAGGCTGGTGCGGTAGAGGAGAGAATGGTGGTCCTTATAAACCGAACAGAAGAAATGGCTCAAGAAGGGGTGATAAACTACAACAGTTGCTATTATAGATCAAGTAAAATGGGAACTAAGAATTTGCATATATGGCAAAATGGAGCACATTCTTGACCTTGGCAAGAGTTGTTTCAGTGGCGTCTTGGGGACAAAAGCCTGTCTGAATTAGATTTGGGATGGCGTGGCAAGAGAGAACACCAGAAAGCAAGTACAGATTACTTGTTAGTATAGACGTTTCTTAACAGAAAGTTACTATACAGGCGAACAAAGAAATGGGGTGGTAGCCCAATGAAAATATGTAGTGAAGGGAGGTTTTTTTTTTTTTTAAATTTTTAAATGTTTATCTGTTTTTAAGAGAGAGAGTGAACAGGGGAGGTGCAGAGAGACAGGGAGACACAGAATCTGAAGCAGGCGCCAGGCTCTGAGCCATTAGCACAGAGCCCAATGGCGGGGCTTGAACCCACAAACCACGAGATCATGACCTGAGCCAAAATTGGATGCTTAACTGACTGGGCCACCGAGGCATCCCTGGGAGTTGTTTTTTTAAAAAGGCATTGTTTATAAGTTAATGGGAATGATCCAGTAGAGAAGGAAACGAAGGAAACATGGAATGAGAGAGACAATGTTCTAAGACTGGTGTCCTCAGATGGGTAGGAAGGGCTGATAACTAGGCATCCATGTAGATATCAGCCTTAGTCAGGAGTATGGAGAGGTCACCTGCTGGACAGCACAGCCATGATGGCAGAAGGGTGGGCAGATGAGCAAGGTGGTTGGTATGTGGATACGGGAAAGTAGAAGTCTTTTGTTGTTTATATTTTCTCAGTAAAATAAGGAGTGTGATCCGTTGAAAGTGAGGAAGGAAAAGATGTTTGGGGTTTGAGAGATGAAGGAAATCATTGTGTAGGAGATTTGGAATGTAAATTTACCTGGGAAATGTATAATGGGCAGGATGCACCAGTAATCTCTTGAAGTTAGTGATTGTGACTTTCAGGTGGAGCTGGTTGCTTGATCCCTGAGATGAACTAATTCTTGATGTCCCATGATATAACTCTGTGTGCATGTGTGTGTGGTTATAATTGACACAGAAACACAGCATTTAGCAACATTCATAGAGGAGTCTGTTTAAGAATCACTGTTAAATCATAAACAAATATGGGTCATGGAGTCCCCCTCAGTGATCTGCACACAAGGTGGCAGTCACCTGCCCTCCTCTCATGCCGCCAGCCAGCACTCCCTTATATGTCCACTTCCTTCTCTTAGAAACCTCCAAAGGTACATGCTCCTCAAGAATCAAAGCCCTGACACCCGGTGTTCGTCCCCATCATACAATTTCTTCATTCCTTGTTCCCCATTTGAAATATACTCGAGATCATTTGTCCCTTCCATGTGCCCCAATAAACTACCTCCTAAACCAGCCCGTATTAAGGGAAGATGGAAAGATTGTTCTAGCCAGTGTTTATTTGATTAGAAAATCCACGTCTTCTTTTGTACCTCTCTCATTCCTTTCCACGTCAAGAATCTGATGTGTGTACATACATGTAAATAAACACATATAGCAAAAATATACCCTCACTCTGCTTTTGCAAATCACTGGTCTAGACCACGTGCAGCTGTCAGGTACTGGGAAATAGTATGCTTGTCCCTCCTTTTTCCCTGTGGCCATCTGGGCATAACATTTATGTTTACTGTGCTCCACAAGCTAGTGGGTAGAGACATGAATTCAAACGGGCCTTTCATCAGTCCTTACCTAATGCCATATGGGTAACTGCCCTCTTAGTGCTTGGAAAAGGTCATTCTGACTTTCTTTGTGACATAGCACTTCATAGATTTACCTGCCAGGAATGTGGTTTCTTCCTCCCTCCTCGTACCCCTAGTTCCAAGATGCCAGGTGAGCCTCCCCTTTAGAAGTCGGAAACTGGGAAATATTTTACTTTTCAAAATGTCACATTCTATAACAAAAGACAAATACATAATAGCTGCAAGTAATATATTTGTTTCTCCATTATTCATTTCTGGTAATCATAGGCAAAAAGCTGAAAAGGCAAAGACTAATTTCTTCCTTGAAAAAATATACTATTGCTTTTATCTTATTCTTAAAACTGACCTGTTATTATAAATCTAGAGAAAAGCAATTAGACCTTAGGTCTCAATGTTAAATGCTGGAGATAGTGAAAATGTAGATTTTTCTTTTTCCTTTTGTGTACTTTTATGCAAATGTTTTCTTGCCAGCTGTAATATATGTATATCATATATACATATGTGTATATCATATTATACATGCATGTATTATATGTGTATGTTATATAGATATATGTATGTGCATATATCACACACACACGTATAATGTATATACATACATATGTATAATGTCATCTGTGTTATTGAAAAACTTATCAAGGTACAACATAAGGAAATCTGTTTTTTTTAATTAAAAAATTTTTTTCTTTTATCTCTGAGAGACAGAGTGTGAGCAGGGGAGGGTCAGAAAGAGAGGGAGAGACAGAATCCGAAGACAGGCTCTAGCCTCTGAGCTAGCTATTAGCACAGACCCCGACACATGGCTCGAACCCACTAACCATGAGATCATGTCAAACTGAAGTCAGACGCTTAACCAACTGAGCCACCCAGGCGCCCCAATATAAGGAAATCTTAAAGACATCTTGGAGAAAAATGTTAAGTGAGCCATCTCATAATTTATATACTGTCAAGAGATGGTATGATAATTTCTGATTTGAGTTGAATATTGTACAAATATTTTGCCATTGGTATATTTTTCATAAAATAGAATAGTCATGTATTTGACATAAACATGTGTTTTTGAGAACCAGGCTCAGTGATTTGGAAAAATGATAAACTTATCAGTTAAATTGTTCATTCCTTTGTGTCAGATGCTGTTCATACTTTGACAGCTCAGTCCTATGGATTACAGTTAAAGCGTTGTTGAAGGTGACTGTGACAGTTGTCATACATAGATGCTCTGGCATGGTTTACTCATCAATTTGCTCATAATGAATTTCCCTTGTTACTAGGTGGCAGTATCATTAGACCTTGATGGGCCAATTAAATACCCCAGACTAACAAAACTGCTTCCCTGCTTGTAGGGAAAGATGATCTCTAGAGTAGGATATTTATTGTAAAAAAATTGCTTAGTGTAACAATATTGCTTAATTTGACCTAATATTTTAATCTCTATTAGAAGGTGAACTTAGCTATTGGTATAGACTTATTAGTAAACCATAATTTCATAAAGATGAAGCTGATAAACACAATGTTGATCACTATTTTAACATCAGTATGTCTGAATTTGAATTCCACATTATCATCATTCAGGAGGAATTAGAATTCTTAAATGGTTCTCTAGCCTGTAAAATTGTGTTAATTGCATAATTTTTACTAGTTAAGTGGATGGGAAGCTTGATTAATTTTCCCCAAAAGGTTAAATAGTGTGTGTATAGTGTTCAGTTGTGGCATTGCTCCCCGCCCCCCAACAAACTGCTTATTTATGACTTTCTTTGTGCAAGGCTTTGTTGAAAATCCAAAGATGAATAAGACAGGGATTCTGCACTCAAAGAGCTTACCATGTAGGCGGAGAGATCAGACCCTGCTCAAATGACTCTAACACAAGGTAGAGAGTAATAAAGGCAGTAAGAAGATAGATGAAAAGAAGAGCTATGGGCAGTTAAAGGAAGGTGAAAGCCCTATTGTTGAATGTTATCTTTGGGTTACTTGTTCCCGTGGTAACCAGTGTTTATTTATTTTTTTTAACATCCAGATTTTGAGAGGAGTAATGGTTAGGTTGAGTCCAGGGGCAGTGTTAGGCTGTGGTCTTCTGTAAAGGCCTTAACAGACTTAAATTATTTCTGACATGACTGCATTTGTTGTTCAGCAGAATGGTATGTATTATTATGTTGGGCACCTAGTTATTAGAAATATAGTCATTTACTATTAAAATATTTGGCATTTTACTTATTTGTTTTGAATGTTCTCTTTTGGTAAATTCCTTAGAGAACTGTAGTTACTGCTGTACTTCTTAGCTTTATTGTCAGTGAGATCCTTCACAAAGATGAAGATCCTACTGTGTGCCAGGCACTGAGCACTCTGTATGCTTGTCTTGGTTATCATCATAAAACCTCCACAACATCAGTCCTGCCGCTACTGACATTTCACAGATGAGGAGATGAAGGCTAAATTCATGGAGGCAATTTGTCCAATACGACACATCTCAGAAGAAGCAGACCCGGCTGTGAACCGAGGACTGTTTAACAGTCTTTCACTGGTCTCTGCTCTTCTCCACTTGACCCAATGGCCATGCTCTATTCACTTATATTTTGAGTGCAATAAGAAACTCATGTGCTGTTAGAATTGTTTATATTCACCTGTCTTCTCATGTAAATATTTTTTAAATAATGTTTCCTGATTAACTCATCATTAAATGTTGCAACAGGAGTATCTGAAAAATATTTTAGAAATGATGATGCAAATAGCAGTTTTATAATTTTAAAAGCACTGTCACATCACATGCCTATTTTCATTTTTCCTTTTTTCCTGTGTTTGCTCTCCACCGATGAAAAAGAGAGATGGGAGATGTTAAGTAACTTCCTGCTGTCACAGAGCTAGTGCATGCAGGCTGGAGAAGGGGTCTTCTGGTGTTAATCTGGTGATTTGGTGTGATGTAGGATGTAGGCCTTTGGCATATGTGAAATTTTTCTGATGGTAAACATGCTAAAGGAAGGAAGATTTATATTGAGAAAAAATTCATAATATAAGGAAAGCAAAGTAGAAGAATTAAAACCAATCGTGGGGAGAAAGTAGCCTGAGGAGTTAAGGCGGCAGAGCAGCATGGAGACCCTGAGCTTGCCTCGTCCCTGAAATGCAGCTAGATCAGCACCAAGCCATTTTGCACACCTAAGAAATTGATCTGACGATTCACATAACAATCTGCATAACCTGAGCCACAGAACTCAGCAGGTACGCAGTATGGAGAGGTAAACCAGGGGAGAGAAAAGCTGCCAAGGATAGGGAGCTACTTTTGTGGAGAGAGGAAAGAGAAAGGAGGAGAATGAAGCACATCAGGAGAGTGCAGGAAAAACACGCTCCCCCAAAAGTGCAAGAGAGAAAGAGTGAAAACACTCACAGGGGATTGAACAAGAAATCTGTCCCCCAAACCATTGATGGATGGGAGGAAAGGAGAGGGTTTCAATACCAACTGGAATTCGATAAACAGCAGAGCACAGTGTCTGAAGTTTCAGGAGCTCAATGCCTGGTGGTGTTCTGGTGAGGAAGTAGAGTGAATCCCCAGGAGCAGGTGGTGGGGCCTGAGGGGTCTGTGTGCCATATGGGAAGAAGTGGCTACCCTTCTTGGAGAGCATCGGGTAGAGGTCATACAGCCTCCCCAAAGGCAAAGGTCCTAGAAGACCCCAGAGAGCAGCCACATTTGCTGGTATTGGGACAAAGACACCAGAGTATCGTAAAACCTGACCATGGCAGTATGTTGTGGTTTGTCATAATCTCTGAACTTGTGTTGCTATGTGATTGCGTGAACGTTTTCTGGGGGGAAGCCAACGCCTAACCATTGTTCAGCAAGACCCTCCCCCAGAGAGTCAGCACAGGTTCAAGTCACAGAAGTCTCTAAAGTGTAGGATTTTGAAACATAACCCCATCTGAGATAAAACTCTGGATGGAGGTTTTACCTGGCAAGGCAAATGGCTTAGACATGGACACGGGGAGTGGAGGGAGGCCTAAGACAAAGGAGGGGTGCTTGATCATGAGTGCTTGATCAAGAGCGAAAGAGCATGGTACAAGACTTAAAGAAATTAGTGACTTATTATAAAAGAATGACATCTAAATCATAGGAGTCCCAGAAGATGAAGAGATAAAAAGGGGCAGAAGGTTTATGTGAACAAATTATAGTGGAAAACTTAGCTAATCTGGGAAAAGACATGGACATCAAAATCCAAGAAACACAGAGAACTCCCTTTACATGGAACAAAAACCAACCCATCATCAAGGCATATCATAGTCAAATTCACAAAATAACACAAAGAATTATGAAAGCAGCAAGGGATAAGAAGTCCTTAACCTATAAGAGAAGACAGATCAGATTTGCATTAGACCTATCCATAGAAACTTGGCAGGCCAGAAGGAGTGGCAGGGTATATTCAACATTCTGAATTGGAAGAATATGCAGCCAACAGTTTATTTAGCAAGGCTGTCTTTCAGAATAGAAGATATAAAGAGATTCCAAAACAAACGAAAACTAAAGGAGTTCATGATCACTAAACTAACTCTGCAAGAGATTTTAAAGAAGACTCTTTGAATGGAGAAGAGACAAAACAGGAAAAAAAAAACCCTCAAAAGCAATGAAGACTAGAAAGGACCAGAGAACATCACCAGAAACATCAACTCTACAGGCAGCACAATGGCACTAAATTCATATCTTTCAGTACTCACTCTAAATGTCAATGGACTAAATGCTCAAAGGACACAGGGTATGAGAATGAATAAGAAAACAAAACACATTTAGATGCTGCTTACCAGAAACCCATTTTAGATCTAAAGACACCTGCAAATTAAAAGTATGGGGATGGAGAGCCATCTATCATGATAATGGTTGTCAAAAGAAACCTGGGTAGCCAGCTTATATCAGACAAACCAGATTTTAAAATAAAGACTGTAGTAAGAGATGAAGAAGGGCTTTCTATCATAATTAAGGGGTCTATCCACCAAGATCTAACAGTTAGAAATGTTTATGCCCCCAATGTGGAAACAACGAAATGTATAAATCAGTTAACTACAAACATAAACGTATTGAGAATAATACTATAATTGTAAGAGACTTCAACATTACGCTTACAGCAATGGACAGATCATCTAAGCAGAAAATCAACAAGGAACAGATGGCTTTGAATGACACAGTAGACCAGAAAGATTTAACAGATTTTTCAGAACATTTCATCCTAAAGCAGCAGAATACACATTCTTCTCGAGTGCACATGGAACATTCTCCGGAACAGATCATATCAATACTGGGTTACAGATCAGCCGTCAATAAATACAAAATGATTGAGATCATTCCTTGCATATTTTCAGACCACAAAGCTATGAAACTCAACATCAACCACAAGAAAAAAATTGGAAAGACCACGATTATTTGGAGATTAAAGAACACATCCTACTAAAGAATGAATGGGTTAACCAAGAAATTAAAAAGGAAATTTGGAAATTAAATAGTATAAAGAGGCAATGAAAATGAAAACACGACAGCCCAAAACCTCTGGGATGCAGCAAAGGCCATCATAAGATGGTAGTATATAGCAATCTACCCCTTCCTAAAGAAAGAAGAAAGGTCTCAAATACACAACCTAACCTTACAACTATAAAAGAGCTGGAAAAAGAACAACAAATAAAGATTAGAGCAGAAATCAATGATACTGAAATAAAACAAAAATTGTAGAACAGATCAACAAAACCAGGAGCTGGTTCTTTGAAAGAATTAACAAAATTGATAAACCCCTAGCCAGATTGATCAAAAAGAAAAAGGAAGGGACCCAAATAAGTTAATTCACAAATGAAAGAAGAAAGATCACAACCAACACCGCAACAATACAAACAGTAATAAAAGACTATTATTAGCAATTATATACCAACAAACTGGGCAATCTGGAGGAAATGAACATATTCCTAGAAACATATAACTTATCAAAACTGTAACGGGAAGAAGTAGAAAATCTGAATAGACTCATAACCAGTAAGGAAATTGAATCAGTAATCAAAAATCCCCCAACAAACAAGAGTCTAGGGCCAGGTGGCTTTCCAGGGGGAATTCTACCAAATTTTAAAGAAGAGTTAATACCTATTCTTTTGAAGCTTTTCCAAAAAAATAGAAATGGAAAGAAAACTTCCATACTCATTTTATGAGTCCAGCATTACCTTGATTCCAAAACCAAAGACAGTAAAAGGGAGAACTACAGACCACTTTCCCTGATGAACATAGATGCAAATTCTCTCAAAAAGATACTAGCAAACCAGATCCAGCAATATGTTAGAAGAATTATTCACCATGATCAAGTGGGATATATTCCCTGGGATGCAGGGCTGGTTCAATATCTACAAATCAATCAATGTGATACATCACATTAATAAACGAAAGGGTACAAACCACATGATCCTCTCAATAGATGCTAAAAAAGCATTTGACAAAATACAGCATCCCTTCTTGATAAAAATTCTCAAGAAAGTAGGGTAGAAAGATCATACCTCAAGATCATAAAGGCCATATACAAAAGACCCACCGCTAATACCACCTCAATGGGGAAAAACTCAGAGCTTTGCCTCTAAAGTCAGGAACATGACAAGGATGTCCACTCACCTCTGTTATTCAACATAGTGTTGAAAGTCCTGGCCTCAGCAAACAGACAACATGAAGAAATAAAATCCAGATCAGCATGGAGGAAGTCAAACTTTCCCTCTTTGCAGATGACATGGTACTTTATGTGGAAAACCCAAAAGATTCCACAAAAAAAAACCAAACCTGCCAGAACTGATAGATGAATTCAGCAAAGTTGCAGGATATAAAATTGATGTACAGAAATCAGTTGCATTTCTATACACCAATAATGAAGCAGTAGAAAGAGAAGAAATCAATCCCATTTACAATTGCACCAAAACCCATAAAGTACCTAGGAATAAGCCTAACAAAAGAGGTGAAAAGTCTATACACTGAAAACTATAGAAAGTTTACAAAAGAAATTGAAGAAGACACCAAAAAAAATGGAAAAACATTCCATGTTCATGAACTGGAAGAACAAATATTGTTAAAATGTCAACACTACCCAAAGCAATCTACGTATTCATTGCAATCCCTATAAAACTAACACTAGCATTCTTCACAGAACAAACAGTCCTAGAATTTGCATGGAACCAGAAAAGAGCCTGAATAGCCAAAGCAGTCCTGAAAAAGAAAACCAAAGCTGGAGGCATTCTTCAAGCTGTATTACAAAGCTGTAATCACCAAGATAGTATGCTACTGGCACAAAAACAGGTACACAGATCAATGAATAGAATAAAGAATTCAGAAGTGGACCCAGAAACTTATGGCCAACTAATCTTTGACAAAGCAGAAAAGAATAGCCAAGGAAATAGAGACAGTCTCCTCAGCAAGTGGTGCTGGGAAAACTGGACAGCAACATGCAGAAGAATGAACCTGGACCACTTTCTTACACCATACACAAAAATGAACTCAAAGGTGATGAAAGACCTATACATAAGACAGGAAGCCATCAAAATCCTAGAGGAAAAGAAAGGCAACAACCTCTTTGACCTCGGCCACAGTAACTTCTTGCTTGACATGTCTCCAGAGGCAAGGGGAACAAAAGCAAAAATGAACTATTGAGACCTCATCAAGACAAAAAGCTTCTGCACAGTAAAAACTAAAAGGCAACTAATGGAATGGGAGAAGATACTGGCAAATGACATAGCGGATAAATGGTTACTATCCAAGGTCTGTAAACAACTTACCAAACTAAACACCTAAAAAACAAATAATCCAGTGAAGAAATGGGCAAAAGACATGATTAGATACTTTTCCAAAGAAGATATCCAGATAGCTAGCAGACACATGAAAAGCTGTTCAATATCACTCATCATCAGGCAAAAAACAATCAAAACTACAATGAGATACCACCTCACACCTGTCAAAATGTCTAAAACTAACGACATAGGCAACAACAGATGTTGGCAAGGATGCAAGAAAGAGGAGCCTTTTTCCACTGCTGATGGGAATGCAAACTGGTACAGCCACTCTGGAAAACAGTATGGAGGTTCCTGAAAAGATTAAAAATAAAATACTCTATGACTCAGCAATTGTTCATCTAGGTATTTATCCCTAGGATAAATACTGTTTTGTGCTGTTTTGAAGGGGCACATGAAGCCCGATGTTTATAGCAGCACTATCAACAATACATTATGAAAAGAGCCCAAGTGTCCATCAACTGTTAATGAATAAAGAAGATATGGGGGTGTGTGTGTGTGCGTGTGTGTGTGTGTGCGCGCACACTCACAGTGGAATACTCCTCGGATGAAAAAGAATGAAATCTTGCCATTTGCAACCATGTGCATGGAACTAGGAGGTATTATGCTAAGCAAAAAATCAGAGAAAGACAACTATCATATGATTTCACACATATATGGAATTTAAGATACAAAATATATGAACATAAGGGAAGGGAAGCAAAAATAATATAAAACAGAGGGAGGCAGACAATAAGAGACTCTTAAATACAGAGAACAAACTCAGAGTTCCTAGCAGGGTGTTGGGTAGGAGAATGGGCTAAATGGTTGAGAGGCATTAACCATTTACAGGAGAAACCTAATGAAGGACCAGGGGAAGGGGAAGAGGGAAAGATAGTTGGGGAGAGAGGGACTTGAAACTTGAGAGACTATTGAATACTAAAAATGAACTGAGGGTTGAAGGGGGATGGGAGGAAAAGAGGTGGTGGTGATGGAGGAGGGCACTTGTGGGGAAGAGCACTGGGTGTTGTATGGAAACTAATTTGACAATAAACTACTTAAAGAAAATAAAAAAATAGGGGTGCCTGGGTGGCTCCATTGGTTAAACATCCAGCTGCGGCTCAGGTCATGATCTCATGGTTTCTGGGTTCAATCCCCACATCAGGCTCTGTGCTGACAGCTAGCTCAGAGCCTGGAGCCTGCTTCAGATTGTGTCTCCCTCTCTTTCTGACCCTCTGTTCCTCGCACTGTCTCTCCCTATCTCTCAAAAATAAATTTAAAAAAAGTAAAAAAAAATTCAAACATTCATGGTGAGATAAAATCACCTTCTGGGGGGACAGTGGAGTAAGAAGATGTTTGTGAATGCAAAGATGTCTTCGCCGAAGCCAGGTCCCGGCCCGCTCCTCCGGCGTGGCGTTAGGAGGTAGGAGGTACCTGTCTCGTCTGCCTGGACCGGCAGGGCAAGAAACAGGGCAAGAATCCTCGTGGGTTCTTTTCCTGAGGGAGGGAGAGAAAGGGCAGGAAAGGGGGCGCAGAGAGTGAAGACAGCACACGGAATCCGATCAAGCCTCTCTCTTTATTCTTCTTCCTCTCCTTCCTAATTCTTTCCAGAAAACACTCTATCTTATATATGGTTTGGGGTGGGGAACTGACCCGGGTTGGTTGCCAGGTAACAGAGTCAAATGAATATAAGAGAAAGGGGAAAAACTGAAAACGAAACTCCAAACTCCAGACACAGCATCAAAGGGAAGCGCACAGACTAGCGTCTGCAGCTGGGGAGGGGAAGCTTAGCGCTGAATAATCCAAAATGCGGCTTGATCTTTTGTGCACCTTGGCCATTCTACGTCTGGCCCAGGATGACCCTCGCCAAAATCTTGGACCAGGAAATGGCACTCTCCAGCCTCCAGATGTAATCTTGTTTTTTGGTTGCTCCCTGGAGAGCGATATATCCTTGCCTGAGGCAGCCAAAAGCTTGGTGGCTCCCAACACAAAGACTTTCAGGAATAGAGAATGTAAGAATTCTTTGTTTTTGAGTGGTAAATGGTTATATTAGAAATATAGAAAATCAAAAGAAAATAAAGAATAAGAAAACCATTTACAGTCTTACTACCCAGGGATACATCATTAACTTCTTAATGAATATTCTAGACTTTTTTTTCTGCACTTATGTTAATGTAGACTTAAAATGTCCATACAATATTTTTAAAATTTAGTTTCACTTAACAGTGTTTTAAAATGTGCTTTATTTGGCAGTATCTTTATTATCTTTCCATATCAATGAATATAAAATTACTCCATCCTTTTAAGTGGCTGTCTTTATATTTTGACTGAATGTGCCAAAACATATTACTTAAAATGTATTATTTGACATTTACAGAGTTCCCAGTTTTTTTGGTATGACAGCATCTAAAAACAAAAAGGATGTTTGAAAACTGCCCAGTAGAAAACAAATGTTTTTCAGCATCGATTTTTGACCTTGGTGGTACGCTCTCAGACTTTGAGAAACCTGGACATATCTAACTGAGTAAGCCTGATGTCAAAGCACATGAGGATTAGAGGGGCTGGCGTGGCTCTTGCTCAGTGGAGGATGTCACTATCTATGTAGCTGCCGACACTGCGTTCCTACTCTGTTAGGGTTGAGTTCTTAGAGCAGGGTTTTTTAAACTAAGGCACTGCACTGGGAAGCCACACGAATGATTCCTGAGTATAATGTGCTCGCCAACATCAGATCACAAACATATGTTTGCATTTTGCAGCCATTCCTTTAGGTTTTCCTTCTGGCGCAGATTTTATAGGAAATTCTCGACCGTTGGCTGTGAACGCCCTGGGGTTAGAGGAAGTGGCATGTGTGGGACACAACTGTTGGAGGAGATGAGAGATTGCCTTGATGCTTTTAGAGCCTTCCACAATGCCCAGCATGTGATGGACTCTTGGTGGATGTGTGTTACACAAGTGCCGACTGAATGGCACTAAACCAAAGTCATGTCTCACAAACTTTTAATATCAAGATGCCTCATGAGATGTTTTTTGCAGCTCTTTATTTTCGACGTTATAGTGGAAATGTGTACAAAAAATACTTCTTTATTCGGTTTCCTCTATAAAAATTCCCAAGCAAGGTACTACTTAGAATCTCTGTATTTCACTTTTAAACATACACGTGACTTCATGCATGAGCACTGTGAGACAGTTTCCGTGGCAGAGACATACAAGAAGTCCTGCTGAGCAAGGACCCTTACAGGAGCATTCGCTGCCCTTCCCGTATACTCAGTTTGGATTACTTCTAGGGTTGTCACCAGTATCCGTTGGCTGTACCTGCCTCCACGTCTCAGGACCAAGTCTCAATGTGTGAGTTTTGTTTTGTTTTTAGTGTTTATTTTTATTTTTGAGAGAGCACGAGTGGAGTAGGAATAGAGAGAGGGGGAGACACAGAATCTTAAACAGGCTGCAGCTCCCGGCTGTCAGCACAGAGCCCGACGTGGGGCTCAAACCCATGGACCATAGATCATGACCTGAGTTGAAGTCAGATGCTTAACTGACTGAGCTACCCAGGCTCCCCTCAATGTGTGAGTTTTGAAGTGTCAGTGTGATATGCTACTTCTTCAGGCCCCTCTCTGGGAGAAAGTTCCCTAGTTAGAGAGTCTTCCTGGCGCTTATAGACAGCTTACAGGTAGAAGTTCCGTGCTTCTGTGGAGCTTACCCGTAACTTTAGCTCTGGTGCAGCATGTTTGCAGGGGAGCCCTCCCCAGCTTCTGAGACGTGCAGCACCGTATCCCATGCCCTGTCACTGTCAGTACCAGGAGTGGAGCCCCATTATCAGCCCGCCAAGGGGGAGCCTCCTTTCTTCCCTCTCCTTAAGAGTTCCTCATGCTCTGGCCAGCAGTCCATCCTCTTTGCTGGGCCAATTGCTTGGGTACATTTCAGAGACTTTCACATTTTCCCTGAACTCCTGCTTCTTTCTTGTGAGCTTTTTAATGTCATTGAACAGGGAAGCAAGGAGAGAAAATGTCTCAAATGTAGTGGGTACCTTAAAAAGCTTTGGTGGCATTTAAGTCAATGTTAATTACTTGATACCTTGGTTGAAATTTTAACAAACGCCCTCGTATTTTAAGTTATCCTTTCTGTCACTATGCAGAGGCTGTCTCTCTCGTCCTTTTTTATATTCCGCCCTTCCTAGCTGCTGATGAGGTAACCTGCTGCTCTTAGCATTCTAAAAATTCTCCTCTCCCGTGTTCTTGGGGAAGGTTGTCTCTTAGGACTTGTCCTCTTGATCAGAGCTGAATAATTCTGAGGACTGTTTGCAAAGTTATTTCAGTTCTCAGTTACCATATCCCTGGAGATAATGAGTGGTAAGATTTCTTCCTGGAAATGTTGAGTCTTAGAAAGGTAACAAGCTTATTGAAGTTTGGGAGCTTTCTTCATATGAACTTTTCTTTCCCCACTGAAACCGGAGTCCCTAGAATATACTTGAAATTTTATTTTGCAGTTCTCAGAGTGCTACAAAGTTCACTGGTTGGTCTTTGTATTAGTTCTCTATTGCTGCTATAACAAATTACCACAAACCTAGTGGCTTAAAACAGCACTAATTATTTTCCAGTTCGGTAAGTGAGCAGTCTAACACAGGCCTCAGTGGCCTAAAATCAAGGTGTTCTCAGGGCTGTGGGCCTTTCTGGAGGCTCTAGAGGAGAGTCTGTTTCGTTGACTTTTTTTTTTTTTAAGAATTTATTTTTTTAGAGAAATTTTAGTTCCACAGTAATATTAGAAGGAAACGAGAGAAGTTTCCTCTGCTCCTGACCCCGCATACACACAGCTTCCTCCACTACCCACATGCCCCAACAGAGCGGTACATTTGTGACAGTCTGTGAACCTACACCAACACGTCATTATCACCCAAAGCCCTTGGTTTACATTTATGGCTCACTTTTGGTGTGGTACATTCTGTGGGGTTGAACACGTTTATAATGACCCGTCTCTACCGTTGTGGTATCAGACAGAGTATTTTCATTGCCCTAAAATCCTCTGGGATTTTCTGCCCTGCCCTATCTCTGGCATCCACTGATATTTTTACTGCCTCCATAGTTTTGCTTTGCCCGGAATGTGGTATGTTTGGAGTCATACAGTACATAGCCTTTTCAGACTGGATTCTCTTCAGCTAGGAATAATACACATTGTATGCGCCACAGTTTGTTTATCCATTCACCTACTGAAAGACATCTTGGTTGTTTCTAAGTTTTGGCAATTATGGCTAATGCTGTTATAAATATCCATGTGCAGGCTTTTGTGTAGACATAAATTTCCAGTTCTTTTGGATAACACCAAACAGTATAGTTGATGGATTGTATTGTAAAAATATGTTTGGTTTTGTAGGAAAAAAAACAAAGCCGAACTGCTTTCCAATGTGGCTGTACCATTTTGCATTGCCACGGCAATGAATGAGAATTCCTGTTGCCCTATATTCTTATCAGCATTTTGGCCATTCTTATAGGTATATAGTGATATCTTGTTTTAATTTTCATTACTGATGGCATTTGTTGTGGGGCTTCTTTTCATATGCTATTTGCCATCAGTGTATCTTCTTTGATGAGGATTCTGTTAAAGTCTTTGGTCCATTTTTCTTTTCCTTTGTTTTCTTATTGAATTTTTCTAACTTCTTTGTATATTTTGGACAACAGTCCTTTATCAGATAGATCTTTTCCAATTGTTTCATTCTCTTGACATTGTTTTTCACAGAGCAGAAGTTTTTGAGTTAGTGAAGTCTAGTTTATCTTATCATAATTCTTTTATGAGCTATATCTTTGCTATTGTATCTAAAAAGGCATCTTTGTATCCAAGATCATCTACATTTTCTCCTAGGAGTTTTATAGTTTTGCATTTTGCATTTAGGTCTGTGATCCATTTTGAGTTAATTTTTGTGAAGGATGTAAGGTCTATGTCTAGACTCACTTTTTAGCATATGGATGTCCCACTGTCCCAGCACCATTTATGGAAAAGATCTTTGCTCCATTCTGTTGTCTTTGCTCCTTTGTCAAAAATCAAATGACCACATTTACAGAGTATATTCTTGGGCTCTCTCTTCTTTCTATTAATCTTTTTTTTTTTCCGTTCTTCCATGACTACCACAATGTCATGATTACAGTAGTTTTATAGTAAGTCTTGAAGCTGGGTAGTGTCAGTCCCTCAACTTTGGTTTTCAATTCTGGCTGAGTCTTTTGCCTCCATGTAAATTTTAGAATCAGTTTGCAGATATCTACAAAATAAGTTACTGGAGTTTTGATTGGGATTATGGATCATATTGGGAAGAACCAATATCTTGAAAACCTGGAGTCTTCACGAACATAGGATATCTTTCATTTATTTAGGTCTTTGAGTTCTTTCTTCAGAATTTTGTAGTTTTCCTCATGTGGATCTTGTACATACTTTGTTGAATTTATACCTGAGTGTTCTATTTTTAAGGGGGTGCTAATGTAAATGGTATTGTGTTTTTAATATCAAGTTATATCTCTTTTCTGGTACATGGAAAAGCAGTTGACTTTTGTGTATAAACTTTGTATTCTATAACTTTTCAAAAATTACTTATTATCTATTCTTTTGAATTTTCTACATTAGATAATGTCATGTGGGAAGAAGAATATTTTTTAAGAAAAAGGTTTTTTTAACTAATGCCCACTGGGGAAAAATTTAATGTTTATTTTTGAGGGAGGGAAGGGGAAAGAGAGAGAGAGCGCGCAAGCGAGTGAGAGATTGGAGCATGTGAGCAGGGGAGGGGCTGAAAGAAAGGGGAACAGAGGATCTTGGAGCCTGCTCTGCACTGACAGTAGAGAATCCGATGCAGGGCTCAAGCTCACAGACCATGAGATTATGACTTGAGCTGGATTTGGATGCTTAACTGACTGACCAATCTGGGTGGCCCAGAAAAAGTTTTGTTATTTTCCAGTCTCTATACTTTTATTTCCTTTCCCTATTGCATTAACACTTCCAGTAGGATTTTGAAAAGAAGTAGTGAGAAGGGACATCCTTGGCTTGTATCTGATCTTGTGAGAAAGCTTTGTGTTTCTCACCATTAAGTATGATTTAGCTTTAGGTTTCTCATAGATATTCTTTATCAAGTTCAGGAAGTTCCCCTCTATTCCTAGTGTACTGAGAGTTTTTATCATGAAGGGGTATTGGATTTTCTCAAATGATCTTTCTGCATCTACTGATATGATCATGTGACTTTTCTTTTTAGCTTCTGGACTTGACGGATTATATTATTTGAATTTTGAATGTTGAACCAACCAACCTTGCATACCTAGGATAAATCCCATTTGGTCATGGTATATAATTATTTTTGTGCTTTGTTATATTTACTTTGCTAATATTTTGTTGGAATTTTTGCTTCTTTGTTAATCAGAAATATTGGTCTATGGTTTTCTTATATCTATGGTTCTGGTATTAGGATAATGCTGGCCTCATAGAATGGGTTAGGAGGTGATCTCTTAGTTTTTATCCACCAAAAAAGGTTGTTAGGGGCGCCTGGGTGGCTCAGTTGGTTAAGTAACCTGGTTTCAGCTGAGGTCATGATCTCACAGTTTGTGAGTTCAAGCCTTGAGTCAGGCTCTGTAAGCACAGAGCCTGCTAGGGATTCTCTCTTCCTCTCTCTTTGTCCTTCCTTAGCTCTCTCTCTCTCAAAAGAAATAAACCTTTTTTAAAGAGGTTATAGAGATTGGTATAATTTATTCCTTGAATGTTTGGTAGAATCCATCAATGAACTTATCCAGGACTGGTTCTTTCTGCTATGGAAGGTAATTAGTTATTCATTCAACTTCTTTAGTAGACATAAAAGCCCATTCAGATTGTTCCTTCTTGTATAAGTTTTGGCAGATTGCATTGTCAAGGAATTGGTTCATCTCATTTAGGTTATCAAATTCATGAGCATTGAATTGTTCCTATGTTATTCCTAGGTTGTCCTTTTAATGTCTTGGGCTCTACAGTGATACCCCTTATTTCATATCTGATCTTAGTAGTTTGTGTCCTCTCCCTTTTTCTTAGTTAACTTGGCAGGAAGCTTATTAATTTTGATCTTTTCAAACAACCAGCTTTTGGTTTTGTTGATTTTTCTGTATTGATTTCCCATTTTAAATTTCATGTCTGGTTCTGGTATTTGCTCCATCTCTTCAAATTGTGTTGTTTGCTTTTTGATATGCCCTGTAATTTTTTTCTTCGATGCCAGACATCATGTCTTAAGTTAAAGGAACTGCTGTAAATAGGCCTTTAGTAATGTGGTTGTGAGGTGGGGGAGGGGGAGTGTTCCACAATCCCATGTAGGTCTCAGTCTTGTAGTGAGTCTGTGCCTCCAGATTGTGAACTTCATGAGTTTCCATTTTTCATTCCTTCTCCTTAGGTGGGGCAGGATGGCCAGAGCATAGCATTGGCTATTTCTCTTCTTCTAGGTCAGCTAAGCTCTGATAACCCCAGCAGGTTTGGCTCTGGTTAACTGGTCCCCTGAGGGCAGTCTTTGTTGAGAACAAAATGCTCTGGTGCATTTCAGAATGGCTCCTTTTCATCTCCCCCTGAAGCATGAGGGGATTTTTCTCTGATAATTATTGTTGGAACCTGAATAAAGCTCCTGGAGCTCCCTAATCTTATAATATTGTGGGCT
Organism: Suricata suricatta; assembly: GCF_006229205.1. Classification (NCBI taxonomy): domain Eukaryota; kingdom Metazoa; phylum Chordata; class Mammalia; order Carnivora; family Herpestidae; genus Suricata; species Suricata suricatta. The sequence goes on from NC_043702.1 coordinate 61,661,284, forward strand.
CTCTTATGATTGTGTTCCCCTGGTCTTTTTAACTCTCATACTTGTCTACACTGAGCCTCTAGCCTCAATTACAGTTAAGATTTTCTTACCCCCATGTTGGTTTCCATGTTGGTTTCCATGTTGCTGAGTCTCTGCTCCAGTTGCCTTTTTCTCTGATCTTGGGAGCAGTGTTTTCACTATGTCTTTTCCTCTCTTAAGGTAGAAGAGTTGATTTTTCAGTTTCAGCTTTTTACTTGTTCTGATGCAGTGGTAACTTTTAAGCACATTTTATTGTGGAACTAGGAACTGGAAATGTTCCCTTGCCTTTTCCAGCTTCTAAAGGCTAGCCTCATTTCCTCAGCCCCTGGCCCCCTTACTCGTGTGCAGAACCAGCAACTTTACATCCCTCTGATCCTGCTTCTGTCCTAACATGTCTCTCTGACCACAATGAGGAAAGTTCTCTACTTTTAAGTACTCATGTAATTGAGAATGGACCCATTTGCAAGGTCCATTGGTCATGTAAACTCTAACATGTTCTTGGATTCCTGAGATTAAGCCATAGGCATCTTTGGGTGGTTGTTATTCTGATTACTGACTGCATTCTTGAATATTGGTGATAGTAAAGAAAGATTTTTATGTATCTCTCTTTAGCTCATGGTATATAATTTCTTTTCTGATTTTTATTAAGCTTTCTTTCTGGTCCTACATTTCTTAGTATTATAGGGCCCAATTCATATTATTAACATTTTGGCTCCCCAGAAATTGGACAGTGAACTTTCATGACCTTGAATTATTATTATGGAACATTTATTCGGTGCCTAGTAGATACCAAATGCTACAAAGAGGACGTACATGTATGTAAATCTTACTTTCTCTGTCTTCATAAGTATCGGATAATTATATGGAAATTTGCAGTTGCTGTTTCACCCTTTTAGCTGATAGGAGGGATTGTTTGAACATGCAAGGTAATTTGTCAAGGTAAGCCATCCTAGATGATCCCTGAGAGGTCTGAATCCATGGTTCCCATGTGGCTTTTTCCTTTAGGATCTAATACCCAGGTCTCTACTGGTATACATGTAGAGTTTTCCAACTCTTCACTATTGAAAATGGTGTCACCCTATACACATCTGATTATTTCCCACAGAAGAGTGTGAGCATAGATGTAGCTCTGGAAAGTATAGGACACAGTCAAGGAATTGCAAGTTCTCCACTTTTAGCTGAAGTAATTAATTACCATTACAGATAGCATTTACTGCCTGTTAACCGTATGTAAGGTGATGTGCAAACTGTCCACTGCCTTATTTCCTTTGCTTCTCCTAGCAACCCTGTGAAATAGATACAAATATTATTCTCATTTGCAGATGAGAAAAAAAAAAACCAAGGCTCAGAAGGTAATTTACTTGCCTAAAGTCACACTCCTACTCAATACCTAAGAGGAGGAATTCCAACTTAAATTATTAGATCCTGGTGGACACTCATTTAAACATCACCCTATAATGCTTGCCATGAAAGAAAAGACCAAAAATATACACTGAGAGAGACCAGGTTATGGATTTCATGCTACATAATTTGTAATTTATTCTGTGGTCAATGGAAAGTAACGAAAATATTTTGGGGGTGATTGGAGACAACACAAGAAGAAAGTGATCACGACTTTCGCTTACTCAGAATTGTTGTCATTCTTACTGCCTTCATTCATGTCATTATCCGACATTAGCTTTGTTTTCTAGTTGTTAAGTAGTGGCTAAGAGGGAATCCGTCAGCTCAGGGAATGTTTGCCTTCTTCAGTTCACCATCGTGGACGTTGAGTCTTCTGTGGTGCTGCCCCTCTTTGTGCATCACCTGACCGCTCAGGGAGTGTCTGGCAATGGTTTCTAAGACACACAGTGACTGCCTGTTATCAGGACTGCCACTTGTCTTTTATTTTGCAAATGGTGATGAAAACCATTTTCTCAATTGCGTGATGCATTAGGTCATTTGCAGTTAGTCTGGGGGCTGCTGTTGAGGGCATTACATGGGTAAAGGAAGGTCTGTGCCTGGGGGTGGAGATAACCTCTTAGCAATGGCTAAGCCTAGCGTATGCTCGTGAAAGATGATGAAAAAACTTACCTGAACTTAAAGGCAGAGGCGAAGCAAGAGGTAGAATATATCCACTATATTTGAGGGAACCATGGCAAAATAAAACCTATCACTTGATAAGGATCTTGATTTAATCAGAATTTGGTTACATGGATTAACTAGAGATTAACTTGTGAGCTCCCAGCCTCCAGGCCATGTGGAAATCAGACTATCACACAAATATGAGAACTACTCTTTTTTTTTTAATTTTCAGAAAGTAAAACCCTATACTTTCCTCTGGTAATCTACTTGTGTCAGTGGGTTTCCCCAGTGAGTCAAGTGGTTAAGTAACCATAATCTCTGAGAGAAATATGAATTTTGGTGGAGTTTGGATGATGGAGAACCTATAATGCATGTGTGGCCACAAAATATATATATTAAGTCTTTTCACAATCCTTTGGCTTAGTTTTATTTGCTTCTGCCCTGGGCAAGAAAGCAAAACACTTTCTCTGACACAGGAAGGCCCTCGGTGCTGCCCTCCTGCACCCAGAGCACCCTGTGGTAGGGACTTAAAATGACTTTCTTTTTTTTTTTTTTAATTAGAAAATTTTTTTAATGTTTATTTTTTTATTAAAAATGTTTTTTAAGTATTTTATTTATTTTTGGGAGAGAGACAGCGTAAGCAGGGGAGGGTCAGAGAGAGAGGGAGACACAGAATCTGAAGACAGGCTCCAGGCTCTGAGCTAGCTGTCAGCACAGAGTATGATGTGGGGCTCAAACCCACGAACTGTGAGATCATGACCTGAGCTGAAGTCGGATGCTTAACCAACTGAACCACCCAGGTGCCACAAGATGACTTTTTGATTCCATACTTGGAAAATATGTCCATGTTCCAGCCATTGGCCTTTGCTGTCTTAATGGAGAAACTCTAGGGTTAATAAGACAAAATTCTACATATTTATGTGGAGTTGGTTCTAGATTTTGTTGCAGTGGAGGTCAGCTTCGTGAAAAAGTTGTTGCGGTTTTTGTGCTTTGATCCATTCTCTTTTTATGGCTTGATTGCACCATTATGCTCCCTCCCTGAAAGAGAGAGCTTTCCCTGAGAATGTTCAGATGAAGTATTAGTCCTTTAAATGGCTTAAAAAGAATGTTTATTACCACAGTATGGGCTATCTCATTTTAAACTCTTACATTGTAAATCACATCAAGGATCCTTGTCAGGTTGGCCTTTTGACTGCATTAGACTAGCTGCTCTGTTGCAGGGAAGCAGTGTGTTTGCTTAGAGTATTTTTAGCCATATCCAAGTAGCTAAGATGAATCTTTTTCATTTCTCAAATATTCTGTCCTCTTCTACCTCTGCCCTCCCAGAAGATCTAAAAGAAAATGAGAAACTGAAAATATCAGGACTAGAAGATATTTAATAATCCTTCATTCATTCTTTTGCAATCAGTTTATTGAATAATCTATACTTTCTAGGGTAAGAAAATAAAAGTTTTATTTTTCTTTAGTCACTGTATTTAAAGAGCTTTGTTGAAGCTTCCTTTTCCCATCTTTCGATGGCATCTTGGGCATTAGGCCATAATTTCCAGTCAGTTAGGATATTAAGAAGTTGAATCTAGTCTAAACTTCAATCTTACATTCAATTTAGCCTTTATCCCTTTCTCCCCCAACATTGGTCCCCTCTAAGGAGGGGACACATCAGCTTTTTCACCCCTTTCTACCTTCCTTTTCTGCACTATTTTCTCCTCCTGGTGGTCACTGTTTTTCAGAGGCCAAATGGCTGCCAGTGTCCTCTTAGGCAAGTGTGCAAAGGCTGATTCTTTGGTGGGAACCCTGATGGGACCCTCTGACGAGTTCTGGGCTGGCTCTACTTCTTCCCTCCACCCAAGGAGATGGGCAGGTGGTCTTCTGGGGCAGTGTAATGGCATGGTAGCTTGATTTGGGCCATTTTGCAGTTGACTCCTGTAGCACCCTAAGCCATGAGTATGTGTGCAAGTTCTATAGCTGCTTCTCCTCTCCACTCTGATGTCTCCTCTCAGTTCTCATTTCCTCACTCAGCTAGTCAGGGGTAGCACTAATTGATAGATTTGCTCCCTAAGCAGACAGACATCTGGGGAGTCAGATGTCTACCATATTTACCTTCCCTCCTCACAGGCACTCTGATGTGTCAAGAGACTCTGTGGGAGACTATTGGAGTAGACTTGGTGGTGGGAGTCCCAGCACACTCCCTGGGCTGATAGTTTGTGACTGAAAATTGTTTGTCGTTTAGCACCCCCACCGCCAAATTTTATAAAAGTTGAGGGAGTCAGAGGTCCTGGTTGAGGCTAGCATAGCCATTTGGACCAGTTATTAATAAATGTTAGAATGGCTGATCTCTAATATTCGCAGCACTGTTTAGAATATGAGGTACCCATGCTTGTTTATCCTTAGCTTAGCATTCTGGAGCGACAGGAAAAGATTCACTCAGTAGTTAGCGATAGAGTCGTTCATCCCCATGTAGACTGAACTACTCTGGGCAAGTTACCATGGGGAATATCATGAAACATAATCTTGGGTTTTTAAGGATATTATATTTTAGTTTAAGGAAGTAAAGTTATAAACCTAGGAAATATTAAATAACTATCAGGCTGCTTTGTGATGAATTGCTCAAGTATAACTGAGAATAAATGGTACAGTTTTTCATATTTAAGTGTCCATTGGACTAGCCCACCAAGCTTTCCTCTTTGGACCTGTCATGAGGGCTGAGGGAGCGGGGGAGGCAGGAGGACTGAGCTGGGGTCTTCCAGCTATGATATATAGCTGGACTTTGCAGATAGGGGAGGAATGGAAGAAGTGTGAAAAGGTGTCAATGCAGTTTTAAAACTCACTTGATCTTTTTTTTTTTTTTTTTACCAGACTGAATTTTGAAATATTATATTCATGGTTATACCTTTATATGGGAGTATGGTCTGTCATAGTTTGTAAGGTGTGAATGAGCAATGTATATTTGAGAATTGTGCCTTTACTTTTCAAGTGTTAAATAGATGTTGTAAGGAGCTTGCTCTTTACGAACTGCTTTTCTTTCTGTTACAAGGTTTATTGTTCTTCACTGTACTCATTCACTTTTTCCTATATTTCCTTGAAATATTTCCTTGAAAGAATTTATTTTTTTTATTTTTTAATGTTTATTATTTATTTTGAGAGAGAGAGAGAGGTAGAGAATGAGCAGGGGAGGGGCAGAGAGAGGGAGACAGAGAATCCCAAACATGTTCCATTCTCAGTGTGGAGCCCAACGTGGGGCTTGAATTCAATAACTGTGAGCTCATGAGAAAGGAGAGTTCAAAATGGTGCTATTAGAATTGTTGCTCCGTTTGGGCTTTTACTTGAGTCTGGTTGGTTTGCCTTGGGTCTGTGGTAATGCTGCATTCTTGGTCTTATCATCTGCTTATCACATCCCCTTTCATAGGGGCGGTCTTCACCTACTTTCCCTGGAAGCCATCACTGGTTTCCCCGGTTTGACCTACCATAGTCCAACACAGAAAGTATGTGGATTTGAGTGTTGGTAGACCTGGTGGCGTATACATTTGAATCTTCTGTTTTCTTCTCTTTTTGCAAACTCCTGGTCTTTGTATACTTTGTTTTTTTAGAGAATTATTAGAGGCTACTCTGTTCAGTCTTTTCATCTTTTGTATAAAAATTCCAGCAGTTTATCAAGATTACTTTAATGATGTATTGGCTGATACTCAGTAACCTCTCTAAGGCTAGAATTCACTTTACGACGTTCGTTAAATCACAATGTTTAAGAACTCCAAATTTATCATAGTGGCCTTGGACTTCATGTTGCATATTGGATGATAAGGAAAAGACATATTGTTTTCACTTTATTGTCTGTTATTAGTGTTGAAACTGTGGGAAGGTCTATTAAATCTAAGGTTACCTTAACGGGAGGCTGTCTCTGCTATTAAACTGACAATACCTTTGATGTACACAACAGTATTTCAGGGACTTTCCCCTGTCCTCAAAAGTCAGCCGTTATTTACTTAGGCACTTGCATCGCTCAGAGAAAAGGAGTCACATAAAAACAATACATTTTAAATGACCTACAGATACATTTAGTGGCCTACAGATTTGCTTTCAAGATATGTAAGTCATGGATGCCATCTCGATGCTTTCCTTCGGCCTTTCTCTAGCTTACCACGGTCTCCCGCAAAGGAGTTTATACACTCACCTGGAGCCCTGACTTTTGCAGTTGCCGCCCAGAGGAACTTCTAGACTGCCTGGCTGTGGTAGCCTGTGGGATTTAAATTTGTAGGCCTTGAGGACTGTATATTTTTGCATACTCTTAAAAGCTTCTGTCTGAGGGCCTGGCTTCTAGTCAGCCTGAAGCTAGGTGCTGAGAGCTTCACTGTGGGACACTGACAGGTCTTGGCACATCCTCAATTATTGGGAGGTTTTAAAAATATTCATAGGTTGCTTGGACAAACACAGACATTTGAGAGATGACTAATAGCTGGGACAGGGCTAAACAAAAAGGTTCATCTCCCACAGAGGTCATTCCTTCGAGTATCACTGTTTCATCTACTCTATAGAAGTCAGTGGAGAGTCCAGCAATAGGAAGAAAAGTTAGTTCCAAGTGAAAGAAGAACCTCAAGTGAAAGAAAAAAAACAAAAAACCTTAGTGAAATGGAAACAAATAGTTTACCATATAAAGATTTCAAAGTAATGGTCATAAAGATGCTCACCAAACTGGGGTGAAGAAAGGGTGAATAAAGAACTTGAATAAAGAGTTAGGAAATAAAAGAAAATAAATAGAAGTCACAGAGCTGAAGAATACAGTAACGAAAAATACACTAGACAGGTTCAACAGGGGGCTTGATGGAGAAGAAAAGATCAGTCAACTTGAAGACAAAGCCATAGACTTCACCAATTCAGAGCAACAAAAAAAATGTGAAGGTAGCTTATGGGAGTTATTGGACAACATCAAGTGGACTAATATTTGCATTATAGGGCACACAGAAAGAGGAAAAAGAAAACAGAGTAGAAATCTTACTTGAAGAAATAATGACTGAAAACCTCCCTAGCTTAGGGAAGAAAACAAACACCCAGATCCAGGAATCCTAGAGAGTTCCAAACAAGAGGAAGACCACACCAAAGCATATTACAATTAAATTGCCAAAAGTTAGAGAGAAGGAGAGACTATTAGAAGCAGCAAGAGGAAAACAGCTTGTTACATACAAGGGAGCCCCCACAACATTACAAACACATGTTTTTCAGCATAAACTATGAGCCAGAAGGGGGCACCATGATACATTTGGAGTTCTGAAAGGAAAAAAAAAAAACCTTCTAAACAAAAATACTCTACCCAACAGTTATCATTTAGAATTGAAAGAAATATAAAGAATTTTCAGACCAGCTAAAGCAAAAGGAGTTCATCACTACTAAACTGCTTTATAAGAAATGTTAAAAAGACTTCTTTAAGCTGAAAAATAGTATTAATAGTAGCAAGAATACATGTGAAAGAATAAATCTCAATAGCAAAGAAAATATATCATAAATATAGTATGAAGGATAAAAGAAGTAGTAGAAATAACTCTGATTACAATAATTAGTTAAAGGATGCCCAAGATAAAAAGATGTAAAATGTGACATAAAAACATAAAACATGAAGGGAAGGGGGGAGTAAAGATGTTGAGCTTTAGATTGTGATAGCACTAAAATCATTAGCAACTTAAAATAGACTGTCACAGTTATAAGTTGTTATATATGTGCCTCATGGTGATCACAAAGCAAAAACCTATAGTAAATATGCAAAATATAAAGAGAAAGGAATATAAGCCTATCACTAAACAGGGTCATCAAACCACAAAGAGAGAGAACAGAGAACTGCAAAAATAGAAAACAATTAACAAAATGGCAATAAACACATACCTATCACTAATTACTTTAAATATAAATGGACAAAATTCAGTACTTAAATGACATAGAGTGACTAAATGGACAAAAAAAAGCAAAACAAGACCTGTCTATATGTTAACTGTAAGAGACACCCCTTAGATGTAAGGACACCCACAGTCTGAAACTAAAGGGATGGAAGAAAGTATTACATACAAGTGGAAACCTAAAGTAAGCTGGAGTAGCTACCATCCGTGAAAGAGATATTACATCTGATACCACAGAAATGCAAAGGATCATAAGAGACTACTATGAACAAATTTATGCCAGCAAATTCAACATTCTAGAAGAAACTTATTTTTAGAAATAAGTTTCTAGAAACATACAATCTACCAAGACTGAATCATGATGAAATAGAAAATCTTATCAAACTGATTATTAGATTCAAAACCTTCCTACAAATAAAAGAACAGGACCAGATCATTCCACTGGTGAATTCTACCCAACATCCAAAGAGTTAATGCCAATCTTTCTCAAACCCTTCCAAAATATAGAATAGAGGGGTTCTCTTCCAAATACATTTTATGAAGCCATTATGACTCTGCTTCCAAAACCAAAGATGCCACAAAAAAAAGAAAATTACAGGTCAACATCCCTGATGAACTTAGATATAAAAATCCTCAATAAAATATTGGCAAACTAAATTCAACAATACACTAAAGAATCATACACCATGATTAAATGGGATTTTTTCCATGGATGCAAAGGTAGTGCAGTATCTGCAAATCATAGTGTGAAATGCTACATTAACAAAATGAAGGTTAAAAAATCATATGAATATCTCAATAAATGTAGAAAGAACATTGACAAAATTCAGCATCCCTTGTAATAAAACAAAGATGTAGACAGAATGTACCTCATCATAATGAAGGCTATATGTGAAAGTCCACACCGTAACATATTCAACAACAAAAACCTAAAAGCATCAAACATCAGGAGCAAGATGAAGATGTCCACTCTTTGTATTGGAAGTCTTACCCAGAGCAGGTAGATTAGAAAAAGAAATTTAAAAACATCCAATTTGGAAAGGAAGAAGTAAAACTGTCGTTGTCTGCAGATGACATGGTATTATATATAGAAAACCCTAAAGACTCCATCAAAAAACTGTCAGAATACAAATTCAATAAAATTTCAGGATACAAAATCGGTACACAAAAGATCAGGATACAAAAGATGGATTGCATTATTTTATACTAATGAACTGTCAGAGAAATTAAGAAAATAATCCCATTTATAATTGTATCAAAAAGAATAAAATACCTAGGAATAAATTTAACCAAAGAGGTTAAAGACCTGTATATTAAAAACTGTAAGACATTAAAGAAAGGAATTGAAGACAGAAATAAATGTAAAACTCAAGCTGTTCCAAGCTCCAGGACTAGAAAAATTAATATTGTTAAAATGTCCATACTACCCAAAGCAGTCTACAGATTCAGTACAGTGTCTATAAAAATTCCAATGGTATTTTTCACCAAAATAGCATAGACAGTTTTAAAATTTGTATGAACCCTAAAAGACCCCAAATAGTTAAAGCAATTTTTAAAAAGAACAGAGGTATTCTACTTCCTGATTTCAAGCTATATTACAAAGCTACAGTTATTAAAACAGCACAGTATTGGCATAAATATATAGACCAGTGGAACATAATAGAGGGCCCAGAAATAAACCCATGGATATATGCTCTATTTACAACCAAAGATCCAAGAATATATATTTGACAGTCTCTTCAATAAATGTACTGTGAAAATTGGACTGGCACATGCAAAAGAATGAAACTGGACCACCACCTTGCACCATACACAAAAATTAACTGAAAATGGATTAAAAATCTAAATGTAAGACCTAAAACCATAAAACTCTTAGTAGGAAGCATAGGTGTTAAGGTCTTTGACGTAAGTCTTGGGGATGATTTTTTAAATCTGACACCAAAAGCTAAAGCAACAAAAGCCAAAATAAGTGGTATTGCATCAAACTGAGAAAGCTTCTGCCCAGCAAAGGAAAGGATCAACAAGACGAGAAAGGCAACCTATGGAATGGGAGAAATATTTGCAAGTCATCTGATAAGGGTCTAATGTCCAAAATATACACACATGAAAACAAAAAAAACAAAAAAACCTCATGCAACGAAGCCTAAAAACAATCTGAGCAAAAAATGGGCAGAAAATTTGAATAGATGTTTTTCCAAAGAAGACCTACTAACGGTTAGCAGGTACATTAAAACATTATTAATCATTCAGGAAATGCAAATCAAAACCACAATAGCATCTCCCACTAGTCACAGTGGCTGCTATCAAAAAGATAAGAAATAAGACATGTTGGCAGAGGTGAGGAGAAAAGGGGACCTCCTTGCACAATTGGTGGGAATGGAGGTTAGAGCAACACTGTGAACAACAGTATGAAAGTTCCTCAGAAAATTAAAAGTAAAACTACTGTATGATCCAGCAATTCCTCTCTTTGGGTGTTCAGCTCAAGAAAACAAAAACACTCATTTGAAGAGATATCAGCACCCCCATGTTCATTGCAGCATTATTTATAACAGCCAAGGTATAGAAACAACAAGAGTGTTCATGGATGGATGAATGGGGATCAGTGGAATATCATTCAACCACAAAAAAAAAAATGAGGTCTTACCATTGCGACAACATGGATGGACCTGGAGGACATTACACTAAGTGAAATAAGTCAGAGAATAACAGATTCCTTATCATCTCTCTTGTATGTGGAATCTAAAACAACAACAAAAACGAAAAACAGACCAGCTCATAGATACAGAGAATAGATTGGTGTTTGGGAGATATTGTAGGGCATGAGGTGAGAGAAATGGGTGAATGTTTTTTCTTTTTTATTTATATAAATAGAATAAAAATTGTTTTAAATTTAAAAAAAAAGACTTGAGGCAAAGAGAAACTTTTTAGCATGTTGCAGACATGGACAAGGGCTCTTCTTAAATGTTTATGTATTTTGAGAGAGAAAGTGTGCAAGTGGAAGAAGGGCAGAGGGGGGAGAGACAGAATTTGCACAGGGCTTTCTGTACAGAGCCTTATATGGGGCTCAGTCTCACCAACCATGAGATCATGACCTGAGCCAAAATCAGGAGTCAGATGTTTAACTGAGCCACCCAGGTGCCCCTGGACAAAGGCTTGAAAATAACCTCTACAAAGAAAGGAATCATTACTTTCATAAAAATACTGCCCTCCCCAATTTAGGAGGTTACTTTCCAATAGCTAAATCCTCAGTCAGAATGCCCATGCCCTTACTGTTCTGATAAAGAATTGTGAGCTTGGGGAATCATATAAAGAGATCCTTACTCTGGAGGATTTCTTTACTGGATAATCTGCAGCCTCCTAAACTCAAACAAAAAGTGGAAATTAGAATCCTCTAGCTTGCAAGTATATATAATAATGCTATAGTACAAGGTCAGAAATTGTAAGAAGATAAAAATCTTTAGACACTTTTTGGGATGAGCACTGGGCGTTACATGGAAACCAAATTGACTATGAATTATATTAAAAATCAATAAAATAAAATTTTTAAAAAGTGCAAAACAATGTTTACCACGTAGTATGTGGTTTTGGGAAAGCTGGGAGGAGAAACCGAGGAAATGGTAGAAACGGGCCTCTGGTGGCAGGAGCAGTGGATCGCATCTTCGGCGGTGGTCATTAGTCCGAAGTTGTGCCTGATGCATACTTTTGACTTCATTGTAAGCTAATGTACCTTTTCTTGCCTTGTCACTCCTGCAAGGGGATTTGCACAGAAAATTCACATTTGCATTGCTTCCATGTTTTAAGATTTAGAAGCAGCTGCATGATTTAATCAAGCAGGGAAATATTGTTTAGCTATATTTGGGGGGTTGTTTGCTTTTTTTCTGTACGTACACACTTAATTACTCCTATTACTGCAGTTTATATTTATTTTCAATTAAAAATTTAGGAATCATCAGCCTCTAGATTAGACTTGTCGCTATTAGTTATTGGTGAGTGGTTTTTGCTATCGATGGCTGATAACTGGAACTCCTCAGATTAATTAATTCTATTTGTTCAACAAACAGTTTTTTTTGGTGACTACCATATGTCAGGCACTGTGCTTGGAGGTATAAAAGTGAATAAAACAAGTTAAAAGACAAAGGGAAATGTACTCTAGTTGCTGGGCGTAAAAGGTAGCCTTATGACTATGTTTTGTATTTGTGGTCAAGAGTTTGGTAGTTGAAGATTAATTATGTAGTCGGGCAGTGGGACCCGATGGATGAAAAAATGTAATCATTGGGGGTTGGGGTTATAGACTTTTAAAAACTGGATTAAAGGGAATCTTGGGTTGCTCATTAAGTTAAGCATCCGACTTTGGCTCAGGTCATGATCTCAGGGTTTGTGGGTTCTAGCCCCCGTGTAGGGCTTTGTGCTGACAGTTCAGAGCCTGGAGCCTGCTTTGGATTCTGTGTGTGTCTCTCTCTCTGTCTCTCTTTCTCAAAAATAAACATCAGAAAAAAATTTTTTAACTGGATTAAAGCTATGACCTGCCTGCACGCCCTCTCCAAGGGCAAATTTAACATTTATGCAGCATTTCATATGCAGTTTAGGTGGACCTGCTGACCCTCAGAAACCATCTGTGAACCCCACAGATTCTCCTAGATTAGAGGGAAGAGAACTAGACCAAAAGCCCTTATTACCTGGTGTTACTGTTGTTTTTCCATGAATGCCCAGACTCTGTGATAATATCTACTTTTATGACTCAAATATGATCTGGGTCCTATTTGTTTGCTATTTTGAACACGTAAAAGGGAGATTGTTTACTTCTACAGTGGAGTGTAGGCTATATGAAAAGATCATTTCTAAGGGGAGAACTCTTTCACAGGCAGGCGTAAATGACACTAATCCAGTGGCAAAGAAGAAGAGTGGAAACTGCCATAAATGTTTAGAAAAGAATTTCTACATAGTTGACTCCTTGGCAGTTAAAACTATTTCTTATTAAACCAATTAGATATTTGTGAAAAGTGGTGGGGGTAGGAAATAAGCACTAATTCGAGCCAGAGACACCGAGAGAGAAGAACCTCCAAGAAAATCCGTGCATTTCAGTACAGAATCCAGGCACCCAGCAAAGCCTTGAGAGCTTTAATCAGCTCCATTGCATGCCCGTGCTCAGGTGCCACGCCCATTGGATTCTCGCCTCCTTTGTGCTTTCCTGCCTGCAAAGGATTCCTAGCATCTTAGGTCGTATTCTGTCTTCTCAACTTCTTGGCTGATCTGGTTTGGTGACCCCCTTGGACTTCCTTCCCAAGTTTCTTTTGGTCTCTGCATAATTCTCAGCTCTGTTTTCTTCTCTGGATTTCAGTCTGTGTGCTCCTTTGTCAGAGACCAGAAACATCCCACATGGCTAGTCCAGGCTCTCCATGAAGGGGTGCTGGTGGACTTGGACTTGTAATTTGTGTAAAATTATATCCCATATGCTCCACACAATATGTTTTGAGCATATGCCATCTATTGGAAATGGGAGAGTAAACATGAGAAAACACGTTTGTGTATGTATGTTTTTTTTAAATTATGTCATTTTAAGCTAAGCAAAAGTTACTTAACTAGAGGAGCTTTGTGATTTGCATGGGAAACAGCATATTGATTACTGACTTGGACAAAGGAGGTTGATGTGACATACTATAGAGCTATATAGACCTGCCAGAAGTTAAGTGAGCTTTGATTTAACCACATGACGTGTACATGGTTGGAGGGTAACCTATATATGAAAACATAAAGTAGAATAAGTAAAAGGAAGCTAAAATGAGATTGGCCAGCTATTTTGAGAGTGAAAAGAGGATTGACTCAGGAGCCCAAAGTGACATAATTACAGTTACTGAGCTCTCAGCTTCTTAGCAACCAGGAAATTACAGTTGTCTGTGGAGTTATCCTTTTGTGATAAAAGTAAACCTACATGATTAAAAGGTGATAGAGGTAAGGTCCTGTCTGGTACTGAATTCAAGAGAAATTGATCTCATGGTTCTTTGTATACCAGACCTTGGACAACATAGCAAAAAACTTAACCTCTGCTTTTTGCAAAAATGTTTTTGAATTGTGCTTTCTTAGGTTGACTCTTTAGAAATCAGGGGCTTGTCCTCATTGAATTACAGCATCAAGTCCTTGAATTACAGCGTAAAATGACAGTGTATTTCTTCAGAGGCCAAACGAGGTTCAGATCTGTTTTCTTCTGTGCTGATCAACTCTGAAAGAAGAGCTCTTAGTTTAGAGAATCTAAGGAAATGCTTTTGACCAGGAGAGAATAACACTTAGTCCAAGTTAAGAGTCTGACAACCCAAGTGCCCCTTTGCATTGTGTTGATCAAATACATAGATATTAGATGAGCAAGTAGCAGTGTTGCCATTCTCGTAGGAGTATTCAAAAACTGATTTGTGTGCCACATAGGCGGAGCCCTGATTTCCAGACATGTTGCAGAGAAAGAATTGTGGGAATAGATGATATAATTTTTAATGAGTCTTTAATACTTTTTCCCATCTATTCCATTTACACCCCATACTTCTGAACCATACAATATAGGAGAATTGCTTTTAGCTTGAGCAGATTACTTTTCAAATAGATGTAATCAATGGCTTTCTCTTCCATACGCCTAAGGTATATCCTTTAGAACTTTGATTATGTTAAATGCTGCATTTTAAGTACATCTCCAAGAGTTTCGCCTTAAGAGTTGGAAGGATTACATATTCTTTCATTCTATGCTAGCAAACATTTATCACAAACAGTAACGTTGGCTTTAGCCTGCTAATATTGACTTAAGAACAAAATCAAAATGAGCAGTTCTGGGAGACTCTTGGTGAAAGTCTTGTCTTTTCCCATTGGGCAGTAAGCTCCTGGCAGGCAACAACCAGGTCTCTTTTGTTTGTTTGTTTTTGCTTTTTGTGTGTGCATATGGGGAGGTTATGAAATTAAACATTTAACGTCTTTATCCACCTGAATGTGATCATTCTTAATTTCTTCTTTTTATTGAAATATAGGTGACCTGTAATGTGTTAGTTACAGGTATACAACACTGATTGGCTATTTGTATATCGTGAAATGAGCATCATAGTAAGTCCAGTTGACATCCATCACCACACATGGGTACAGTTTTTATTTTCTTGTGATGAGAACTTTTAGAATCTACTCTCTTAGTGTTTTTCTAATATACAATACAGTACTGTTAACTGTAGTCAACGTGACTATAGATCTGTTTTATTCAATTCATTAAGTTGCATGCCACGCACAGGTCCTGCCACTGAAGAGCTTATTAAACACTTCTAAGGAAAGAAAATAAATTAAGGTATTCATATGCCTTCATATGTGCTTAATTTAAAAACCAAGAGGTTATTTAGATGTCCTGATGAAAGAGAAATTGGGAAAAGGCCCTTTGAAAGTACAATTAGTATACTATATGTTAGGAGATGTATTATGTCTTCCGTTCTCATAATGCATCCAATTTAGGAGGACAAGTGCATGGGCCCTGTGTAAAGTTATCAGTTAAGAGTTTCTGTGTACTGAAAGAACTCTTTTCACTCAGCTTAATTATTTTGAGATTCATCCATGTTGTTGCATGTGTAAACAGTTTATCCCTTTTTATTGCTAATATTTCATTATATGGATATACCACTTTTTGTTTATTCATTCATCTATTGATGGACATTTGTCCCCCCCCTTTTTTTTTTACTGCTACAAATACTATGAACATTCATGTACAAGTCTTTATGTGGACTATATTTTTATTTCTTGTGGGAGAATACCTAGTTGTAGAATAGCTTGGTCAGATGATAGCTGTATTAATTTTTTTTAAATAATTTTTTAGTGGATGGAACTGGAGGGTATTATGCTATATGAAATAAGTCAGTCAGAGAAAGATAGCATATGTTTTCACTCATGTAGATCTTGAGAAACTCAAAAGAAGACCATGGGGGGAAGGGAAAGGGGAAAAATAGTTACAAACAGAGAGGGAGGAAGGCAAACCATAAGAGACTCTTAAATACAGAGAGCAAACAGGGTCGATGGTGGGGGGGGTAGAGGAGAGGGGCACTGAGGAGGGCACCTGTTGGGATGAGCACTGGGTATTATATGTAAGCCAATTTGACAACTTATATTTAAAAAACCAAAAAAATAATTTTTTTAATGTTTATTTTGGAGAGAGACAGACCTCAAGTTGGGGAGGGGCAGAGAGAGAGAGAGAGAGGGAGACACAGAATCTGAAGCAGGCTCCAGGCTCCCAGCTGTCAGCACAGAGCCTGACGCAGGGCTCAAACTCAGGAACCATAATATCGTGACCTGAGCTGAAGTCAGCTGCCTAACCAACTCAGCCACTCGGGCACCCCACATGTTAAACTTTTTAAGATACTGTCAAACAGTTTTCAGAGGTAGATTTTCCATTTCACCATTTCCATCAGCAGTGCAGGAGAGTTCTAGCTCTACCACATCCATACTTGGACGGTCCATCTTTTCTAGGTTAGCCATCCTCCTAGGGGTGTGGTGGTCTCCCTTTGTGGTTTTCATTTTCATTTCTCTGATTAGTCACATAAGCTTTTTCTCATATGTGTTTAATAGTCATTTTTATATCTTCGGTTCAAATCTTGTGTCCATATTATATTGAACTTTTTATTACTGAGTGCTAGGCCTTCTTTATGTATTCTGAAATAAGTCCTTTGTCAGATGTATGTACTGTGAATATTTTCTACCATACTGTGGCTCATGTTTTGGTTTCTTAGTGGTATCCTTTGAAACACAAATTTTGGGGCGCCTGGATGGCTTGGTCTGGGCTGACCGCTCAGAGCCTGTAGCCTGCTTTGGATTCTGTGTCTCCTCTCTCTTTGCCCCTCTCTCACTCACGCTCTGTGTGTCTCTCTCAAAAATAAACATTAAAAAATTTTTTGAAAAACATTTAAAATTTTCATTAAAAGTTTAATTAACATTATGAGTTGTACATTTTATATGCTATTTAAGAAATGTCTATCTGCCTCTAGGTGGCAACCATTTTTCTCCTATTTTTTCCCCTATGTTTTCTTCTAGAAATTTTGATCCCTTGAGCTGTTACATATATCTTGGTAATATTTTGATTTGTGTGTGTGGTAGCAGGTCATGGTTGGTGTCCTTTTTCCCCGTCTTATAAATATTCAGTTGTCCCAGCCTCATTGGTTCAGTGAGCTGCACATTTGTGAGATGTTTGTCATAATAAGAATACTGTGGAGGTTTTGCTGGGGAGAGGAGGAGATCAGAAGAATAAGCTCAGAGATGGTTTCTCACCTGAGCAATGTACTGTTAACATTTGGTGTCTCATCTAGACACTTTCTCCGTGTGTGTGTGTGTGTGTGTGTGTGTGTGTGTGTGTGTGTGTGTGTTTGAAATTCTTCCGCGGCCAAGGCTTGTAACCTAGTCTAGCTAACTTCAGGTAGCATCTCTGTTTTGGATTATCATCTGGACTCCACCCAAGGTTCCTCTATGTCACTGTTCTTTCCCCCTCAGCAGTGATCAAAAACAATTCCCTAGTGTTGCTTTTAGTTTTTAAGTTTTAGTTCAATTCTCTGCCTTTTCTTTTAAGGTTCTTCCCGCCCCACAGCACCCCCCAAATGATGACGAGTTTTTCTATAGCACAGCTGCTTTTTCAAATCCTAGGAGTCTTTTCAAAGAAACCTCTCCTGTATTATAAAAGTAATACATGTTCATTAGAGGAAATTTGAAAAATATAGAAAGTTCTAAAGAAAATGATTACCCATCTAACCATCACTTAAGGATAAGCACAATTAACATTTTGGTGCATTTCCATCTTTTTTGTTTGTTTGTTTTTTACTTTGCATATGTTTTTTATTGTCCCAATTACCCTACATATGCAGTTTTCTGCTCTGCTTTTTACACTTAGTATTACGATATAACCATTTTCTCATGTCATTAAAAATCCTTTATAAACAACATTTTAGTAGCTACATAACATTACATCCTGTGGTTATTCCACTGCAATTTATTTAACTATCTACCTATCATTGGGTATTTAATTTGTTTCCATATTTTTGCTACAAAATAAATCGTCTCAAGACTGGTATTATACAGAAAATTCAGATTTCTATCTAACTTATTTTGTAAATCAGACTTAGAGCTGTAGAATTGGTAGATCACGGAGTATATGGTAACTTCTAAAACATGTTGCCAAATGTTCTTCTTAAAAGATAGCACTAATTTATGCTCCGAGTAGCAGTGGAGGAAGGTCTAATGGATTACATCCTTGCCAGTGTTCCATGTTTCATATTATCATTTTGTAATCTTTGCTCATTTTATTTGGCAGCTTATAAAATAGTGATTGGATTTTGTAGTTTGCATTCCACTGAGCCAAATCACAAAATCCCCAGATGGACAAAGCCAGAAAGGGCTTGAAAAGACCCTTTGATTGTCATTGAGTTTCCAAGCCCAGTAAAATGACTTACGCTTATATGAAAAGAAATGGATATTTCTATTGCTATTCTAAAAAAATTCACAGCATGTCCCAAAATGTGCATTCGTCTTAACAAAGCAAGTCTAAGGCTTTCCTTTGAAATTGAAAAGTTCATTAAAATAGCTAAGATAGAAATGAGGTTATTCCAAACTTATTTGTTCTTCGTGATTACCTGCTCAAGTCCAATGATTACTATTTCCCCCTTTGAGTGTACTCTCAAATTATGCCTTTAATAGTGAGATGCTGAGGAACAGCCTCTATAACAGTCTTTTTGCTTCCCCCTCTTCCTAACCTTTTCCTAAAAAGACTCTCTGCATGCTCTTGCCCTAACCCTTACTCTATCAGAAAGCAGTAGGAATTTTGTTGCTGGGATTCCTACCTGGCTTGTAGATGGCAGGTGCAGGGCATCTGGGGGAAGCCTTTGCAATATGAGTATCCAGGGGGTACTAATCTTCTTAGAGCTTGACCAGGCAGAAGTACCCATGTAAGTGTGGAAGTATGTCACCTTCTCCCCTCAAAACCTCTGATCCTGAGCTTGTTGTCTAATTATATGGGTAAACATTTCTGCCCGACTCAAGAACAGTAAGCCCAGTTTTAGAGAGCTTAGCAGAGCTGTTTGGGCCAATACTATTTTATCAACTCTGGGGCCAGATCATTTGGCTTGCCAGGAAGAGATCACTAATATGGCCCCGGTTTCCCCCAAAGGCACATAGTGACGTGTTTGTATAACCATAGTGGGTGAAGATGGGAGCCCACTCACTGAGCCGCCTTCACCAGCTTTATTGTCTTTCGACCAAGGCAGCAAGTCCTTTTCCCTTACAGCCTCACAGTACTGTGGTTTGGGTACTGGCAGAGTAGTCATAGGATTTGGGCTAATCTCACTGAAGAATATTCTGAGTTTGCATTGTTCCTTGGTAAACCTGTCCTCATTTGTCTTAACTTGCAAAGTGACATTGAAATTCCTCATCCCCCCACCATGCAGCTTGATAGTCTTGAATTTTCTTGATAGTCTTAAATTTTCTCTATAGTAAGCATTTATTTGCCAGTTCATTTTAGGAAATATGAAGTCTTGTAGTGACCTTGGCTTTGCTACCACTTCCTTCGTGGTATAAGCAGTTCTTTTTTTAAGTGTGTGATTAAGGTGGGGTGGTGGGGCTGGAGAGGCGAGTTAGCAGGGTGTGGTAGGGTAGACATTTCAAAGGCAAAGAAAGAGAGGCATTCATGATTCCAGTGTCTGAGGTGAGAATTCTTTTAAGGACAGCATACCAAACACCTTTGATGTACCTCAGCTTCCTTACCTGTAGAGTTTTTCACCTCTGAATTGTGGTTGGTCTTAAGCTCATTGAGCACAGTCTGTGCATTATTTCATCTCTGTGTATTCTCTCCTCCCAGACTTCACATGCCACGTGTGTCCCACACATGTATCCGAGCTCAGTGAGCGAGTTCTCTGCCCACCTCATTTTCCACTCACCCATCAGTATAACCTAAGTCTTAGTTCCCAGATAGATTTGATCATATATGCTCAATTAAATGGCCTGTTAGATACTTGGTTTGAAGTTTAAAAATTATATTTGATGCATATTTTTACTTGTTCTTTTTGTCAGAAGAAAGGGAAGAGAAAGTAAGAAAGGATCAAACTTTTCTCTGATTTGCTTTCAAGAGCTATCCACTAAGATATTTTAGAATTGCAAGAGTAGTATTTTTATTTTAAATTTTTATTCTACAGTTATAAAAACACATGTTGGTAATCACTGTCAGATACTGAAGTGAAATAAAGTCTTTGTGTGTCCTACGCAAAAGCAAGACCATCATCACAGACATCCTTATGTCTGACTTTAAAACTCCTCCAAGAGTGGAAATCTGTTTTACATTTGTAATCAGTCAAAAGCCTGAACAACATCTGGATACAGGAGGTTCCCAGAACAGGCTCAAATCAGCAGCAGTCAACTTAGATACCAGCTCCAAGTCTTTCAAATCCACAGCTGTTTGGCGGCCAGACTCAGGCTCTGGTTCATAAAAAAGGCATTTTTGGATCACTTTAAAATGTTTTATTAATGGCCACATCAACAGGCTGAAGGAGGTCAGTATGCTGAAGCTCAGATAAAAATGAGTATTGTGCTTTTTTCCTCCCAGTTGGCTCAGCGGGAGATCCTTTTTTGCTCTAAAAAGTTAATAATTAGCATGGCACCCGCCGCTCACTGGGTAAGCCAAACTGGTTTTTAATGTTCAGAATACTAAACATGGAAATGTCATCTTCATAACACTCCATGCTGTCCCTGATAGCCGAGAGCATTTCTGAATGACAGATCTGTAATAACAGTGATGATGAGAGTCACAATTAAATAGCACTCTGAGCAGGGAGTGCTGTTCCTTCAGGCCTCCCCCTAAACCCAAAGAGGCCCTGGACGGCCCAAGTCTGTAATTTGAATGCTGCCTTCGACTGCAAAGAAAGAAAATTGCCAGAATTGATGGCCAAACCACTGACTAAATGGGTGCTTTTCTTGTAGCTCTTCTCTTAAGGAATTCCCTTGATCTGGCAGACAGGATTACACACCTTAGGCATGTTTCAGTCTTCTGCTGTACCTTTCTGCCTTCACATAAACGAGGATCTTTCATTTGACCAAACAAAGCAGAGCATTTAAATTATTCATCAGGGGAAAAGGCGTGGGATGGATTATCAGGAGAATTCTAGATCCTCATGGGTTTGTTTCACTCTCTGGGGATTATCAGGGATTCTAAAGCAGCCCCATTACTACTCTCTTTCCTTCAGACTCTGAATTGGAGAGTGCTGTTCTCCAACTCCAACTGATCGGGTCCCATTTATTCAGGGATTACTGGGATTCTTAAGGAGATATAGACTTGTACCCCTTGAAATCTTATTATATATATTGGAGGTTATGGTTAGAAGCTACTACAGGATTGGAGGATTCGACACCAGCTCCGGCTTAGGTTATGTGAAGGGATGAGAAAGAACCCATCTCTGTGTAGGGGCCAATATGTGATATGCAGAACTCAGTAGCTTTTATTACTGTTGTTGTTGTTGTTATTTGGTACTGACTGAATGCTTGCTGTGTGCCAGGCACATCCATGTCTGCCTTCTCTGAGCTACCTATGAAGTAGTTACTGTTGCTACCTTATTTTACAGCTGGAGATACCAAGACTTGGAAAGTTAGGTAAATTGCCAGAAGGTCTCATAGCTAGTCAATGTTACGAATGGTATATAAACTCAAGAATGTTGTCTTCAGACACCCAGCTGTGAGTGAACCTAGCAAAAACGCGTTTGTTGTTCTCTGACTCTCCATAAAACCAACTCAAAGATTCTGAGTAGAGGGTAGAAGAGGAGAAGAGGTAGATGAGAAGCCTGGTGTAAGGAGATGTGTTCCCTCGCCTTCTCTACTTAAACACAAACAAGTGTGCTGTAGACGCCAGGACAGCCTGGAGCTCAGGACACAGGTGGCAGAGCAGCAGCCCTTCCTAAGCAGGGATGGAAAGAGCCTGGGCATCAGGCAGAGTCATCCACGGCTTATATTTAATGTGAGTCTTGTCCAGGTCGATCCCACCACCCTGCATGTTAGCTCTCTGCTTGTGAGGAATAGCTTTTGGCCAGAAATCTCTTCAGTTTAGTAGACCTCATTCATTTCTCCCAGATGCATTCCTAATGTGGCATCTATTCTGGTGGTCATGGTCATGGGTCTAGCCTGCATTGCAACTGAAAGGCCTTCAGCCCAGAAACACTTTTTTAAAATTAAAATACTTTTTTGTTGTTGTTTTTCAGTATTTATATAGGATTGGCCACCTTCATATGTAGGAGTTTGGTCTAGTGTGATAACATTTGATGTAATGCCATGCAGCAGGTAAGGAGGAATAGTGTACTACTTGATGTAATTAGATTTCTTGAATATTTATTGAGAGTTTACTTCTGTGGCAGACTGTGTGCCCGTCACTCTGGGGAGAGACATGGCAGTATGATGACTCCTCTGGCCCATCTTTTAAATTCTGTATATTTACTTAAAATGCTCAGACTTGTTTACCTTTACTGGCTCTTTATCTTTGTTATGGATATTCACTGGCTTGCTTACTTTTTTTTTTAATCCACTAATTCTCTTAAATTAAAGTTGACAAATAATCAATGTTTATTTTATTTTGCCTCAAACTAACAGAGAAAGGCTCACCTGGTATGTTAAACACTTCAGAAAGGGCCCCCTTGACTTTTCCTTCTGAACCTCTTCCCTGTCTAGCGGCACTGATTTTTGTACTTCCTTATGAAAAACAAATCAATTTACAGTAAAGAAGGAAATAGTAAGTAGTTTGCAGGATGTGCTGTATAAATATTTCTGTAGAGTGAGAATTCTTGTTTATCCATCCTGATCTCATTTATTAAATTTGTACTAAAGTCAAGAGTTTTAGAAAGCTAAGTTAGTCTTACAAACTTGTCAGAGATTAACAGACTGGGTACAAAGGCCAGTCACTGAAAAAACCACCATGAAGAAAACTGTTGAGTCTTTTTTATTAGCTAATCTTAGGTAAGAAGAATGCATGATCCCCACAGTCTTGGCAAGACCTGCACTGTCTGGTACAGTAATGCACATGGAAGTTGCTTATTTACATTGTCAGCATGTTTTTCAGTAACCTGAAAAATGTGCATAGAGCTCTAAAATATGGATTCCATGGCTCACACATGAAAATCAACTTTGGTATTTGACAGTCCTGCAGCATGTGTTTGAACACAGGCAGCCAGTTGTTTGGAGCAATTAGAATAAGATTCTGTGTTCTGTAAGTCTGCTTTTGAGTCTTTTCTCAATTACGCCCTTCCTGGTGGAGGAAGTGACGCCACACTGTTACAGAGTAAGTAAGCATCATGGTTAGGGCAAGGGTCTTTCCAATTTCGGTGAACTGTAGGTCCTTGGTATTTTCCAATTGGGATGGTTGATTTCCATGCCTGATGACAAATGCCATTTTTATTTTCTTTATTGGGACCATTGAAGGGATGGTTTCTTCCTGAAACATTGTGACAATGAGTACCATAAATTAGTGCTCCAATGCAGAGAATGAATTCAGTGGTTGCTGACGGTATAAATGTTGATTTTTAAAAATCTGCCAGCATCAGGAACTGTCCCAGGACAGTTGCATTTCAAGGATACCGTACAGTCATAGGAAGAGCTGTGCATTCAAATCAGCAATGGGGTTTTCGAAAGGGCAGCCATGGGAAGCAGATAGGACCGAGCTTTAGAGTTCCCCCCTTCCTTGTGGCCATCTTCAGATTGAAAAAGCAAATTTGTAGGAATTCTTAGAAACATTTTAAGGTAATTAGCCCTCACTTTAAAACATATGCAAATAATGAACGCTTTCATATCCACTTGCCTTTTTAGGGTATGTTAACACAAAGGAAGCCTGTCACTCTCCCCCTCAGGTGCCTGCCCTACTCTTAATGCTTTTTCAACCCTGTTAGTGTCAGTACATGGAGAATCCTACAACTCCAAGCCTCAAAAGCAAGTGGATGGTTTATTTGGGGGCAGGGGGCAGAGTGGGTTGAGTTAATTATTTCATTTTTGTTTTTACATTATTCTGAAGAAAAGTCCTGTCCTAATCCAGCATCCTGATAATACCTGTCTATGTTCTTTAATATATGTGTATTTCTTTCTGATGCCCATCAACAACCTATCAAATGGCCTAGTAACAAGGTTTATTTTCTCTGTGGCTGTGTGTTTTATAAATAGCCATTTGCTGAAGTAATTTCAGGAAAGTCCAGCTTGAGGATTTATGATGTCTTTGCCAAAGGGTCACCCACACTAGACTGTAAATACATTTACTTTTGGGCCATTTCTCTGAAATGGACCACAAGAGAAAATACTTCCTCTGTCTCATTTATCATTAAATTTATTCACCTTAAGGCACTACCTGCAGAAAAGCCCGGGAGGAGTTTGCTTACCCGTCTCACCCAGAGGACAGTGGTATTAACACTTATATTTCATTAGTCCGTCACAGTTTTCTCCTCTATCAGATGGGTATTTTTTTTTTTTTTTGAGAGAGAGAACTTGCATGACCAAGAGCAAGTGGGGGAAGGGCAGACAGAGAAGGGGATAGAGAATCCAAAAAGGGCTCTGCACTGACAGGCTGATAGCCATGAGTCCAATTTGGGGCTTGAACTCACAAACTATGAGATCATGACCTGAACCAAAGTCAGATGCTCAACTGGCTGAGCCACCCAGACGCCCCTATTCAAGATGAGTATCTTAAATCTAATTGAAAGTGATTGTTTTCCCTTTTAATTTGCTGATTTTTAATGTAGCTTTCCCGGAATATGATTATGCATGTAAATTAATAAGATAGTTAAGATAAAGCATAGTTCTTGCTAATTTTGTGATCACCTGGCTACAGTTTAAAGAATTTTATTGTTATCTGCTCACTTTATATTATTGCAGCTATACTAAAGTTCTCTCCTGACTAACTCTTGATTAGTAGCAGGCATTCTTTAAAACTTTCAGTTATCCTTTCTCCATTCTGAAGCAACAGAGTGTGGTGTTCAGCTGGGTGCATGTTCAAGTTCTTGGCCAGCCACAGAACTTCCTTTGGAAATGCAGACATCCTGCAGCCTGCCCCTCTTTGTATTTACCACTTCTTGAGGGGAGGGCATAACCTAAGTCAGTCTCCTGTATGGTCACAGCAGAATGTTACCTCTGCACGTTCGTGTTAGTCAAAGTCAAAGGTTTTTTGTTTAATCAACGTGTAGACTATCAGACGCCTTTAGATGCTGGTCAGAGTTCAGTTACAGAATCACCCATCACAGCACTTGACAAAGACACTTTTAGGGCACCAAGAAGCAGTCGGTATGGGCCATTTATTTCTCCAGGTTCTTTGGGCTCCGTCTGTTGAGGTAAATCATCAGGAAACAATGTACCTCAGCTGTATTATTTCAGCTCCCAGCAGAAATGCCATTACTTAGGCAAGATTTAATGTGGTGCCTTCAGCACGTGGGAGAAAAAATGTTCATCTCTTGCACCACATAGTTGGAAGACATTTATATGAAGAAAAGTTTCTGTCCTTTACAACAGAGTTGAAGGCATTACTCAAATGTCCCTTATAAAGGGGCTTCCGTACAAAATTTCTCCTTGTTATTAATGCCAAGGGAAAAACAGCTGCCTTGCATGTTTCTTTTTTGATAAAGAACTCTATCATGCAATACTTTTTTTTTTCCTGAGCTATAGGGAAAAAAGCTAAATTCAGTGTTCAGTGGGAATAACTAATGTCTCAAGTGCGTATCTTATCTCTTTCTCTGTTCCCTTTAATGTCTATTATTTTTGATAATCAGATGTTTGATTGTATATTTGGTTTAACTTTGAATTACTTACCACCCTTTTTTGCACGAATTTGAACAAATGGCAAGGAGGAGGATAGTTTCCCACAATGATTAGATATTGTAACAGTTTGACCTTAAAGTAAACTTGCATTATCTTGAGACTTGACTCATTGAGGAATGCCACAGATGGGCACCCACTGCCCCGCATGCTGTATTGTCTCCTTAAATACACCTACCTTGGCTCAGATCAAGAGCCCAAAAGGACATTTGTTGAATTCCCATCTTAGAGGTGCCCTTGCATTTTTAGTATAACTTAACGTGGCATGTTGACTTGGGAGCCTGAATGCATTGACGAGAGGTATCTATCACGGAAATATGGAGCCTGCATTTTTTGCAGTAAACCGTGACAGCAGACTTTCAAACATAAGCAACCTCAGTGAGGACTGCTTCTATACGTGTAGCAGTGGATTTCAGTCAAGACGCATACACAAAAGACCGTAACTAGTAAGCATACTTAACAGTGTTTCTTGCTACTAAAAAAATGTGAACTTGGACTAGACTAATGTTTCTACTTCTACCAGCCATACAAGGGAGTCTAGTTTTCCTGTGGTCACTCCATGTCCTTCTTGCTCTATTGGTAAAAATCAATTCAGTAAATCTATTCACTGAACGTTCTAAATGCTGAAAAGGACTGCTAGCCATGAAAATACAGTGTCATGAACTTGACAGGAAGCGGAGCCCTTATGCAGTAATCTGTTTGCTCATGATTTACCACAGTTGGGGCATAACAATTGATTTTGTACTATGTAGGTAAAATGTTATTAAAATGTCATGTATTATGCTCTGAGGTAAATATGACAGACTGTTACCATTTTAAGAATTCTGGATGGGAGGTGCATATGAATTTGTTTCATTCCTCTTTGAATTTTCTTGCAAAAGTGTTTTTCTTGATTTTCCAAAGTATGTACTAGAGAAGAAAAGGAAATACGTTAGTTGAGGTTGGAGAGTGGGCAGGGTGGATGAGAGGAAACAGCCACCTCCTCTACCTGGCAGGCATGGAGATGTTCACAAGGTTTCTGTTAAAGAAAGTTAGGATTATTTGCAGATGAAAACTATTTCTGTAGACAGTAAAGGCAGTTATTTATGATAATACTTTTGCATGTGATCTATTGATAGGTATCAGCATTACACAGAGTATCAGAAATTTATTTGCAAGGCTCTGTGCACGCACCTCTGATTTAGGGATCCGCTATATGAAATCCTCTGCTGCCAGACCGCTTGCTTCCTGCAGGCTGCAGGTCTAAAAGTCCTTCAGGCTCAGTAACCAATGAGAGGCATCAGAGTCCTTAGCGTGAGGTTCTAGTTGTAGACAGACTTGCAGACAACCAGAGTGAAGGTTGGATTCTTTAAGATATATTAAGATACAATACCTATGTCAAGAAACTGTGTGTGTGTGTGTGTGTGTGTGTGTGTGTGTGTGTACACGTGTGCACAGTCACTGCTCATGTTTTCTTGTTAAAGGGAACAGTGTGACTTTTTTTTTTTAATGTTTTTGTTTATTTTTGAGAGAGAGAGAGCATGAGTGGGAGAGGGGCAGAGAGAGAGGGAGACACAGAATCTGAAGCAGCTCCAGGCTCTGAGCTGTCAGCACCGAACCCGACGCAGGGCTCGAACCCACGAACTGTGAGATCATACCTGAGCCGAAGTCAGACGCTCAACCAGCTGAGCCACCCAGGTGCCCTACAGTGTGCCTTTCTGATGTATTGATTTGACATTGATCATAAGCTGGGTGATCCCACATGGCTTGGTTTAGACTAGAATTCTGGATGCTATCAAACTTCTACTTTGCTAGGCCATCGGCATATTTCTGGGTGTCTGAAGGGACAGTGCTGAAAGAAGTGTCACTTTCACATTTTAGGGGACTCAGTGATCCACTAGGCTCTTTTGAGGCAAGTTAAATGCAAGGCCAGGGTTTGGGTGCGAAGGGGAGGTGTGTGACTTACACTCCTACAGCATAGCCCAAGGTCTGTGGAGATGTGCACTTGTGCTTCCGTGTCAAGCAGGGCTTTGGGGCACAGTGCTAATGGGTACAGAAATGGCTCCTGGCCTTTATGTGTGCCATCATCCCATCTCCGTCTGTAACATCTCTCACTGAGCGGAGCACTTCTTCACTACGGGGGTAGGCGCATCACTGAGGGAGAGAACGTGCACCTCAGCTCACCCTGCAGTGTGCGAGCCACCAATCGAGAATAAAAAGCAGTTATCTAGAAGCCTCAGTCCCAGGTCTGGGTGTCATTTCTGCCATTGATGGCTCCTGGGACAGGCCTGACATCTAGTAGATGATCAATAAGTATTTATGGGGTGTTGAGTGAATTAGCCAGCTGTGTAATCTTAAGCAAGCTGCTTAATCTCTTTGGCTTCAGTTTCTTCACCTGAGGAACGAGGGAAATGGATTAAGGTGACCTCTACGGCCCCTGTCAGTTGTAAAATTATATGATTCTGTGATTGGTCCTTTACCTCAAGAAGATTAATTTGACAGGAGTGTGAAGGATGAATAGAGTGAGAACCAAGAGTGAGGAAATGCCCCTTTCTCTGAATTAGTCTAATATTTCTTCTTCTACTACTACTTTGAAAGCACTTACTTACGTTGGGGTTTCCCCACTAGTTTTACCTCCCATCGGCTGTCATTCTCTGTGGAGATGGTGGACGCTTGAAGGACTGGAACCATGACTTTCTACTTCTCTGGGCTTCAGAATTTCAGGTGTCAGAATGCCTACCAGCACTGTGAGGGACCCCACAGTGTCTGCACACAGCTCCTTTAATCCCGGAGGGAAGCATTGTTTCCCATTTTCCTGCAGAAGAACCTGGAGTGGAGGTGGCAGAGGTGAGGTGGCTAACTGGAGGTTGTTGTCAGCGAGTGGCTGAGCTGCAGGGCTCAGATGACCCTTCCCTAGTCTTGGGACCTAAAGTCTAGGTTCTAGGAAAGCCCAGAGTTACGTGTAAACACTGTGTTAGAGCAGCCACGGGCCTGGACACAGGAGGCTTCTTTTTTCTCTTCCTGATTTTTGTTTCTGGCCTTACTTGTAGGTGTCCTTCAACTTCTCGTTGCTCTGGCATCGTTTTCCACATCTCATTAAGTACAACAGTTTTCTTCCTGGGCTGCAACACATTTATCTGCCAAGGGTTACACCCTGAGTAATAGCTCCCTCAACCTTTTACGGCCTTTTTCTTTCACTGTAGCTACTTCCTGTAGCTCGAGCGACAGCATTTTCCGTGTGGACACGTGTGGCGTGTGTGAGTGGTCAAAACACCCTGTGTTCATTAGATTGTTCGTTCTCATCTGTAGCAGATAATGGTGCCCCGCCTTTGGTCGGTGGTAGTGGAGTTTTAGAGAAATGGGTGATTTGAGAGATCTGAAGGAGGTCTAACCCACAGGTCAAGGTAGTTGGCTGTCCCCACCATTTGCTGCCATTGGGAGGTGAGAGAGAAGTGGATTTGAGAGGAGCAGCCATGTGTTCCATTGTGGGCAGGCTGGAGTTTTCTGTGTCTGGACGTCGCATGGAGAGATGCTACGTAGGCACTTGGATAATGGTTTGAAGTTCTGAGGCGGTACCTGGGTTTGAGTTACGCATTCGGAACTGCTCATCAAGAAAGAAAAGGAGAAGGGAAGATCGTCAGGACAGAACATTAACCCCCCGGGACAGGCAGACAGCCGTGCTTGGGCACGCAAAAGAAAGGGCGGCCAGGAACCAGGGTGGTGGTGACCAAGGAGAGGCACTTGACAAAAGCCAGGCTTGTAAAATTTTCATTCATTCATGTATTCATTCATCATGTGACAAATATTATCTGTGCACTCCCGGGGCGCTGTGCTGGGTGCTGAGTGGAAGAGCAGTGAACAAGGCAAGCTGATGGTCTTTGCTCTTTGGGAACTTAGCGTCCAGTGGACGAGATTGACATTAAAGTAATCACATTCCATTGGTACAGAATGTGAAGTACTGAGCACAGATCTGGAGGCTAGGAGAACACCCTAGACAGAGCGCCTGCCTTCTTCTGGCTGCCTTTACCCTTCTTCCCTGGTCTACCCCAAAAGATATGACCAGGCCCCAGAGCGTAGTTGGAGTCAGTCAGGTGGAGGGGAGAGCAAGAGTGCAGATTTCCTAGCAGTGAGGGGAGCTGGCTCCCTGACATGCTGCAGCCCCAGAAACGTGTCATTCCCTGCCCATCTCTCCCTCTTCACAGGGCGTACCTCACCAGCACACACATGTCTCTTCTCTCCCATTTTAGAAAAGCCCTCTGTTTACCCCACCACACATTAGTCACTGCCTACCACCCCCTTACAGCTAAACTCCTCACCAGTATTGCCGCTGACTATAATCCCTTTTCTTCCCACTGTCTTCCGAGGTCAGGCCTTTGACCTCCCCGCTCACTCACACTGTGCTTTTGCAAAGCTGCCTCTGGGGAAGGAGGGCAGCCAGGGGACAGCAACAAGGTGAGCAGGGGAGAGTGTGGCAGAGCTGAAGGTGGGGAGGCATGTAGAAGCAGGTGTTGGGGTGTCATGCCAAGGAGTTCAAATTTTGTTTTAAGAATGAGGGGAAGAAAATGGAGTTTTTCAGCAAGGGTGTGGCATGATTATATTTCCAGATAACAAACTGCCTGGCTCCTGTGTAGATCCTGACCTTGAATGTGGAGGGACCAGTCAGGAGCATCTGTAGACTCAGAACAAGACCCATGGTGCCTCCAGTAAGGGTTGTGCACTGGAGAAGACCATGGGTAACATTCATTCCGTTCTAGGCTTAGTTCAGAATTGCTAATCAGACATATGATTTTGGTTATGTCCTTAACCCCTTTGTAGGCCTCAGTTTCCTTATCTGTAAAATAACGGGGCAAGAGCCATCCTCATATCAAGGTGGGGGATGTTTGAGCATGACATGAGATAACATACACAAAGCACCAAGCATTTACTGGCAGATAGGAAATGCCATTAATTATTTCCCCCATGTCACAGTTAAGGAAACAGACTGCAGATGCCAAATTAGTAGTGAGTGGGTTTGAATGCAGACCTCTGTCCCCACAGCTCCATTACGTCCTCAGTCTGTACCGGGCTCTCTGCTGCCGTGGAGGGAGTTCCCCAGCAAGCTTAGTGGGAGCCAAACTCCATTTCTTCTCTAAGCCTTTGGGAAGAGACTTCAGTTTAGCATCAAGAGCAGGAGAGAAGCAGAACTTAAAATGATGTCCTGATCCCTGCCCAGCCCGTTTGAAAGTCTCCATCCTGCTCCCGAAAGAGGGAACATTCCGGGAGTCTGGGAGTGGGAGTCCCTCTGGACTTGCTCAGGTGCCAGCAGCTTCACCCTGACCTGCAGTCTCAGGGTCACATAAGGCAAAGGGAGGCGGTCTGCTGTTTAGAAGGGAGGGCCTGCCCCTGTGCTCCTGGGAAACACTGTACCTGCCAGTGTTACCCCGACCGCGTCCTTCAACCTGAGAGCTTGGGGAAATGGTGGACATTCGTCCTCACTCCAGAGTGGAGAGGATGCAGTCCCAGTGGCCCTTACAGCTGATGATGCACTTTGACAGCCAGTGCTCTTTGGGCTCCTAACCATTTTGATCACATCTGGTTCATAAGGGGTGTGTGTGCCCCCATACACTCTTTGGTGTGGGCTACAAGACGTTAATGTGAGGCTAAGGGATACACGTAGTCCTGAGCTGGCATTTTGGCTTCAGAGCCCTCCGGGAGCAATAACTCTATCAGACTGTCCTCACACCGTACATTTAGAAGTGCAGCAAAATGCTACGTCCTGTAAAATGCATACTGCAACTGCATAGGCCTTCTGTGCCTCTGTCACCAGGGACAGTTACATGTTCACTCACATGATTGTCACCACCCACATAGCCAGCTGCTTCATTTGACTGTTCACTATGTTCTTTGCAGATGAGTTGAATGAGCAAGAAGGAAGACTTTACACCTGACAGTCGGAATCTCTGAATTGTCACTGAGAGTGGACGTAGCATATATATATCTCGTGTGTGTGTGTGTGTGTGTGTGTGTGTGTGTGTACACGTTTTTGTTTTTCTAAACAAAATTGAGCCTAAATTCCTGCCTGGCTTAACCAGCCAGTGCTGAGTAATGGTTGCCTTCTTTAAATGGGGAAGATTTCCAGCTGGCAGAGTCCTCCCGTCTCCTTGTATGTATGTATGTATGTGGAGAAATTCATACACACACACACACACACACACACACACACTTCTTGCTTTACTCATTTAAAGTTACTACAAGGGTGCTTACAAATTGCTTATGAGAGTATAAATCGGTACAGTTTAAATGAAGGGGAATTTGACAATATCTATCAAATTGCAAATGCAATTTGCTCCTAGAAGTTTATTTTCATACTCGTGTATTTGCAAAATGACATAAGGACAAGAAGCATTTTACACAATTAAGCTTTGTTTATAATAGAGAAAAACTGGAAACAATCTGTTCACAGAATGGGAACTGGTCGAAAAAAGGATGTGGCAGACAATGGAATACTATGTAGCTATAATAAAAGGAGAAAGCTCTTTATGAACCAATATGGAGAAAGTCCAAGGTATATTATTAAGTTAAACGACAAGGCATAGAACAATGGATATAGTATGCTACATTTATATTGAACAGGCTGGAGGGAACTATGTGTGTTTATTTGCCAATATATGCATGAAACATCTCAGGAAGGATGCACAGGAAACTTCAACCTTTGAGGGGGACCAGGTAGTTGAGTGGCAAGAGGAGGTCTAGTTTTTACATAATACCCTGTTGTACCTTTGAGTATCACCTTTTTTTAATATATAAATATTCTGGCGGAGCCCTGTAGACATTTGTCTTTATGATGTAATGTATACCTACAATGAGAAATAAGGGTTTGTGTTTATTACCGAATTTAGGAGTATGTTTTTCATTGGGTTGGGTTGGATTCTTTTGGTGATTTTTAGTATTAAAAGGGTTTTAATAAGAATTGTCGAAAGTAGCCTGAGTCTTGAAGCTATTACTCTCAAGTTTTAAACATTTCCTCCATAAAGTTGCGCAGACTTAGATTCTGGCCTTAAATCATTCCTATTTCCAGCTTCTCTGAAATCAAGAGTATCTTGTGCCATATCAATTAAAGTAAATGTACTTTCAATTAAAGGTGTTAAGTATGAGTCTGAAAAGATTAATTCTTTATAAAAGGATGACCTTCAGTAGTTAGATCCAATTAGGCATTTTTCCAACTATATTTCATCCTGATGAGACAAGTCTACTACTCACAATCAATCACTGTGATCTTTTCAAAGGCAAGTATTTTAGGTTCAGAGTCATAAAAGAATGACTTGACTTGGGCACCTCCATTACTTGAGCCATAGTTGATGTAGGTAGAGATTATGGGTGTTGGGTATTACTTCTGTGGTATGAATATTTAAAGAATCAGGATGCGTATGAAGATATTCTGGGCATAGGCCTTTTACCTCTCTTCTCATGGCCTTAGTAGGACAAACGAATTTAGACAAGACTGACCAAAAGGAACAGGAACATGACGTAAATTAGCATCAAGTCAAATTCCTTTTCATTTTATTCTCCTTCTGTCATTTCGTTGTTAAATACACTATAAATACTTGTTTTCCTAATGATCATCTTTTCCCCTTATTGGACTGTTTTAGTTCTAATTTAGCCTTTGTTAATATACAGCACATAAAACCAAAGCTATTAAATAAATGAATGCTTGCTGATCTTTTTGTGGTAATGTGCAAAATCTTGGGGAATATTGTTTTGTCTCAAAAGTGAAAATAAATCCATTTTTCTATACTTGTATTAGGTATTTCCAATATAAAATTATTGGTTCTTGCTCTGCCACTAAATTTGTAAACTTGTAAAGGCCATTCATTGAAAGTGCTCATCTAAAAAATGGAAAACATGTAACACCTACTTTGTATATTTCAAAGGTTGATTGCTGGAAGAAAATGAGATTTGATTTATGACATTTGATCTCCCTGTTTCTCTAAGTGTGCTCCTATGGTCCTGGGGGTCCCTGAGTCCCTTTTAGGGAGCCCATGAGGTCAACACTGTTTTTATGACACTAAGAAATTATGTACGTTTTTCACTTTCATCATTGCAACATGTAGATTGGAATTTTTCAGTGGCTGGCAACGTGATCTGTGATACTGCAACAGACTGAATACAGAAGCAAAAATAATAATACATCTATCTTAAGCCAGACATTATGGAAGTTTACAAAAAAAAAAAAAGCAGTTGAAGAACTGCTGATACATATGAAAGCACCATGTAAATGTGCGGCAACACCAGCAGATCAGCGGTGCCACAGGCAAACTGCCGGTCCCTTGCAGGCCCTGATTGTTCATGGCCCACCCCACCTCCAGGAGAGGCTCACTCAGTCTGGGGTCTAAGCTGATCTCAGAACCTTATTCAGTTGTCTGCAAGTTCATGTGTCGGTCATATGTCCCTTTTTAGAGAGAGTTTACAGTTTTCCATTTTCAGGTTTTCAGAAGTTCCTAAAAGAAGTAAGGCTTTAGGATTTGCTATTATCCCCTAGTCCCATTCTACCTCTGAGAGTACTGACAGGGTCAAGGTGGGGCGCCTGGGAAAAGATATGTAGTGGTTCAGTGCTCCTAAGTCTGTGGCCTGGGCTTGGGCGTCTCTTGAATTCTGGAACCTTCACTTCTCTGCTTGTGGAAAGGTGCAAACTGGGGCCTTCTCTAAGCACTGGGAGAAGGGCTTTCTCTAAGCAGGTACCATGCCTTTGTCATTTTTGTGGGTCTCCTGTATTGACTGGTAGGATGTCATGGGACCTAAAGAAACAAGGTCTGGCTATACACCAAGAAGGGTCCACAGGCTGGTGGCATCATGACATAGTCACTGTTCATGGAGACCAGGAGATAGTACCCCAGAGTCCCAGACTGGAGTACTTAATGGGATTTGGTCAGACTCTCGTGGCCCCCAGAGGAGGAGGTTTGGGGTGCGTGGTCAGGCCATCTCGTCTCTGGCTTGGACCCTTGGCAGTTGAGCAAGTAGTTGAGGTTTCACAGAAATTACTATTTCATGTTTCCTACTGCAGTTTCTTACAATGTTTTTATTAACTTTTATTGTAGCATCTATTGAGTTACTCATAACATTTTAGTGTTTTATGAGAATTTACAACTGTTCTAATTATAGCTCACTGCCCCATATCCTTTCTTAAAATTAATATAAATGGAAAACTCATATCTTAGAAATACCGTATTTACTTGTTCCATATTTCCAGAGTGTCAAGTTTTTGGATTGCATATACATATATGTGTATTACAGTTTCATGTAAGCATTTTATATTTATTTTTAAAAAGCTTATTTGGGGCTCCTGGGTGGCTCAGCTGGTTGAGTATCCAACTGTTGATTTCTGCTCATGTCATGGTCTCGCGGTTTTGTGGGTTCAAGCCTCATACTGAGAGTGCAGAGTCTACCTGGGATTCTCTCTCTTTCTCTCCCTCTTTCCCCTTCCCCCTCTCTGTCTCCCTCTCTCTCCATCTCTCTCTCCTACATACTTTCTCTTGAAATAAACTTTTAAAAACCTTTATATATTCAGTGGATAATTAAACAGCATTCAGGGGTCCCTTCTATGTAGTAAAATTTTAAATCACAAAATACACATCCTTTTCTGGGCATTTTGTTGCATGATTTAATACAAAGTATTGTCATTGTCATACACCTTACCACGGAGACTGTTTTTCCTGTTCACCTTTTAAAATGTATTTTAAAGCATTTATTTGTTTTTGAGAGAGAGAGAGTGAGCATGAGTGGAGGAGGGCAGAGCGGGAGACAGAGGCTCTGAAGCGGCTCCACACTGACTGTAGAGAGCCCAACATGGGGCTGAAACCACAAACCCTGGGATGATGACCTGAGCCGAAGTTGGACACTTAACCAATTGAGCCACCCAGGCGCCTCTGTTTGTTTCACTTTTAAAAATAATTTGATAAAATACTGTTTTCAGGAAAAATCTGAATTATTATTTATTGGAGACAAATCTTCTGAAAATTTTAATTATAGGATTATATTTAAGGTTATTGGCTTAGCATAGATTTTGTAAAAGAACATTTTATTTTTGGAATTTTGTCACATAAACATGTTTATATGAGGTAAATTCAATTAAATATCTCTCTTTATTATTGTCATAACTATCTCTCCCATTTGAGGAAGTACCCAGAGGTAACCCAAAACTATAAAATGCTATCTACCTGTTAGTAGCATCTTGTTAAAATTGGAATACGTTTAGTTGGATGAAACTATACTTCATTGGATTTTAATGTGCTACATGTTATATTTCAGAAACTCCAGAAAGGAACTTAATGACATACGATTTGAGTTTACTCCAGGAAGAGGTAAGTTATAATTGAAATTATTATTTTATGGCTGCAAAGAGCCTTGAAAAAATTGATTACAAGTGTGCAGTTATAATTTGTTATTTGAAAATGTTTTCTTTAAAAATGAAGAAAGGAGGATGGAGGGAAAGAAGGAAGGATTTACAGTAATTGTGGGGAATCCAACCCCAACCACTACTGACTGCATGAGTTCCTGTGGCCTGCTGCGTGGTTTACATAGATAACAAATTAACTGTTAGCTCAACCATGAGAATAAGTGGTGGCCTGGGGACGCGGGGCTTAAAGGACACTATGATGAGTGGAATGAGTAGCAGAGAACAGTCCTAAGGAGAGGTGAGTGACGAACAAGATGTTACACAGAAAAGGGATGTGCTCTGCCCCTCTGCCCTCAGTTCATAGTATATGAAGCCTGTGTGGAGGAATGTCTATGGTCTCTATTGGTCCAGCTTGGTAGGAATATTGCCATTCTTGCCTCTAAATACAATTTTAGTGTTTTAAATAGTTAATAAAACGGCTTAAAGGCTAGACTGGTTGCTCTCTCAGCCCCTGGATGCCTGGAGTTGCTAGAACCTTGTCTCATTTCTTGGTATCTGCAGCACTTGACAAGTGCCTGCTTTGCAGGAGAATCTCCAGGAGTTTGGGTTAATTAATGGATAAATAGCATATACGAACAGGCTTTGGGGACCACAAGATTAGTTGTTAAGCAAAAGTTGCTGTTTCCTCTTTAGTTTATAACCAGAACAACCCAGAGAGGTGGAACTTAGATGCTGATGCTGAGACTGTGACTGTTCTTCCTGGCGGTTTCAGATTTTTAAGCACATGAAAGCAGCCTCAATGTCTATATTGAAAACCTTCTAAAATGCATTCTATTTTATTATTAAAACAAAATATATTAGGCTCTTACATTTGAATATATTAATATATAAGCTACCAACACAGTGTAATCATTTTATGTATTAAAGCTCCATGTACATTTTGATTTGCTTAAATAAGTTTGATTTGCTAAAATTTTGAAAATGTGAAACTTTCTAGTGTGTTATCTGGTTAGCCACGTAACTGCTTTGACCTCCCTGCTGTTAGAACCTGAAGAAGACACAAACTCAGACGTGTATAGGAGCTGGAGGAAATGGTGGGGCGGGGTGGGTGGGACTTGAGGGTACCAGGCAGTTCTGTCTGTTCACGTTCAGCTTTTTTGTTTTTATTATGAACTCGCATTGTTTTATATTGTCAAGCTGGTTTCCATACAACACCCAGTGCTCATCCCAACAGGTGCCGTCCTCCATGCCCATCACCCATAGTCCCCTCGCCCCCACCCCCATCAACCCTCAGTTTGTTCTCAGTATTTAAGAGTCTTTTATGGTTTGGGACTTCAGGAAACCAGGCAGTTCTGTCTGTTCATGTTCAGCTTTTTAAAAAAAAAAACCCTGCTGGCCAAACAAAATATGTTCCTGGGCCATATGTGGTCATGGACACACTGGACCTGATCTCTAGTACCCTGTCAGCCTAAAGATTTAATGATTCCCAGTATATTTGAATTAAACTAACATATGAAGTACATTTTACAAAATATGGGTTAAAAAACGCCTAAACAAATTTGCTAATTGGTCTTTCTTCTGGGAACATCCATCTTTGACAGTTTAGAGTCAGTTTATGAAATTGTACACTACCAGTTACTGTTATCCAAAAGCTCTCTATTTTGTCTCATAATATATATTGACCAGCCAATACTATGACAAAATCTAGTAATTCTATCATAAATGTTTCAAGTACAGTAAGAAATTGAACAAATCTTATTTAAAGCTTATTTTTTATCATCTAATTATCTAAAATTTACAGTGGCAATAAAGTTAATTTTAATTTCAAGAGATAGCGAAGAAATGAACTTCTGAATTGAGGATTTGGGGAGAGATGATGGCCCTGTCAGCATTACCTAGCCCTCTGTGCTGGCTTAAGCAGCCTCGTTTGCCATTGTAGGTTGAGTCTGCTTTTGTTTACCAGAGAGAAACCTTAGTGTTGGCTTCCTGATGATAGCCAGCCTTCTCAGGGCAGCGAGCACAGGCCATTAGTAACAGAAATGCAATGGATCTATCACTGTACCTCTGTGATTACTGATGCTGTCTGCATTTCAGACAGTGTCTACACTACATCTGTGTGTGCATGTGTACGCGCATACATACATATGCATACATCTGTGCTATATATGTATATAATGTATGATATGGCATAGAATGTAGGACATAAACATACCCAATATTCTGTCTTCATTTGAGAGTAAGCCCTCTGCATTTATTAGTTTATCAGATACTCTGGACACCAGAGCATATGTAATTATTGGTGATTATTTAACCTATTTGCACATTAGGAATGTTTAAGCAGCTTAAAGAAGAATAAATCACCAATTACTTTCAAGTTCCTGTTCCTGACTTTACTGATACATTACTTACATGCCAACAAGATAACTGCTTAATGGCACAGAAGCATGGAATGTTTCCATTTTGGATCAAAATGGCAGCATGACCCTTGTGCTATTTTAATGTGACTCATCTGGTATTCAGGAGTCCTGAAAATAGTAGGACATGCTGTAAACTTGAATCGTTTGAGAATGTCATTTACTTTGGTACCATTTTAGTGCTAGCTCACAATGTGGATTTGCTTGATTATTATCATTTTCAACTACATTCTGCAATCATAGATTCTTAGATCTTATTGACACTTTAGAGGTGGTAGTAACACATCCAGATGCTTTAACAGATGATGAGTCGTTGAAAATGTAATCACTGCCTATGTAGGCACTTTAATTCACTACACTTTTTGTAGGGAAGTTTCCAGTGGGTCCAGGAGGATGAGATGATGCAGCTGAGAGTCACCTTCACAAAGCTAAATTCACATGCAGAGTAGAGCCTTTCATTAGTCCACCCTAGATCCATGCCATGGGATCATTTTATCCCTGAGAGAATTTTATGAGGTGTTTTTTTGTACTTCTAATAATAAGGACAAGCCCCAACATTAGACCCCCAGATATGGAATCTCATAGTTTAGTAAGATGCCTTTGTTTTTCTTTTCCATTTCCCTCATGTTACTCCATGTCACTCATTGTAGAATGGAATGAGTAAAATGGTGGAACGCCACAATTTCTCTAGATGTTCAAAGAGTATCCATTAACTCTCGAACTTTTTATTGGAGTTCTGGGAAATTGGGCCATGTATGATAGGGAGAAAAAAAGTGCACTAGAACATGGGGTACATTTCAGATGATCTTTGGCTGCTCATCATCATCACAGTTATCTTTTGTTGAGTAATTACTATGTGTCACACATGGGGCTAAGCACATTAAAGCCCACAAATGTGAAAGATAATTTTACCTTCAGCAACATGCTCATGTGAGCCTACAAGTGCGTGTACACACACACACACACACACACACACACACTCACACACACTCACACACACTCACACACTCACACACTCTCTGAGGGCAGCCTCAGGCATGGCAAACTGCAATTCAGTTTAGATGCTTGTTTGATTCAGTAGCAATACTTTGAGGTGCTCCCTGACTTTGGAAGACACTTGAGTCAAACTTTCATCCAGGTTATTAACAGCTGCCGAGCCAGTTTCTTCTCCAGCTACAGTTCTGGATGCTTGTGATAATGTTAGAAGGCCATGGGGACCATGTCATCTCCCTTGTAAAGACATAGAGGTTCATAATGGTTCTTTTGAGCACACTGCCATTTATCAATTTCTCTTTACAAAGTTTTCAAACAGACTTCTCCTTATTACCATGTTCATTCATAGCCTTTCAATTAAGTAATTTTGGTTATATTCACTTGATACAGCCTGTCCCATCTTTATGAGATTCCTAACTCCTGTCACTTATCGCTGAGAAACTACATTCTTTTATTCAACCACATTTTCTAAGAGAATGAATCTGTTGCTATCAGATAATCAATGTCATGTTAAAGGAGTTTCTTAATAGCATAAATTTAAATAGCTCATGTTAATAGTCCAACAAGCTCAAAGCCTGTTTGTATCAAATATAAGGTTGTGTCAAGTGCTACCTGTTCAACCTTTGCCATAAATTCTGACTCAGTAGCTACTAATGATAGAAGAGGATTGATGATGGCTGGAATTAACCTTGGCAGGAAAGAAAAGCAGTGTCATTGGGACCAGTTCTGAACTAACTTATAGAGATACGTTTGAGGATTAATTC
Organism: Suricata suricatta; assembly: GCF_006229205.1. Classification (NCBI taxonomy): domain Eukaryota; kingdom Metazoa; phylum Chordata; class Mammalia; order Carnivora; family Herpestidae; genus Suricata; species Suricata suricatta. The sequence continues at coordinate 61,701,566 of NC_043702.1, forward strand.
AAGGGCAGATGTTTTTTGGTTCACTAAAGATGGAATAATTTGTGTATAACCTCTATTGAATAAATATGAAGATATAAATTATATATGGCAAAATATTTCACATCACTTCTGATTGTTCCTTTTGATAGAATCTGAATTGTTGAATTAAAACACACATAGGTGATTTTTTTAAATGAAAAACATATCTTTTACATTGTACTGGGTTGTTGGTTTTTATTTTGTGGTTACTAACACATATTCGTTTCGCATTTGGACAGATACAGCAGATGGCGTGTCTCAGGAGCTCTTCTCTGCTGGCTTGGTTGATGGTCATGATGTAGTTATAGGTAAATCATTTTCTAGTATACAGTGTCTTTTTGTTGATCTATCAAAGGGAAATGCGTTTAGAAACAAGTTTTCATAAAGGAATAATTTACTCTGGATTTTTGACAATTTCATCTTGAATTCTTTCATGTGGAAAAACTATATATGACTCATATTTCATTTTTTAAAGCTCTTAATGTAATTCTGTCCCATTTAACAAGAACCTCACTTACTAGAAATATAATGAAGAGCCTAGAAGACCCAAAAGTCCACAACATAGCAAAAATAAGATGCTATAAGTTCCATGTACCAAAGTATAGGAACCTCTGAGGTCCTCTGTCAGGGTTTTCTCTGTTCTTTCTTTGGACACAGTTCTAATGAACTTAGATATTAGTTTTCCCAGCCATTAGCAAGATTCATTGCAAAGTCTTAAGGTTGGAGGGGACTTAAAAGATCAATCAGGGCAGTTCTTTCATTGTGTGGACAAGGACACGAATTCCTGAAGGGATTCTGTGTGTTGTCCAGAGCCATGCAGCTCGGTTGGGACAGATGCATGACTCTTTGGGCACATGGCTATTTCTTCTGTTTTGAGAATAAACAGATAGCTGGGTGGAGATGGGGTGCCTGCTAGGTGGAGGCTTGCTTTTAGGAGCAGGAGATGACTGGAGACCTCCCTGCACAGCATGGAGGGAGGGGCAGGAAAGATCTAAGGGACAGAAGCTATCATCAAAGAAAAAGTGTAGCCTGTAGGGTGAGAGTGAGAAGTTCCCGCTCCTTAGATAATCATAAGTTTGTGAAGATTTTAGAATTTAGTCCATTGCTGGGTATTCATATTGATGACCCTGTATAGTCAAGATTAGTTAACATTGTATTCATTTTAACTATGGCATTAATTAATTATATTGTTAATAATTATAATAGCATCATATTAAGGTAATGTGTATTATGATAAAAACTTCTTCAAAAATAACCAAATTAAAAATGATGCTTAAAATGACTTTCAGCCCTATAAATGATGTGTTTTAACTTTGAAAAAAATCACTTGCTCAAAATAAATCCTTTCCCCAGTAATGTTGGAGTTTGTGACTGAGGGAGCTTGAGGTTGGTATGCTCACTCATCAGAGTAATCTGTTCCTATAAACTCTGTGATGCAGGTCATTATGTAAGTGAATTGTTTTAGAGAGTAACTGAGGTTTTAGTGGCAAATTAGGATTCTGAGTAAAGAATCAGTATCTAACATATTATTTTTTAATGTTTATTTATTTTGAGAGAGAAAGAGAGCGCAAGTGGGGGAGGGGCAGAGAGTGAGGGAAAGAGAGAGAATCCCAAGCAGTGTCCACGCTCTCAGCACAGAGCCTAACATGGGGCTTGATACCTCAAACCAAACTGCGAAATTATAACCTGAGTCAAAACCCAGAGTTGACTCTTACCTGACTGAACCACCAAGGCCTCCCTGTAATACGCTTTTGACATATAAACAATATGTCATAAACGTGAAGATACCTGCATAATTATATATAATTAAGCTCTTTTTCCTGCCAACTGTATATGACTTCCCAAGGAAGCCCTGATTCTCAGCTCTGCCAAATGATACGTAGATAAAGAGATAGAGATGTATTTTAAAGCAAAGTAACATATATATTTAGGTATGTGTGTATTTTCTGATATATTCTGTCTCTCACACTTTCCTTTAAAATCTTGGGAGATATAATGGCTCGCTGAGTTCTTACCAGAATGTTCTGATCAAATGTGAGGGGGAGCTTGAGCAATGAGGTGAGTTCAGCTTTGGTGTCTAATGTAAATTCCATCTCAGAATTGTCTCTGTTAGCAGTTCCTTGATAAAGGCAGATATTCTTTATTCTCATTAGAAGAAGTGAGTACATACCTTTGTTTCCTGGTTGGCCTGACAAAGAAAAAAGTTCATGGCTTGTTCAAGATTAGCAAAAACTATGGTCCATACACTAAGCAGCCTGAATTAAAAATTAGTAAATAACTATAATAATCTCAAACTTATTTTAAACACCTACTAATGCCTGCTATTGGGCAAGAAGTTAAGGATGAAAATCTTTTGATTGGAGTTGATCCTAGCAGGTGGTAAGGAACATGGAGAATAGAAGAGATTCATGGAAAGATACTAGGTTACATCTTTTTTGTAAGCACGGGCTTGCTTCATGCCTTCAGTCAAATTTAGCATACTTTTTTTGCCCCAGTCTCATCTGAATATAAACTAAAGGATTTGGGGTTGTTGAGTTCTGTAAAGGAGGAAATTAAGGCATAATTTCTATACAACTTATTGAGCGTGTTTTAAATACAATATCAGATAGCTTTTATTTTCTCATACTTTAACTACTTATTGTGCCAAATATTTTTATTTTTCCTTCCCCCCCCGCTTGGAGCTAAAGTATAGGGTGTTGGAATAAGGCCAAGCATATGCAATTCCTCCTTATCTAATAGCACTAAAAATTAGCCTTACATTTTTGGGTAATGCCTTACAGTGTTTGTGTATTTCATTTGATTAGCTAATCAATTAAAGTGGAAAGGACAGGTTGTTTTAAATCAGTAGTTAATGGATGAAAACGGGAAGTCAAAAGTAGTTTCTGGGATGTTGTAACTTGTCATGGTCTTTGAACTTGGATCGTAGGACTCTAAGCCCAGAGCCTGACCCTGACCCTCAGTGTACAGTCAATCGAATGTCTTCAGCCTTGAAAAGTAGATCCACATCATTTTAAGTGATGGTTTTTGTTTCTCCTGGAAAAATGAAAAGCATATCCTTACTTGTTTTTCATATATCAGTAGATGCTTTGTATTTTAATTGCAGACTCTGATAACAGATAAAGTGGTTTTGATTCTGTCTTCCTCAAACCTGTCCCAGCGATTCTCTGCTCTCCCCTTTCTCATCTGCTTTCCTTTTTACTTTTGTATTTCTCACATCTTACAGGAAGCCCTGTCTTTACCCCAGCCCCCATTATAGCTATTTCTCTCCACCCGACCCCTTACAGCTAAACTCCTCAAGAGAATTGCCCTCAACTATAGTCTTTTTTCTCGCACTGTCTCCTGAGCCTTTGCCCTCCACTCTCCACTCAGGCTGTGCCTTTGCACAGCTGCACCTGGGGAAGGGGCTTACGTGGCGCTGTGATGTGTCAAAGCAGAGGCGAGTGTGGCTGGAGCTGAGTGAGCCAGAGGACGGAAGGAGGATCTGTGGTCTGTGAATAAGGCTTGCGGCTTGCCACATTCCTGGCTCCTCAGCCCAGTGGTTCGTTCCCGGTCCCCCTGCTATGTGGCACGTCAGCGTCCCTGGGCAGACCGGACAGTGCCTTTCGCCATGATAGCTTTCTTCCTTTGGTTTTTAAGAGTTCATTCTTGGCTCTTCCACTTTATTGGTGTTTCCTTCTCAGTCTTTTTCCATGGTTGCTCCTCATCTCTCTGACCTATAAATACTGACATGCTCTTTTGTTGGACATCCTCTCTTCTATAATAATCACTCCCTTGGTGATCTCCCCTAGTTTCATGGTATGAATGTTTCCATTCTCTAATTCCCAAACGTGTTCCTCCAGCCCAGACCTCTCCCTTGAATTCCAGACTCCTGTCCTGTTCTTTTTGTGGTTTCTTCACCTGAAAGGCTGGTAGCATCCCAGGTTTAATGAACTTCTCCAGAATCTAGCCCCCACTGTGTCCTCCCACCCTGCCCCTCCCCAAAGCCTGCACTGCCCTTGACTTTCCTTCCTTTCTCTCATACCTGGCATCCAGTTTACCAGAATGTACTGGCCATTACTCCCATCTCACTTCCCATCCAGTTTCAAGCCTCTCATCTCCCAGCTGAATTACTGCATTCATCTCTTTGCTGGTCCCCCTGCTTCTGTCTTTGCCTCCTTTCAGCCTGTTCCCTTTACAGCAGCCAGAGATAGCCATGTCAAAAGTAAGCCAGATGCAAAAGGCCGCATGTAGTGTGATTCCGTTTATATGAAATGACCAGAATATGCAAATGCATATTCAGAAAGATTAGTGGTTGCCAAGGCCTGAGGGGGACAGTGGTGGCAAGTGGGCCAGGGATGGGGAGGGACTGCTAATGGGCATGGGTTTCTTTTTGGGGTGATGAAGTTGTTCTGGAATTAGAGGTGGTAATGGGTGTACAACCTTGTGACTATGCTAAAAACCACTGCACACGTTAAAAGGATGAATGTTATGATATGTGACTTATATCTCAAAAAAAAAAAAAAAGTAAGCCAGATCACTTTAATGCTTGAAATAAAACTCTCTAGTGGCTTTCCATCCCACATCTCAGTGGCTTACAGTCCTCTACATGATCCGTCCCTGTCACTTCTCGGACTTTATTCCTCTCTTCTACTCTCTCCATTGCTGGTTCCACCTCAGCCACATCAGCTTTTTTACTTGCCTTTCCTTCTTCCGGCATATTCGTTCCCTAGGACACCTGTCTACCTCCTAGAGCTTAAATATTGCCTCTTAAAGGGGCCTTCCTTGACCAGCCTACTTAAAATTGCAACCCATCCCCTAAGCCCCTTACTCATTTATTTCAAAAATTTTTTTCTTTAAGTTTATTTATTTTTCAGAGGGAGACATGAGCAGGGAGAATCACAAGCAGGTGCTGACAGCACAGAGCCGGACACAGGGCTCAAACTCACAAACTCTGAGATCATAACCTGAGCCAAAATTAGGAGTTGGACATTCAACCGACTGAGCCACCCAGGTCCTCCCACCTCCTCATTTAATTGTTTTACCAAGTCTCTCCCTGTCTAACAGGCTATCTGCTTCATTTATTTAGTTAACTACATAGGGTTTTCCCTGGAGCGTAAGTTTCCTAAATGCTAGGATTTTTATCTGTTTTCTTAACTGGTCTGCTCTTACCTTCCCAAACTTTGTACTTCATATAGTTGGCGCTCTATGAACACTTGTTAGAGATAAATTCCACTTTTAAATATGCAGGTATCTCATTTACTTTGGAAACAAAGGGTATTTTGATCCCAGGATCCCAGGTTTTTAAGAATCTTACTTTTGAGAGTGCAGAATTCAGGTAGCATTATATAAATATGAACTGTGTTCAACTTGACAACTATACAAAGAAAAAATATTTCACTTTGGCATAGAGCATTGTCATCTAGAGATTTGAATGATTTCTTAGTGTGTATTTTTCCATCTTCTATAATATAAAGCAGCTACCATTTAAATAGGTTAAAAATCTTTTCTTTTCCCCATCAGAATTTTCTCTTGAATTAGAGTACATGCTTAGGGCAACATTAAAAAAAGAAAAAATCAAACCACCTGAAAGAAGCAATAGTATATGCTATGGAGCAGTGAATGTTATTACCACTTTTATTACAGAGATTTATTATAATGCAGCAAACATACGTTACAACGAGTCTTCAGCACCTCGCTTCAAGGTGATCTGCCTTTAGTATGGGAACCTTTACAAACCACAGTTTGGATTGAAGAGGGAACAGTGTAGTGACATGGAGTGATTGCTTTTGTGCAGAAGCAGAGCAGTGCAGAGATTAAATGCACTGTTTGTAGACTGAAATCATAAACCCTTTTCAGTTGTACTTAAACGCAGTACTCCCTTAGGCAAGAAACAGGAGACATTTTTGGGCCCTGTGTTAAGTGGAAAGTGATAGGATTGACAAGGCCTCCTGGGGGAGTGTTGGTTTAAAAAAAAAAAAAAAGGTTAACTTTGTAAGATGCAAAAGCTGGTGAAGGCATGTATAAATTTGTTGATCTTGCCTGGCTGGGATGGCTGACAAATCAAGAGAGACCAGTTCTGAATCCCCATTTCAGTTGATCCCTAAGAGGGATCCCAAGGATCACTGATACAGTGAAGCAGCAGAGAAACTTGTTTCTTTTGACTCCTCTGTAAAAACCAGCCAATCGGAAGTTTTCTCTGCAATAGCAGCGGAGGGGAGGGGACAGGAAAATATAAAACCCAACTCCTGTTCAAGAGGCAACAAAAGTTTTGAGTTTTGTTCAGTCCTTGTGATTCATGATCTTTTTGAGTCTCTTGAACGGGTGTCAGAGCCTCAGCAGTAGAGGGAACAGCAGTAGGTACTAGCCTGGCCGCTTGTCTGTCCTGCTCAGCAGCTCCTCCAAGGTCCAATCCAGGGGCCCGACTCCACAGTGAGTGAACCTGGGGAGAGGCAGCAGCCTTCCAAGTGCCTGCTGACTTCCTTGCTGGGTCTTTATACCACCATCTCCTGGCTTTTAACAACATATGTGTATATATTTTTTCCTGTAAGTGGAGTTTAGAACCAGATGTTGGAATCTCTGTTTCCTGAGAGGGAGCTGTGTTTCTGCATTCGTTTATACCATTTTCCTTTGGCGGACCTTGAGCCTGGCTGACTAGTTATGACTGCACTGGAAGCTGCTGTTAGCTATATATATTCCTCAAAGCGCTCTCAGTGGACTTTTGGACATACGCTCCTGGCCTGGAGTGCTCTTTTCCTGCACACAAGAATCCTGTTCAAAACCTGTCTGCCCTTCAAGAAGCACCGTAAATGCCATCTCCACACACGCTTCTCTGTTGCTTGCCCTCCATAACAGATTCAGGAGGACAGCGCTTCCTCGTCGTGAATTCCAGAGAACTGTGTGTTATGTTTAGGAACATGTGGCTTTCGTCCTGCTCTACTTCCTGGTGCCGGCTTTCTCTTTGTCTGGAGTGATGAGGGCCATTAGAGCAAGCCTTGTCTTCTGTTTTATTGAATCTCTACCATCCTTGCCACACAGTTAATAAATATGCCTGCCAATAAACGAATACATTTGATCCCATACGGCAAACTTAATGCTGGAATGTCCATGGATTTGATAATTTATATATGTTGTTGTACCTTCTCAAGACTGAAGAGTAATTCACCATACTTGATGTTTTCCTATCTTTCTGCCCCCTTCACCTTTTTCTCTTCCATAAGAATAGACTGCTCACATGACCTCAGTGTCTTGCCTCACGGGAAGGAAATATGGTTGGTCTAGAAGGCATTCTTTCTTCTTGCACTTCTTGAAGCTTCAGTGTTTGTCTCAAAGCATGGACCCTGAAATGCCCATTAGCATTCTTGGGTGCTTATGAAGAATGCACATTTCTGGATCCCAGCCTAGAGCTTATGAATATAGAAATTTGCTTTAATTAATTAATTGAGAGAGAGAGAGAGAGAGCTCTGTAAGTGCATGTGGGGGAGGGGCACAGGGAGAGGGAGAGAGAGAGTCCTAAGCAGGTTCCACATTCAGCATGGAGCTTGATGTGGGGCTCCATCTCACAATGGTGAGTGAGATCGTGGCCCGAGCCGAAATCGAGTCGGACACTTAACTGACTGAGCCACCCCGGTGCCCCCAAATTTGCATTTTTTAACAAGCATCCCAGGTGATTCTTAGACACAGTAGGATCTCATGGCCACTGCTTTCGTTTCTGATTGCAGTAACCTTTGGAAAGTGTTTTAGCTTATTGTATTGTCTGTATCTTTTCCAATCTCACAAATCTCTGTTGCCCTTTTTTTTTTTTGCCTTATTTGATTCTCCCTTTTAAGAGTCTGTTTTCAACTGTATCAGTTAACTTTTTAAAATTGGAGTGTGTATAAATGCTAGAGGTGTGTGGAGAAGCTTCACTGGTATACATTTTTACCTTAATGAGTCAGTACAGTTTTTATGAAAACTGCTGCCATTTAGGATGCTTTTATATTTCTAGATAACAGCAAGGTATCTTGAGTCTACAAAGTATGTAAGCAACAGAACCTTGCTCATTCATGAGCGTATGGTTGGGTGTGTGATGTGCCTTGTTCTCTCATCTATAACCAGGGATATTTGAGTCTGTTGTGAGTGGTCTGGGATTTATTGAGCAGCACTATGCTTTTACAATGAAAGTCTTGGGAAAGAGTGAACATATTCTCTTATATTCAGTTCAGTGATTATGCTGTGATGTTTACTGATGTTGAAATTCAGTAAAGGAACACTTCCATTAAAAATATTGTCTTTATTATACAACTGGACTATAATTTTAAAGTGGTGACAGATAATAAAAAAGGAAGAAAACTCCTTAAGCCCTTTCTGGGTTTTAGACAGGGTTGAGGTTAGTTGAGTGATGTCAATAAATATAGTTGAGTGATTCCTGATTAAAAGTTGTTTGTGTGTTAAGTTTAATAGTCTAAGGAATTAAGGACTATAAGTGGCTTGGGAGAACTATACTGATTGCTTTCCTTATATTTACCAGAAATAAATGTTGAGTGGTTTAATATGATGCATAGGGTTATCATTTTCAAAAATGTCCCACTACAAATTTGATTGTAGCTCATTGCTCCTAGCTTTCCAAGTATCTTTTTTTTCTCTTTTAAAATATCTTTAGGGGCACCTGGGTGGCTCAGTTCATGATCTCACAAACCCCATGTAGGGCTCTATGCCGACAGTTCAGAGCCTGGAGCCTGGTTCGAATTCTATGTCTTCCTCTCCCTCTCTGCCCCTCCCCTGCAAGCTCGCTCGCTCTGTCTCTCAAAAATGAATAAAATTCAAAAAAGAATTAAAAAGTTTTAAAAATCTTTATTGAGGTATCATTCCCAATATATGAAAATTTATTTTAACATGAAAAAAGTAGTAAACAAAAATGATTTTAAAGTATTTACAAGTGTTAAGCCGGTCTATCTAATATAAAAGTTCCATGCATTCAGATGAATGATTACCATTTCTAGCTGAATTCAAATACTTAGAAATGGAGCTCTTTGGAAAGGGCTAGAGTCATTGTTGATGATTAAATATGGAAAGAGCTATTCGCTCTTTGCAGTGCTGGGAACAAGTCTGTATAAATGTGCAGAGCACATAGAAGCACACACTCAACATTAATTTAGTCACAAACCCAAGTTAATATATTTTTAAGTGTATTTGATTGCAACAGAAAGACAGACTTAAGTAAAACATAATTTAAAAAAAATTTTTTAATGTATTTTATTTATTTTTTGAGAGACAGAGGGAGACAGCACGAGCAGGGGAGGGTCAGAGAGAGAAGGAGACACAGAATTTGAAGCAGGCTCCAGGCTCTGAGCTAGCTGTCAGCACAGAGCCCAACGCGGGGCTCGAACCCATGAATCGTGAGATCATGACCTGAGCCGAAGCTGGCCACTCAACTGACTGAGCCACCCAGGCGCCCCAAAACATAATTCTTATTTTGAGTATAGTTTTTATAGTCTGTGACCATCCTCTCCCTGCCCCCCCCCCAATTTAAGGAAATTAAACAGAAGAAATGTTCTCTTAGGAGACCAAGTCAAAAGCTAAAACGATCTTCCCACACCTGTGATGAAGTTCACCGTCTGTAGTGCGCGCGCGGGCGCACAGAAGCAAGGACGTGAGGATACCGGAATGAGGAAGAGAAATGAGAGTCACAGGATGGGAGCAGGAGGAGCAACATGAGCGGTGCCCATATTGCCGCTTTATTCCCCACAAGCAAGTACTTTTATACAGACAGCCACAGGTGTAAACAGCCCCGGGAGATTGCCAAAGCTTGAAGCACAATCAACATTCCAACTCAAAAGGCATGAAGGTCATTGGTACAATTAGTCTAATCCCAGAGAAACTGGGGGCAGCTGCCAGGGTTGCAGGGGCGCGAGAAGTTTTGCTCACTCGCACTCTCCCTCCTGGCCCCTTGCTGCTGCCTCCCACACCCGTCAGCCCCATCCACACCCTCTGCTTATCTGAAAATTCTAATGGAAAATGATTGATTATCCAGGTAAAGGTTGGCAGACTTGCTGTTTATAAAGACACTCTGATTTAGGAGGGAGGGGGCAGTTTAAAATTACCTTTCAAAATATGGGCAAATGTTATTTCCAGGAACTTGTAGAAAAGCGTAAAATAACATCTGTAATTTTCCCCAAAGGTGTTCTTGGTTTCTTTATTACACGATTATGAATTAGTGCAGCAGTAAACCATACTGTAAGCCCTAATTTTGTAATTAACTTTGTCACTTTTTATTTAGTTAGGAGCGGTGGATTCTTTTTAAAACCACAGATGTAGATAGACTCCAGTTAGGATATGTACTTTATTTCACTTAAGTGAAACAAGAGCTTGCAAATGGATTATGCCTATATATTCACTAAATTAGCAGAACCTTGCTTTTTTCAATTACTTCAAATTGTCCTATTTTAATTTATGTGAATCCATATTTTAACTCTAGAATCAGATATGCCTGAGGATTGTATTCAATCTAGCCAAACTTTCTGCCTATAAAATTATAATAAACTCCAAATTACCAGCCCCTACTTGTGAGAATACCTTTCTGGTAAAAGAAAAGTAGGTTCATTCTGGTGCAGGAAACCTAGTCTTTCTAATAGTATCCCTTTTTTAACACTACCAGCTGTATAAGATTTAAATGGCTCTTTTCCTGAAGTCTATTCTATTAGTAGATTGATTTGTTTTTGGCTATAGTTTGTGTGTGTGTGTGTGTGTGTGTGTGTGTATTTACCCTCCTCAGAAGGCCTACATGAGTTCAAACTGTTCCATCGATAGTACAGTGTTGTAGATCCAAGTACATGCCCAGTTGTGCTTGTTAATAGATTCGCAGGCTGATATCCTAATCCCAAACCAAATATTTGGGTTTTTTTTCCCCCTCTACTAATTGAGATAAAAGAAAAGATACTGCCTCCTAATTTGTTCTCTAACAGAAAATAGAACTCCTTGTTTACCTAATCAAAAAATTTCAAAGCCACAAAAGAAAATTAGGTCAACATTTTTGATGCAATGTAGGCTTGTCATCACTATTTTTCAGCTTCATGTCTAATTATAATGTTAAATTTGATCCTGTAGCTTGCTTTTGCTTACCATTTTTTAAAAACAAAGAAGATCTTCTTGCCAAACCCATGAAAACCTAGTTTTTATTCTTGCACTGCTAGGTTGAGCATCCAAAAGGGTGTATAAGGACGTTTTCAGCCCAGATTCATTTGACGACTAGGAGAGACCCTGACTGACCGATTGTTATAGATTGAGAGAGAGGTCCTTTTCATCACGTTTACACTTTTCCCATTGTATCATTGACATTCGTGCCTGATTATGTTCCTGACCCATGCTCATCAGAAGCAGCCACTGTACCGTGTAAGCCATGGCAAGCATTCTGTAACTGCTGATTTTCCTGGAGGATTTCTTTCTTTGGTGAGACCTAACAACCACCCAGTAGGAATCTGTAGTTAGGAAAGCATTTGAATAACCGCGGGTGCAAACTCACGGACCCGGCTCCACAGTCCTCTGGCCAGATACACTGTGACAGGCTGCCAAGAAGGAGCCTCCCATTAGACTTGGGGGGAGGTTTGTTTTTTCTATTTTGGGGGGGGGGGTGTGGGAAGGCTAACTTTTTAACAGCAAAATGCTTTAATCTTCACCTCAGGGAACTTGGTCTGCCTTACGAGGTTTGTTACTTGAAATAAAACATCCCATTCAAAGTATCCTTTCAGTAATAGACCCCCAGGAGGACTAATTTGTAACACATTTTGAGACTTCATACTAGGTTGTGATTGTTAGCTGGGTCTTTAGAAACTCAATATGCTCATGTTTCTTTCTTCACTGATGAATGGATACGGGGTCACAATTCTGCCAGCTCTCTGCACTTTCTCATTTGCCTGTGATATGCAATGCCAGAAGGACAGGAAAAGGCTTCCAAATTGCTTAGGCTCTAACCTTGCTTCCCTTCCCTCTGAACTATCAATTCTTCACATATTTTTAATGTTTTGCTTCTGATTCTTGTAGTTGTCAGTGGAACTGAGTAGTAAATTGAAAATGGCATGCACTGGAAATTTAACATCCAGTAGAACGGTAGAATACAGATTAGAGGACATGATTTGGACAGCACTATTCTTAGGAAGCATAAAAATATTATAGTTCTGAGGCACCTGGGTGGCTCAGTTGGTTGAGCATTCAACTTTAGGCTCAGGATGTGATCTCACAATTTGTGAATTTGAGCCCCACATCAAGCTCACTGCTGTCAGTGCAGAGCCCGGTTTGGATCCTCTGCCCCCCTCTGTCTCTGCCCCTTCCCTGCTCATGCGCTCTCAGAAATCAAAAATCAAAATCACAAAACAAAAGAAAGCAAACCATTATGATTCTAGGCCCCTGCTGGAGCTCTCAGGATTTCTTTTCTTTTCTTTTTTTTTTTTTTTTAATAAAGTTAGCTTTAGTGCTCATAAAATTTGTTATCAGGTAAGGAATGAGTATGGGAAATTTTTAATATATTTTTTAGGATAGATCTTTTAAAATGTCAAAAACAGAACTTTATGCTTCAAATAACTCTGAATGGTGCTTTCTATAGTTAAGTAGCAGTTACTAAATTTAATCACTCAGGCTTCTTGCCATAATCTGAAACATCCATGTTATTCAGATGTCTGCAGACCAAATAGTTGTTAGCCAACGACAACAGAAATTCCCTGGGACATTACTGAGTCCCTAAAGGAATGTGGCTGCGGAGTCTTTAAATCGCACCGTCGTGCTGGTTGCCATGCAGTGGGCTCGCTGGCTCCCCTTGTTCGCGCCCAGGAGGCTGAAGCACTGTCACAAGTATCACCAGCCAGCTCAAAGGACCCGGTGCCCACAACAGTGGTGCTGGTTTTCTGAAGGTCCTGGGGTTCTTCCTTCTTATTGGGCCAGAGCGGTGTCTGCGCCCATGCAGAAGTGGGGACAGGCCTCTACCACACTTTGTCATCCAGGCCCCAAAAGCTGCCCTACTTCGCTTATTCAGTAAACAGAGCATGTGATCTACTCTCTGCCGAGTATGCCTAATGAACAAAACGAGTTCTTGTCTGCATGAAGCTCCCAGTCTAACAGGAGAGGTAGACACAGATGTGAGGAACATTATGAACTGTGAGATGTGCTCACGAGGAAAGAAGTGCTCTTTTGTGCTATAAGGAAAATAATAAATAGGGGTCCTCATTTAGATTCAAGAGCAGAGTCAGCCCCTCCGAGGAAGAAACATGTGAGTGAACTCTTAGATTCAGCTGGTCACGCAGGGCAGAGGTACAGCTTGTGCAGAGATAATGAACTTTGTAAAGCATGACCAGTGTGGCCAGATCTGGTGAATGAGGAAATGGTGATGTGAAAGAAGGCCCCAACCAGGACACCAGGGGCACATAGTCAGGACCTTGTCAGTAGCCATGCACCATAGTGCCTTGTTAAAACCAAACCCTAGCTGTTTAATTTGATTTCATTTGAGTCACTATGTAGATAAAGTATGGAACCGAACCTTTCCTGCCTTTTTTCTATCAAAGGGCAAATAAATGTTTTCTTCTAGCCTCAGGCATCTGCAGGAAGTCTGTCGGCACAGTTTACATGGGCTCTTATCCCTTTGTGCCTGCACTCGATTCCCACTGGACTGAGCTGTGTAGGAACCACAGAAGGACAGAACAGTAGCTTTGGGGGACTTGAGAAATAAAAGCTAAAATGACGTTTCAACATTTCTGTGTTCATTTAAGTTTGAGGGCGTTGAAAAGTGACTTGTAATTTAATGTTTGGGGACCAGGAGAGCTTCAGAGATGCCTTCTAGTAATTCTGAATCCAATTATTCTATCAAAGGAAAATTAGGATTTCTAGAAAAGGGAAGACTTGGACATTAATTGCAGATATTTGCCTTCATGTATATTCCCAAGGAGAATGAAGTATATTTTCCATTTCATAATATTGCCTTAATCTCACACAAATTGTGGTGTGGGCCAAGGTAGCACTAATATATACAGTAGAACTATTATCATTACAGTAGAGTACAGAAGACATAAAATATTCATGTTCTTTGGGTTAAAGCAAACTTGCCATTTCAAGCCCATTAATTGCAGTAGAATTTAGTGAATTTTCTTTCAGGGACTAATACTATAATTACCTAAATTAAAGTAGGCATTCAGGTTAGCCTGATGTTCAGAACGCAGGCATAGTAAAATAAGTTCTTGTTGAACTACCTTTGTCTTGGTGAACTGGATACACAGCTGAGACAATGTTTTCTCACAGTGGTGATTTCCAGAGTGATCATAAACCAATAAAGGTGTCTGATAGTGCTGGTCATTCCTTTTTTACCTTCTCTATACAATGTACTTTCTAGGGGGGAAAATCTTTCCAAAATTTCTGCAGTAGGGAATAGAGATAAAAAAAACATGAATGGCATAGAATTTCTGTACAGAACTCTATTTAGGCTCTGTTTTTATATAGGCCATTTTTATACTGACATGTCCTATAATTATTTAAATAACTGAGTGCATCTTCTATACCTACACACAGGACTGCCAATGCGATTTTCAGGGCCAACCACAGAATGAAAATGTAGGGTCCCTTATTCTAAGACTAAAAAGTTCAAAACAGTCCCAACAGAGGATCATGGCGAGCCCAGCTCCTCTGTGCCTGGGGCCCTGTGTGTCTGCACAGACCGAAGCCCCTGACCAAGGACCTGGGAAGGAGCAGCCACGTTTGAGGACGCCCCCCCGACTCTGTCACCTGTGCCGAGGAGCTGCTGCCTGTGTGAAGCACCTGCCCGTTGGTGAATTGCTGACTGTGAGGTCTTTATATCGAGCTAAACCCATTCTATTTTAATTTCCGCCCAATGCAGAATTCAAATACTGCTTCAAAGCCCACCTTTATTTCTTCTTCCTGATGAACTTCCTTCAATGGCAGTAGAGTGCTTTACACCTCCTCCACCTCATCTCTCTTGCCACACTCTCTGGTTTTTCTGTATCCTTCTGTAGGGCAGTGTCCATCATTATCCTGTACAGACCCCAGAGTCCTAATGTGATTGGGGGGTTCAGAGCTTATACATAATGGGAGTACCACATTTCCTCTAATGGCATCAAATACCATACTAGGATTTTAGATAATATAAATACCATTTCTTATAGTGAACTTGATAGCAAACTACCTACACTGTTAAATTGTTCAGTGGTTTATTATGAAACTATTCAAATTTGCAAGACAAAAAGTATGTAAAATGCTGCAGACTTCCATACTTTTCATCGAGATTTAATTATTACTGATCAGTTTGCAGCATATTGCTCCCCACTGCATCCCGGGACATTTACAGTCTTTTTTCCATCTGGCTGCTACTTCCCTAACATACTCTTGTTCTGTATTTGGATAGTTGAGTTTTATGACTGGAAGGCGTTAACTTTGTCTAATACTACTTCTCTTTGTTTGGGCCCATTACAGAGTCTCTATAGCAGTACTAGAGACCTCTCTCCAGGGAGTTCTAAAGCCAACATTCTTTCTGGCATAATTTTTAAGTTTATTAAGATTCTATGAAATGAACCATGAAAGCATTATGCTAAGTGAAAGAAGCAAGACACAGAAGGTCACATATTATATGATTCCATTTATATGAAATATCCAGAATAGATAAATCCATAGAGACAGACAATGGATCAGTGGCTGCTGGGAGCCAGGGGGATGCAGGGATGGGGAATGACTGCTTAGCGGCTGTGGGGTTTTCTTCCGGAGTGATGAGAAAGAACATCTCGGTACTAGACAGAGGCGGGAGTCCCTCAACGTTTTGCATGCACTAAATCGTCCAGTTGTTCATTTTAAAAGAGTTACTGTTGTGTGAAATTCATCTCAGCAAAAGACACTGTGTGAAATTACACTTAAATATTTGGAATTTAGCATCGTACATAAATACCAAAATCAGTAATGTTGATATTTTTTTTACTAGTAACTGTATTGTGAGTACTGTTTACTATATACCCAGTTTGAAGCACTGCCTTTTCCATGGCAGGTGGGAAGGCGGTTATTGATAGTGTAGCAATTCTTGCAGATACCTGGTGTTCCAAGAGCAAATTAAGTTCACATAATATTTGAAACTGTGGTTTCCTTATGCTCATAACAATTGGGAAGTTCTGTAACTTTTTAGGAACATCTTAGGTATTGTCCTCTCTTGCCATTCACTCAAGCTGTTCCCTGGTGTAAGACTGTATTCCAGATTGGTGAATGGAAGTTTTCCTTTAGGGAGACTCCAAAGGAATATCCTTTGGACAGAGTTGTAAAAATTGCTTCATTTGTATTTAGCCTATTAACATTCATTTCCAAATAAAATATATTATTCCTAGCAGATTATGGTATTTTAAGGAACTTATAAGAGAGAAGAAATCTTTCTTTGTAGTCCAGTATGTTTTTATCTATCCACTATGAATGCAATCAATGCCTATCAGAGAACCACACTGGGTAAACATTGACTCTTAATGTTTCAAAGAATTTGAATGATTCTCCAAGAAAACATATTTTTCAACTGGAATGGTTTAAGCTACAAGTAACAGAAAATACTTAAAGTGGCTTAAACAAGAACTTTAGCTCATAGAACTGGAAATCCAGAGGGAAGGGGGTGGGGGTGGGGTTCAGGGCTGTTTAGCACCCCAGCAGTATCGGCCAACACCAGGTTCTCTGAGCCCCGGTTCCCTAGATTTGACTATATACCATGGCCTGGCCCACACTTGTCCTCAGAGGCTTCCAGCGGCAGACAGTGCTGCACGTTTCCTAATTCACATTTGGCTTTTCATGGTCCTTACTAAGGAGCAAGGAAGTTTCTCTCTTAGAAGCCCCCTTTGCCATTGATCCACATTAGCTTGTCACTCATCCCTAAACAGACCTAGTGGGGATGGGGCTGAGAGTCCCAGGAACTTACTGTGGGGTATCAGGCACAGTTTCACCACTGGCCCCATAATAATCATGTTAAATAGTCTTATATCATCTTCTTAAGTCGTCTGCATTCTAGGAATAGAAGGGTCTTCAGAATATTTGCTGATTTTAGGTTATGCCATGGTAGTGTCACAGTCTTTCAAATATACTATTTAATTGTGCTATTTACAGACAAATTTCAAAAGTGAGGAATCTTAGAAGAAAAACCAAAATGTGCCTTCATGTGTGCTCATATTTCATTGGTGAGCATCCCATACTTGACAGAAGAACAAAATCTACTTTGTTTATGCACCTTTACTTGGTGTGCTGTATAGATTTGTTTTTAATAGACAACCTGTTTCTTAAAATTTTTTTAAATGTTAATTTTGAGAGACAGAGACACACACACACACACACACACACACACACACACACACACACACACACACAGTGTGAGCAGGGGAAGTGCAGAGAGGGAGATACAGAATCCGAAGCAGGCTCCAGGCTCTAAACTGTCAGCACAGAGCCCTGTGTGGGGCTTGAACTCATGGACCATGAAATCATGACCTGAGTCAAAATCAAGAGACTAACTGAGCCACCCAGACATCCCTAGACAAACCATCTTTTAAAGTTAGTGCACTCTTGGTGCCTCATTGCTGATTGTGTTGTTTTGTTCCAGTCTCTTAACTACGTTTGGTATGCAAAATTCAGCCTTAATTATGTATTATAGACTTTCTCCTGACTTTACACCATGACTCCTTTTGTTTGAGTATGTTAAAAAATAAATCCCCAAACTGTGAAAAACTGGTTTTTAAAATGACTTCAGTCCACATTTTCGATCTCAGGTCTTAATTTAATCACAGTTCTTGAAGAAATGAACCTAGACAGTCTTAATTGAATGTCTCTGTGCCTGTGGAATTCTGTTCCTCTGTTGGCATACCAAAATTGAAATCTGTTGAGCTTTAAGTTTAACTGCAAAGCCTCTGGGCCACATTTTAGTCGGTAACTCATCTCACCACCTTTTTGTTCTGTTCCGACTCCAGTTCCTGACAGCTTCTTCAGTGTTTTGCTTATAGTGCCAAGGCTGCATCCTTCTGGCGCAAGGTTTGGATCTTGCCTACAAATGTATCTTGTTTGGCTTGGGCAGTGTTTTTAAATTTCAGATTTAGTTGCCAACGTTTAAAAAGTGAGAGAGCTGACATAAGAATCCAGTTTGGGCTTGTCTGAGAAAAACCAGATCTGAAAACAATTGGGCATGAAATCCTAAGTGGCAAAAAATCTGCCCCCTCCTCTCGGACTGCTTTATATTATGTCCCGGGCCCCTGAAGACTTTTGAGTTTCCAGCCCGTGTAGAGTGCATCAGTGCTAAGCGATGCCATCCAGTTCTCTTCCTTCATAAATAGCATGCTGTCTCTGCAGACCCAGATAAATTTGAAGATTATTTTTCTAAGCAGAACACAAGCATGATTGTTCTTTCTTTGATCAGGCTACTGATGTAAAGTGTCTGCAGCTTTTTAAAGATTCCCATTTCCCTTACAACTCATTGGAAATCACCAACATCTTAGACAAGATCTTGGACCAAAGGAATTATGTGTGCACTTAACAGTCGAGTTTTGGTAAAGGTTTAATACCAGACCAGTGGAACATGAAGTCCTAAACTGTTTCCTGTGAGGAAGGCAGAGCCGCACACACCGGTGAGGATTGACCCTAGGTAGCTGAGGAAACACAGAATCCTCAGGGAGCCAGGCCCTTGGTCAGTTGTAGCTTGGGTACCCCCAGGAGCACTCCAATTAAGAACACCCATGGTGAGGGTCAGCCCTGCTGATACTCCATCTCCTATGCAGATTCCCTGGTCATTCGTTAATACGTTCCTGAACCCTGCTCATTAATGCCACACTCCGTCAGTGTGTCGTTCCCACCCAACATGCAAAACCGCAGCATTAACAGAGCATGCGGTATTCAGATGACTAGCTAATAAAAGCAGCAGCAGCAATACATGGTGTTTTTACTCAAAGATGACTATAGTATCATCCCAACATCCCATTATTGTTTTTGAGGATTATAGTTTTGACCTAACTTCAAGACCTCTTCCACTCCATCAGACAAACCCACTTTAAAACTAAAGCACACATCTCCTTACATTTTTTCAAGCAGATCATCACTCCTTCCCTCCCCTCCCTCACCCACCCCCCAGCCTGTTCCACATGCCAGGGTGCCATCCAGGGCTGAGTATTCCAAAACTTAGGACAATCTAAGACCAGGCACACAACTTAAAGTGATGTTCTGTTCTTGACTTAGTGTTTCTGTTCTGATTTAGACGTTTGTCATGGGAAGTCCCATCTTTGGGGGAAGTGCATTAAGTTGGAAGAAACACTCATGTTCCCTTAGTAGTGACTTAGTTGGCCATTTTAACATTTTTATAATTAATAGGATTTTGTCATCTAGCAAGGTTTGATAAGTGTTTATAACAACTACTAAGCATTCCATATAATAAATGTTTGTTACTTTACCCAACTAAGTAATTGGAATTGTCCTTAAAATTAAAGCTAGTCTGTGCCCCTTCACTATGGCAACCACTTGAAATCCAAGTTCCTAATAGGTCATTGCCACCTTGGACTCTATTCGAGCACTGTGGGTGGTAGTGCCTGGTAAAAATGTAATTTCTGAAAAATGCTGGTCATTCAGTGGCTTTGTTGAGTGAGTTCATTAATCACTGGACTAAGCTCCACACAGTGTGTTTTGTCTGCTCTGTTGACTAGTGTAACCCAGAACACTCAAATGGAAGAATAGGATAAGACTGGGTGCCTTGTAGATATCCAATAAATAGTTGTCAAATGAATGATCTAATTAACACATACCATTCTACTTACTATAAAAATGTGTGAGGTTCTTTGTGCTGTTGGGTTTTGTCAGTCTTCATTACATCACTGGCATGTGTTAGCAGTAAAAATTGGGGGTCTGCATTTGTACAGTTCAGATTTATAGACTAAGCAGGAAGGGCATTCCAGAGGTTTCTGTCTTCCAGAATTATGTCTCAGAAACCAGAAGCTGGAATGCAGTCATTTCTTACTACATTACCCCAGCAAGAATAAATTCATCATTTTTATCTCACCATTTCTCATTAAGAGCCTAATGCCAATATCTTGTCCAGAGCAGCGCCAGATTTTGCATTCTGCTTAACTAAGAATTGAATGTATGTTTGAACAGCAGACTGTGGGCCTTTGGCAGATTAACTTTTGGAAAAGGAAATATATATATATTTAACTGACCTCCAGCCAGTTAGAAATAAATCCTTTGCATAGTCTTGCCAAAATGTCATTTGGTTGTGAACAGGGCTCCTCATTTGTCCTGCGAGACCCTGCGTAGCAAATGTCAGGCCACCTCAGACTCTTCTGTTTCTCTCTTGTTCTCCGAGGCAGCTGCGTCTTTGATAAGGTGGTTTTGTGAAGAAATATAATTGGCATCCTTTACTTTTGTCATTAGCTATATTTTTCCCTTAGCGAACTATCTCTAGGATGAAGTGGTTTTTTTGGTGTTTTTTTTTTTTTACTTTAGTTTCTAACAGCCCCTTATTTGGTGTTTAACTGTGTTTCTCCTTTCTGCCTAAGCTTTTAACCTATTGCTTCCTCTCAGTTAGCCCTGGTATTATATGACACATCAAGTTCTGTTCTTAACAGGAACTGGAAATTTTAATCTACCATCTCTAGGCTTAAAAATAAGTTCATGTATATGCAATCTAGGTGGACAGCTTTAATCATGATTTTCCTGTTGCTTAACACCATGCATTTTTAGCTGTGCTACTGATAGATGATTGATGTGTTTCATTCTTTTAGTTCAGAATTTCTTGCAATTTAAAAAATCCCCTGTCTATAATATATATGATGTAAATGACACTCACTTGGACTATGTTTCATTTTTGCTCTCCTAGAAAAACATGGCTGTTTCTGGATATATACATAGGGTTGCAAGCTTACAAACAGTATCCTTTTTAAATTTCTCGAGTAATTGTTCTGCACTTAGAGTCCAAATCGTCATCTTCGTCTCATTACCTCCATCACCGACTGCTGTCTGGCCGTCCTCACCAGGACCTCCTAGGCATCCAGTTTATCACCACTCTTCCAGTACTGGTTGAATGTTTAGCATCTTGATTTTGTTTGTTCATGTTCTTGCATAAAAATCAAATGAGTGGCTCAGTCCGTTAACTTCAGCTTAGGTCATCTCACAGTTCATGGGTTTGAGCCCCATGCCAGGTTCTGTGCTGACAGCTCAGAGTCTGGAGCCTGCCTTGGATTCTCTCTCTCTCTCTCCCTCTCTCTCTCTCTCCCTGTCCCTCTCCCTCCTCTTCCTCTGCTCATGCTCTTCTTTCTCTCAAGGATAAATTACGGGGCGCCTGGGTGGCTCAGTCGGTTAAGCGTCCAGCTTCGGCTCAGGTCATGATCTCACAGTTCGTGGGTTCGAGCCCCGCGTCAGGCTCTGTGCTGACAGCTAGCTTAGAGCCTGGAGCCTGCTTCCGATTCTGTGTCTCCCTCTCTCTCTGACCCTCCCCTGCTCGTGCTGTCTCTCTCTGTCTCTCAAAAATAAATAAAAGACATTAAAAAAAATTTTTTTAAAGGATAAATTAAAAAAAATTTTTTTTAATCAGATGAAATCCCTGCTACTTCTAGTTCTTTGGGGACAAGGGATAGAAATGTATTGGGTAGCAGAGGGAGTTCCACCTGAGAATAACTATGTAGGACAGTTGATGTGATGATTTGCCCGTCAGGATAAATATCCTGATGTTGTTACTTATAAAACCACATGTTTGGTCCCACATTCGCCACAGATTTTTTTTTTAAGTTTATTTATTTTGAGTGAGAGAGAAAGAGCACAAGCAGGACAGGGTCAGGGAGAGGGGAAGAGAGAAAATCCCAAGCAGGCCCCATGCTGTTAACACAACAGATCAACTCAGGGTTTGAGCTGATGAACCCTGAGATCATGACAGCTGAAATCAAGAATCAGATGCTTAACCGATTGAGCCACCCAGGTGCCTCTCGCCACAGATGTTTTTATTCCTTGTTCTGAGGAGTGACTAGCTTTATTGCTTAGAGGATGAGCTAGGTGGCCATTCTTTATGATGGCCGGAGTGGGTTTAAAGCCCTAACGTAGCTCACAAGTGATGGAACACTGATCACACTCTTGAACCCTCCCTAGCCCAGTGTCAGCCACCAGCTAACAGATGTCATTATTGAGGACAAAAGTAACAGCTAGGAGCTCCCCTTGGTCTATGGGGCTGAGCACTCCAGGTAGAGGGTGGTGAACGTCTTCAGCACTGCTCTTGATTACAGCTGTAGGTCATCGGTTCTCCCGTTTATCACTGCAGCTGCCCTTCACCCCCACATGGAACATAAAGCATAGGGAGGCAGTTAGGCTGCCCACCTTGTAACCCCTTCTCCTGCGAGAGGCAGTTTTCCAAGTATACCCGATACCGTCGTTTTTAAGGTGGTTTTAAATATGCTCATTTTCTCAAGAATTTTACGTGTGAGCTTGTAAAGTCATCATTAAATGTAAACTAAGTTTGCTCCATCACTGTCTTCGAGTCCAGCAAATTATTTTTCTTTCTCATATTAACAAGGGGAAGGCTTTGTCTAAGGAAGAAAATGTTGTTGTTGTTGTTTTTCCTTAAAGCAAGAAATAAGATGTAGACGCATCAGCAACAAAATAATCTTCAAAGCAGCTTCTCCTTTCCACAGCTTTAACTGGGACTGGCTGTCAAGTTTTTGAGTAGTTGAGGTGTTTGAAAAATCATAGCTGAAAAGGCACTAAGATCAAAAAGATGATGGAATTGTATTTTGGGACATATCAGCCCTAATTTTTTCTAAAATGGCCATGCTGGAGAACGTGGAGGGCTTTCTGATAATGTTGCACTTCTTTCTTGGCTCACTCTTCAGGTCCCCAAGGGGACCTTCACACAGGCCTCCGGACTGCTTTGCAGGAGCAAAACTAGCTTTTAGGCAAGATGAAGCCACGTTGGTGCCAGCTCTTTGATGTGGGGAGGGGACCCCATATATGAGGGGCACCAGTAGTTCCTCTTAAGTCCTGATTTTTGAGTACCTGCCGTAAAACAATAAGTCTGTGTTAAGGTGGTAGGTATCTGGGAGGCAGCATGCGCTGTGGCTGTGCCTGAAAGTTCTGGTGAGCCAAACTGCCTCGTTCAGAGCCTGTCTCAGCCCCTTCCACGCTGTGTGATTTTGAGCAAGTTGCTTCCTCTCTCTGTGCCTGAGTTTCCTCTGTAAAACGGAGTGGATGCTAGTTCCAACATGAAAGTGTAGGGCATGGTATGTACAGATACATATAGAGCATGATTAGTCTCAGTAAATATGTTATCATTAATTATTAATATTTTACTTATCCAGAAGTAACAGTTTCACTATTGTCATTGGCAGAATTCTTCAAAGTCAAAATGCAGAACTGTCAGCCCAAGGACTTGCTCCACCAGGGGTCATTGTCAGTCAGTGAACTTAAAATCTTATTAAAAGGAATGCAGAAAGACACGATTATGTGGGAGTTATTTGGAAGTTTCACTATTCCCTGGGTGACTCAGTGCAGACTGGTCTTTGTGAAAATATGAGGACCTCTCCCAGACGGGGTTACCCTCTGCCATGCCCCCCTAGGATTGATTGGAATTCCAGGGACCATCTCCTTAATGGTCTCTTTTATTAAATGATTGGACAGCCATGAACAGAGCATATCAATAAAAGAATTCTCATTTACCTTTCACCTTGGGAATAGCATGTCTTCATTTTTCTCATAAATGTTCTGCAGCCTTCCATATTAACTCTGCTGCCATAGACGTTTCTATGAAGAGGAGTGATGCTATCACAAAGTTTACATCCTTGCCCTTCTCACAGTTGGCTAATCTAAATCTGCTAATCCTCTTTTTAACACTCTAAAAGTATAGGATTATGGTAAACCCAGGGAGGGGGAAGGGGCCAGGGGAGGGGAGGGGAGGGAGGGCAGATGGGCAGGCAGGCCTTCGGCTAGTGCCGGGAACCGCAAGAGGGCCAGGAGCTGCCTTGTCCTTACTTGTTCCCCAGTCTTTTGAATCTGGAATCAACTTCAGTTGCAACTCGCAGCTTTTCACTCAATTTTTTCCATTGGGTAGGAGAAGCCAGATCTTCCCAGAGTTAATGAGATCTTGCTGCCTTAAATAGCATCGGAATAAGCAGCGCTGCCTGGTTCTCTCTGAGGCTACGCATGCAGCCCACAGTCTTGTTTGCCCTTTTCACTGCTGTCAAACATTCTTCTGATTTTTATTCCTCAGTGCATTATTGATGATCATCCCCAAGTCAGCATCTCTTTCCTGGCTCCTCTTCTGGATTTTAATTGCCTGTGACTCCTCTTAGTCCTTGATCTCATTACTGCCCATGCCATGAGCCCCTTTTCCACATCCTCCTATGAGCAGTTCCCTTCCTTAAGCTAATCAACCACTTTGTTTACACAGACGGGCAAACTACCTGGGCCTCATAATGACCTTCGGTGTTCCTTTCTTGTCTATTCCCTGGCCAGACGTGTTTTGTTTGTCTCCTTCTGTTCTTTATCCCTCAAATCAGTGTGACATCCGTTCCGCTTATTTTTTATCTCCTACCTATAGTAAAACATCTAACTTCACTTGTTGTGCTCAGGTATTTACTGTATTTCAGCCGTATCTGAAGGCTGAAATACAGCAAATATGTATCTTCTCTATTAGGGAGGGTAACAGAAATCTGAAATTCAAATAGCTTTATTGTGTTTAATATACTTGCAAGGAACTTGTGATATCTGACCCCTTTGTAAGTACAGAACATTTCTGAAAGTTTGGTAATCTTCTCATTCAGAAAGTCCAATATCATTACAAGGACCAAAGCCAAAATTATAGTAGTTCTCTGGATTGTCTTGGTTGCTATTTTTAAACATAAAAGTGATTTGGTCTCCCCACCACCCCCACTAGTCCTTAGAGACCCAGCACATCCTCATGGCAGGCCCTCTCATTTCCCCTGCCATTCTCCTAATAATTTCTGATAATGACAGCAAAAAAATATCTTTTTGATAATTATCTAGACTGTGTTTGGCAGGAGGGACAAGGCTCTTAAAGTATACATTTTAAGATGGTCTCTGTTTTCTCCATTCCAAATAAGACTAGAATTTCTAATAACTCGGTTTATTGTGCAAGATGATGGTGCTGGCCAAAGCACATATAATTGGTGAATACCAGAGAAATAGTAGGAGAAAGATCCTGTGATCTCAGTTTTGGCATACTCAATGTTTCCCTCCATCCCAATATGCTGCATTTTACTTAATGAATAATCTAGAAGTGCACATCCATCACAACAGTGAATCTCAGGCTGCCAAGAGTTTAAAGGTAAGGCTGTTTGAAAACAATTGAATTTCCAGGGTATTTATTTCTTGAAAATACCTTCTTATGACATGTAGTAGGTGCGGAATTACTACCTTGATACCCTAAAGCATGTAAGTTAGTATTTACTGTTTTTTAAAAATGTTTGTTTATTTTGAGAGAAAGAGAACATGAGCAGAGGAGGGGCAGAGAGAGAGAAGGAGAGATAGAATCCCAAACGGGGACAGCACTTTTAGTAGAGAGCCGGATGAGGGGCTTGATCTCACGGGTCATAAGATCTAATGACCTGAGCCAACATCAAGAGTCAGATGACTGACTGAGCCACCCAGGTGGCCCTAGTATTTACTACTGATAGTAATGCCTATGTGGAGTCCTGGAGGCTGTGTTTTACTATTTAAGGAACTGCTTTTCCCCCTAAATTCATGTCGTATATCCACCAAGAGGTCAGTAAGGCTAGTGGCTTCATTAAGATGCTCTGGCGGGTGATAAAGTTGTAACAGGGTGCACTGTGGAAATGGGTCATGGGGAGATGGAAACCTTCTGTAGACATCCTCAGATGTAAGATAAACAACTTCCTCAGGTCTTAAATGACGTACAGAGAGTTGTGCCTGAAGAAGGAAGGCAGCAGTCTGGAGCCCCCTGCACGTCCCCTCTAACCTCAGGACACATTATAAACCGCTTTTCCACTGCTAACTTTATTCATACAGCTTTGGTAAAACAAACATACAACAAAAAAATCAATTTGGAAGTTCTTTCACTGAGGCTGGTTTTTTTCCAGTGTCGTTTTTATCTTCTTTTCGATAATGGCTCTTCCTTCTCCATTACCCTGGTGGGAAGAGAACAATGTCAGGAGAGAAAAATGATTCGCTGATACGAGGTTTCTTATCTGTTCAATTAGAGTAACTAATATAGTAAGATACAGTGATTTCTCCATTAACGAATCATCTGGGGAAAAGAGCTCCTCCACGTAAGGTTAGTTGCGTTAAACCCACACCCCGTGCACCACAGCATCGTGGAGTAGCTGAGGCTGCCTGCATGAGAGAACACTCACCAGGTGTTTTAGTTCCTCCTTTACTGTGTCTCAACCCAGGCAATGTACTGTATTAATTTTTTTTCACATTCTGCATGAGAATGTCATTTTACATGGACAGCAAATATGAAAACTGGGTGTACATGTATAAAGCTTTCCATTTTAAAACATTAAAAAGTCCTATATAATGATATGCTCAGTTCTATTCAGCATCTCATATGACTGTTAAAATACCTTTGCTTTTCCAAAGCCAAACCAGAATTTTAGATTTCTTTCTCCACAAACTTTCAACAATGACGATCATAATTTTCAGCATGTATAGTCAACATTGCTAACTGGTATAATACTTTAAACCCATTTCCTGGGTGGAAAAGTGTCCTCCTTGGTGGACAAGACCCCGGCGATCAGCCTCTGGCAGCTTCCTCACCTGTGTCTCCCATGGTCCCTCTGTGCCAGGCTCCCTGCTACATGCCGGACCCTCAGTGGTGCCCTCAGACATGCTCCGCTCCCGTCTCACATGCTCTTCCTCTGCTGGGAATGGTCCCGTTTAGTTGACAAACCTCCACTCTTCTTTCTAGATGTGGATTAGGTATCACTCTTACTGAAGTCCTACCCAGAACTACCTTCCAGGCCTTTGGTGTGCTTATGCCTTATTCCTACCCTGCCAACAACACTTGCGGATCTTGCTATCATGGTCCATTGGGTTACGAATCTGCCCACACACTAGGCAAGCCCAGGTGCACATTACTTGTGTTTGTGTCTCCCCAACATCTACGGGAACGTCAGCTTATGGTTCACACTTTTGTAGGAATCTGTTTAATGACTGAACATGTACACATATTAGAACACACACCTGCTTGCAAAAGTCATGGGTCTTAACAAGCAACAGCTTTTCTTGTACACCCCATCCCCTTCCCTGCTCTCCCCAGACGCTGGCCCACAACAGAGAGGGCACAAGTCCTCGGTGGTCTCCTCAAGAGCTACTTTCTCATGATAAAACATTCATGTGAAGGATCTTTGAATAGGTACTACTGCCCAACATCCTTTGATTTTGGAGGGTTGGAAATAGCAGAAATTAGAGTCCAGGACGCATTGAGTTTTCACACTGGGATGAACTCGGGCACAGGAAGGTAGATGAACATAGTTTAAATACCATGTTATGGAAAGAGCCTAAATGTCCATCACCTGACGAATGGATCAAGAAGATGTGGTATATATACACAATGGAGTACTATATGGCAATGAGGAAGAATGAAATCTGGCCATTTGTAGCAAAGTGGATGGACCTTGAGGGTGTCATGCTAAGTGAAATAAGTCAGGCAGAGAAGGACAGATACCATATGTTTGCATTCGTAGGTCTAACAGGAGAGACCTGGCAGGGGGACTATGGGGAGAGGAAGGGGGAAAGAGAGTGGGGGAGAGTGAGGGACACAGATCAAGGGAGACTACTGAATACTGAAAACGAACCATGGACTGAAGGGGGGGGGAGGGAGGGTGATGGTCATGGTGGGGGGCACTTGTGGGGAGAAGCACTGGGTGTTATATGGAAACCAATTTGACAATAAACTATTTAAAAAAATAAAAATAAATAAGTCCCATGTTATAATTTAGGGAGAGAAGACCCAGTGCATGCTGTCAGGGTCGAAGGGATAATCTTAGAAGAGTGAGTGCTGCAGACCCAGCTTCCAGCATCTGGGAGACCTAGTGCAGACGGGAGGGATGAAGGGTCTCAGGTTCAGTGTATGTAATGAGAAAGTACACACGAATGCCTGAATTCCTCATAGTTTTCATTGAATATTAGGGACGAAGAGAGGTTGCACCTCCTCCTTCTGCAATAGAGTAATTCCATCTTCACTAGTTTCTAATTGCCTAAAATTTCTTTACCATGAAACCTATCCTTCTGTCCATAATGAGAGATTAAGGCTCGGATTTAATTGCAGAGTCTTTGGAAGAGTTAGCATAACATCCTTGACAAGATGTGCTGCTCGTTTCTTCTCGTTCATGCATTCCATAATTATTTATGTGTACCTTCTGTGAGCCACGCCCTGTCCTGGGTATTGGGTGTACAACAGCGAGCTAAATAGACCTCATCTTTGTCTTTCTGCTACTTTGGCCAGTTAGAGAGGGGGAGGAGTTTTTCAAGCATTTAACAAGGTTAAGGAAGTTGTGTCTATGGTACAGGGTGGGTAACATAAAGTGGAAGCCAGAGATCTAAGAAGACAAGCCTTACATCACTCAGATCAGCTCCAGTTCTTCTCATCGTTGTGTGAATGGGGAGCAGGAGGAAGGGGGGATATCAACTTCTGAAGAACAACTTCCTAATCCTGTAAACTAGGTACTTGGAGATTTCTCCTTTGTTAATTCATTTGGCACCTGTTGGGTGCCAGGCTCAGTGTTGGGCACTGGCTGGGACTCTGGAAGTGACAGGTGGGGTCTGTTTTCCAGGAGCCTCAGTTAGATCCCGGGTAAGTAGGATGACCATACTGTTTTTATCATGTCAACCATGACATTTTTGAGCGTGCAAGATTAAAAGTATCTGTCAAAGGGTAATATGTAAACATACCTCCTGCATTTGTGCCTGGCAAGTCATTTTCTTCTGGAAATAGTCTTTGAAAAGTAACTGCTACCTCTTGAAAGAGGTTCTCGAATGCTTTGTTAGTCAGCTTGTGTCTCTGGATGTTCTTGGGAGTCAGTGACCTAATAACTGCAGCCCCAGGATGGGTGGTAAACTTTGACAGACACTGTGTGTGGGTTCCGTGGCTTTATGGAAAAAGAAAATGAGGACCTCACTTTTTATTAAACATGTACTTTTTTTAAAGTTCATTTTGGTGTCAAAGAGTGTAATGCAAAATTTAAAAAAGATTACAAAATAAGAAAATACATAGTTCTAGACAGATCCCATACCACAAATCTCAGAACTAGTATAATAGGAATTTCAGACTGTCTTCTCTCTGGTCTAAGTCAGCCTTTAATTTCTGCTCATATTTCATGGTCCCTAACCTCCGATTTTGTAATGACTCTGCCAGCTGTGCTTTTTCTGGGTTGTACAGGCTGCCCAGTGGACCTTAGTACAGCTGGCCGGTGCCTCAGAGTTCTGGCAGGGGCATCGGCACTGACCCTTCCCCCCACGCCACCCTGTCAGAGCAGTGAGCAGGCCCTGGCCCCTCCCTGTGTGTTCCGAGGAAGCTCCGCCTGCTGTCACTCAGAGAGAGGGTAGTTACCTCGCATTGGGAGAGGGGACTGGGCGGGGTAAGGGAGGAGATAATGGAGATGGTCTTTCAGATTTAATCGTGCATAAAATCGTGCATAAAAGCGAGGCCTTTGTTCAATATAATGATTGTCTCACATTCACTAGATAAGATCAAAGCTGCAGGTACAAAGTCTGCTAAACTCATGCCAGCTTATTTTCATGCAACAATTAACAATGATTTGTTAAAAATTAAAAACACAGCACAAATGTTAAATTGAATATGACACTCTTGACAAGAAGCTTCTTTATGAAGTTTTGTATTTCATTTTCTTTCATAAGCTCTTTTCCACATTCCTACTATTCTTCTTTTATTCTATCACTGATTGTGAAGTTTCTGCAAAAAGTGCCATTTAAATATCTTACCTGTTGTTGGAGATACTACATAACACAGCCAGTTTTCTTAGACTTGATCCAACCCAATCCGTCAAGAATGGTGGAGGAAAGAAGGGGGCAGGTTAATATTATTTTGGGAATAGTCCAAAGTGGTCCTATTCAGTGGGGTCCACGTACTGGCTTGTGCCATAGTATCAACCAACATTTAAGCACATTGTGACATTCAGCTAACTTTTTTCTTGAGGGGGTTGGGGATTGGGGATAACAAGACTTTCTCAATGAAGGAAGCCGTGAGTGACTTACGTTCTGGCGCACATTCCAGACTTCATGTGGACAGGGAAATGTTTTGGCAGCCGGCTACTTTGAATCTCACCGGTGTAAGGCACAGGGAAGGTGATTTTCCAGGGTTTGTTCTGTGCATTATGAACAGCATCAGACTTCAGGTCCTTTCTTCTTCCAGCTACGTCCTACACTAGAGTGAGGTCCCAGTCCACCCTTGAATCGATTGGATGTCTTATTATTAAAGAAGTAAATTGTTCTGCTTTGGTCTGTACTTTTCACGGGCTACTAAACCCTTACTTCAAACGCTTTGGATCTGTACCACAAAGAAGAAAATAGCTCAAGAAATGAAGATAAAATAGATGTCCTCCTCTGGGGCAGTGCACATCATGTAAACGGAAGCTCAGCTCTCCTCCTCGGTCCAGGCTGGCCACGTGTGTGAGAAATGTGTGTGTTTAGAAGGCGACCACCACAAGCCAGGTCAGGAGTCTTCAGGCTTCTCCCAGCTTTGTGCTTACGCCAGATGGCGCTGCCTCAGTTGGCTGCATTGGCCTGTAATTTAAGGAGCAGTCTTCTTATCAGTGTGTTACTGTCTCATTAATTTTAACTTTTCCAAAGCTTTCCCCAGTCCAGCAGCCACCAGGCTAAATCTCAAGCGGTGTGTGTGTGTGTGTGTGTGTTTGATTAATATGTGACTATTGGAAAACCTGGTTATAAACAAATCAAGATAGGGGGCGCCTGGGTGGCTCAGTTGGTTAAGTGTCCAACTTCAGCTCAGGTCATGATCTCATGGTCTGTGAGTTCAAGCCCCGCACTGGGCTCTGTGCTGACAGCTAGCTCAGAGCCTGGAGCCTGCTTCTGATTCTGTGTGTCCCTCTCTCTTCCCCTCCCCTGCTCACACTCTGTCTCAGTCTCAAATATAAACACACATTTAAAAAAGTCAAGATAAAGCAAAAGTGGCAGCAAGAACAAGTTGATCCCATGAGTTGTTTCATTTCCCTTTGGTGTATTTCCTCTGACTTATTAGAACTTTTCTAGAATTTGAACGACTTGACAAGGTCATAAATCTTATCTCATAAACACTTATCTCTGTAAGTGTTTTTGTTTTCAGTCAAGTGAGGATAGGCATCGAAAAAGACACACATTGTTTTTAGTCTACTACATGAAGTGGAGGTCAGCTACCCCGTTGTCGGACTTTGTAGTCTGTGCCGCATGGAAGTCTTCTTTCAGCCGTGTTTGGGAAATATGTCTTACCTTACATACACAGTCTTGTTAATATTTCCAGAGTGTGCTCTTGGGTGCGGGACTCTACTCTTGGAATCTAGCTTAATTAAATAAGACCTCTTGCTGTAAACAGTGAGGACTGGGACCAGCTTTTCTTTTTACCTCTAAAAATCAAAGTGGGTGGATTTCCCATATCTTATCTTGTCTGCCTTCCATGATATGATTACTTCCTTTTCTTTTTTAATTCCACTCAAAAATCCCTAGTAGGGCTGAGGTTTCTGAACTCTAGATAGGAAGCTTCCAAGATGTGGACTGATGCTGTTCTAGCTCTAGCTGATCTCTTTATATTTGTATTTTTATCATTTACTAGATAAGCCAGGAGATCTGAAAAGCTTACGTATTAGATGAAGAAATACTTACAGTACCTTAGCAAAGACTTTTCGTTCTTTTTAGAAAAAGCCTTCTACTTAACAGAGAAAAAAACACACCTGCATTTATAGAAACCCTTAATTGTTAGAAAGTGACCTTAAGAAAGATGACACGAAATAAGCATCTAGAAGGATGTAGGGAAATGTAAATTTAAGTTACAACCAACGGTAGCAAGGGTGTAAGAAACTGAAACTCCCTCACACTGCTTGTAGGAATGTAAAAATGATACACTTGCCGTAGAAAACATTTCAGTAATTTCTTAAGTGACACATATGAGCCACCCGTTCTATTCCTAGGTATCTACCCAAGTGAAAGGACAGTGTGTGTCTATACAGGGTTTATACATGAATGCTGATAACTACTTTATTTATAACAGCAAAACCTGGAAACAACATAGATGTCTATCAAGAGATGAATATGCAAACAAACTGTGGTATGTCCTTACAATGGAACACTACTTTAAAAAGGAATGGATATGGTATATCAAAAAAAAAAAAAAGCCAGACAAGATAAGTATACACTATATGGCTCCATGTGTAAAAAGTTTTAGAAAATGAAACTTATAGTGATCACAGACAGATCAGTGGTTTCCTGGATAGAATGGAGAGCAGCAGATCTGAGGAAGTGTTTGCATATTTGGGATATGTTCTTTATCTTGTTTGTGGTAGTGGTTTCATTGGTGTATACATGTATCAGAACTTAACAAATTGGGGGCGCCAGGGTGGCTTTAGTAGGTAAGCGCCTGACTGTTGGTTTTGGCTCAGGTCATGATCTTATGGTTCATGAGTTCAAGCCCTGCATCATCACTTAGGATCCTTTCTCCCTCTCTCTCTTCTCCTGCTCATGTGCACACACACACACACACACACACACACACTCTCTCTCTCTCTCTCTCTCTCTCTCTCTCTCTCAAGATAAATAAATAAACTTAAAGAACTTAATCAAATTGTATGCTCTAAATACGTACAGTTTACTCTACGACAGTTGTGCTTCAGTTACAAGAATAGAAGGCCCCACCGCTAAGTTGCTGACGTTAATATGAGAAGATGTTAGTAAGCATTGGGGAAGCAATTTAAGATTATCCAGGAGATGACCCCATTCAGTATCTGGTAAAAGCTACACACCCTCTCCCGAGAAACGTACACACAAACTCTTACCTCCAGGTTAGAAGACTAAAAACCTCAGATTAAGGCACCTATTTTTGAAGAACCCAAGCACATTTTAACAGGTGTGTTTCCCAAAGCAATAATCCTCTTTGTTTTTCCAAAGCAAATAAATTCTTCCCTTCATATCAGAAGAATGATGGATATGCTTGGCAAGCCTGACTTACAAGTTTAGCCATTCTTCACGTAGTATTTTTATTTTTTTACTTTCTTCATCCTCATTCTAAAGAGGAACTACGCTCTAAACATACTAGTATACCATCTCCACCAGCTAAACAATGCTGCAATTTCATTGATTATACCATTTCACTGCTTTCAAAATGAGCATTAATAACATAATGGTTATTGGACACTTCCATTTCCACACTGTAATCCAGTTCATAAAAATCTCCCTTAAACACAGTAAATTCAGGACCAACATATTAATTTTATGATTATATATGTATATATTTAAGGTTATTTGTTTTGAAGGGGCGAGGGGCAGAGAGAGAATCACAAACTGGCTCCCTACCGTCAGGGTAGAGCCAGTCACGGGGCTGGAACACATGAACCATGAGATCATGACCTGAGCCAAAACCGAGTCAGAAACTCAACCAACCAGGCCACCCAGGGATCCCCATGATTATATTTTAAAGGACAGATTCAATACCTGACAGTGTACCCATTCCAAACTGTTTTCAGACTTTCTCATTATGCCAAGATAACATTAAAAAACGAATTTACCTGTGCCATAGGGAGAAGGGCCAGTGAATTCACTTCTTTTATTTCCCATCATTCATTTTAGATATAAATAATGTTAATACTCAAGTCTTTTTGATATTTTTGTCTCAAAGGCTGGTTGTTTATGGTACCTGTAACATTCCTAAAGTCTCTCCTAACTACTGCTCTTTCTCACCATCTAATATAGCTTGGTGAAATGCAGGGAAATGGCATATAATATACTTGATTTCCCTTTTTGTATAATGTTGTATTTATCATTTCCACTTTCTTTTTTAATATGTCAGAGTGGCCAATGTTTTATTACTTTAGTTCTAGTATCGTTAACATACAGTGTTACAGTAGTTTCAGGTGTACACTGTAGTGATTCAGCACTTCCATGCCCTACCATTCATCACAAGTGCACCCCTTAATCCCCATCACCTGTCTCACCCCTCGCCCCCCTTCCCCTCTGGTATCCATCAGTTTGTTCTCTATGGATAAGTGTCTGTTTCTTGGTTCTCTTTTTTCCTTTGCTTATTTGTTTTGTTTCTTAAATTCCACATGAGTGAAATCATATGCATTTGCTTTTCTCTAATTTCACTTAGCATTATACTCTGTAGCACCATCCATGTTGTTGCAAATGGCAAGATTTTATCCTTTTTATGGCTATTTTATGGCTTTAATATTCTATTGTATATGTATACCACATCTTCTTTATCCACTCACCAATCAATGGATGCTTGGGCTGCTTGCATACTTTAGCTGTTGTAGCCAATGATGCTATAAACATCGAGGTGCATGTATTCCTTTGAATTTGTGTTTTTTTATTCTTTGGGTAAATATCCAGTAGGGTGATTACTAAATCATAGGGCAGTTCTATTTTTAATTTTATGAGGACCCTCCATACTGTTTTCTACAGTGGCTGTACCAATTGGCATTCCCACCAACCATGCAAGAGAGTTCCTGTTTCTCTACATCTTCGCCAACACCTACTATTCCTTGTGTTTATTTTAGTCATTCTGACAGGTGTGAGGTGAGGTTTTATTGTGGTATTGATTTGCATTTCATGGATGATGAGTGATGATGAAAGTCTTTACATTTGTCTTTTGGCCTCCTGGATGTCTTCTTTGGAGAAATGTTGTTCATGTCTTCTGCCCATTTTTAATTAGGTTATTTAGGGTTTGGGTGTTGAGTTGCAGAAGTTCTTTATATGTTTTGGATACTAAGACTTTAACAGCTGTATCATTTGCTAATACTTCCTCCCATTCAGTAGGTTCCCTTTTAGTTGTGTTGTTTCCTTCACTATGTAAAACCTTTTTATTTTGACGTAGTCCCAATAGTTTATTTTTTAATTTTCTTGCTTTAGGAGACATATCTAGCAAAACGTTACAGCCAGTGTCAGAAACATTACTGCTTGTGTCATCTTCTAGGATTTTTATGGCCTCAGGTCTCAGATTTAGATCTTTCATCCATTTTTTAAAAATGTTTATTATTTTTGAGTGAGAGAGCACATGATGGATGCTCATGAGTGGGGAAGGGGCAGAGAGAGAGGGAGACAGAGGAACCAAAGCGGGGTCTAAGCTGACATCAGGGAGCCTAATATGGGGCTCCAGATCACGAACCATGAGATCATGACCTGAACTGATGTCAGATGCTTAGCCAGCTGAGCCATCTAATTTTCAGAAAGTGGTCCAACATGTAGCTGAACAGTTGTTTCAAAACCATTTGTTGAAAAGACTGTCTTTTCCCCAGTGGATATTCTTTCTTGCTTTGTTGAAGATTAATTGACCATATAATTGTGGGTTTATTTCTGAGTTTTCTGTTTTATTAATCTATATGTCTGTTTTTGTGCCAGGACCATACTGTTTTGATTACTATAGCTTTATAATATAACTCAAAGTCTGGAATTGTGATAGTTCCAGCTTCGCTTTTCTTTTTCAAAGTTATTTTGGCTATTTGGGGTCTTTTGTGGTTTCATATAAATTTTAGGGTTTTTTTCCCTCATTCTGTGAAAAACGCTGTTGGTATTTTGATAGGGATTGCATGAAATCTATAGATAGCTTTGGGTAGCATAAACATTTTAACAATATTTGCTTCCAACCCATGAACTCATGGGATATCTTTCCATTTCTTTGTGTCATCTTCAGTTTATTTCATTAGTGTTTTATAGTTTTCAGAGTACAGGTCTTTTACCTCTTTGGTTAAGTTTATTCTTAGGCATCTTACTATTTTTGTTGCAGCTGTAAATGGGATTGTTTTCTTAATTTCTCTTTCTGCTGCTTCATTATTAGTGTATAGAAATGCAACATATTTTTGCACATTAATTTTGTGTCCTATGATTTCACCAAATTCATTTATGAGTTCTACAGTTTTTTTAGTGGAGTCTTTTGAGTGTGCTATATATAGTATCCTGTCATCTGCAAATAGTGGAAATTTTCCTTCTTCCTTAAGAGTTTGGATGCTTTTTCTTTCTTCTTGTTGTCTGATTGCTGTGGCTAGGAATTCCAGTACTATGTTGAATAAAAGTGGTGAGAGTGGAGATCCTTGTCTTGTTCCTGACCTTAGGGGGAATGCTCTCAATTTTTCCCCAGTGAGCATGGATTTCTCTGTGAGTCTCTCATCTGTGGCCTTTAGTATGTTGAGGTATATTCCTTCTAAACCAACTTTTTGAAAGATTTTATCATGAATGAATGTTGTGCTTTGTTGGATGCTTTTTCTTTGTTGAAATAATTATGTGGTTTTTATCCTTTTTCTTATTGATGTGATGTATCATGATGATTGATTTGTGAATATTGAGCTACCTTCCATTTTTAGAATAAATTCCATTTGATCATGGTTAATAGTTTGGGTTGGTTTGGTACTTTTGGATTTGGTTTGCTAGTATTTTGTTGAGGAGTTTTGCAATGATGTCCATCAGAGATATTGGCCTGTAGTTCTCTTCTTTCGTGGTATCTTTATCTGGTTTTGGTTTCAGGGTGGTATTGACCCCACAGAATGAGTTTGGAAGCTTTCCTTCTATTTTTTTGAAATAGTTTAAGAAGAATAGGTATTAAGTCTTCTTTAAATTTATGGTAGAATTCACCTGTTAAGTCACCTGGTCCTGGACTTTGGCTTATTGGGAGTTTTTTGATTGCTGATTTAAGCTCACTGCTGGTAATCAGTCTGTTCCATTTTTTTTTGTTGTTCTTCCTGCTTCAGTTTTGGTAGTTCATATGTTTCTAGGAATTTATCCATTCTACTGAGTTGTCCAATTTGTTGGCATATGCTTTTTCATAATGTTCTCTTATAATTTTTTGTATTGCTGTGGTATTATTTCTCCTTTTTCATTGGTGGTTTTGTTTGTTTGAATCCTTTCTCTCACTCTTTTTTTTTTTTTTTTTTTTGAGAACTCTGGCTGGCACTTTATCAATCTCATTGATGTTTTCAAAGAACCAGCTCCTGATTTCATTGATTTGTTCTACTGTTTTTTGTTGGTTTTTTTGTTGTTGATTCTGTATCACTTATTTGTGCTTTTTCCCCTATTATTCTCTTCTTTCTGCTAGTATTAGGTTTTTGTTTATTCTTTTTCCAGCTCTGTTAGGTATAAGGTTAAGTTGTTTGTGATTTTTCTTGCTTCTTCTTAAAGTAGGCTATATTGCTATAAACTTCCCCCTTAGAACTGTTTTTGTTGCATCCTGAAGGTTTTAGACCATTTTGTTTTCATTTTCATTTGTTTCCATATACTTTTCGATTTCTTTCTTGATTTCTTGGTTGACTCATTTATTATTGAATAGCATATTATTTAACCTCCATATATTTGTGATCTTTCCATATTGTTTCTTGTGGGTTATTTCTAGTTTCATAGTGTTAAAGTCAGAAAAGATACATGGTATGACTTCACTATTTTTTAATTTGTTGAGGCTTTTTTTTGTGGCCTAATATGTGATCTATTCTGGAGAATGGTCAGTGTGCATTTGAAAAGAATGTGTATTCTGCCATTTTAGGATGGAATGTTCTGAATATATCTGTTAAATCTACATGGTCCAGTGTGTCATTCAAAGCCACAGTCTCCTTATTGATTTTCTGTTTGGGTGGTCTGTCCATCCATGTAAGTGGGGTATTAAAGTTCCCTACTATTATTGTTTTGCTATCAATTAGTTCCTTTATGTTTGTTATTAACAGTTTTATGTATTTTGGTGTTCTTATGTTGGGTGCACACATATTTACAATTGTTATATCCTCTTATTGGATTGTCACTTTTATTATATAGCGTCCTTCTTTGTCTCTTCTTACAGACTTGGTTTTAAAGTCTATTTTATCCAAAATAAGTAATGCTACTTTGGCTTTTTTCGGCATCCATTTGGATGATAAATATTTCTTTATCACCTCTCTTTCAATCTGTAGGTGTCTTTAGGCCTGAAATGAGTCTCTTGTAGACAGTATATAGATGAATCTTGTTTATACAATCTGTCACCCTATGTCATTCAATTGGAGCATTAGTCCATTTACATTCAAAGTAATTATTGCTAAATACATACTTACTGCCATTTTGTTACTTGTTTTTTGGTTGTCTTTTAGTTTTTCCCTGATCCTTTTTTCTTTTTCTTTGCTTCATGGTTTGTTGGTTTTCTTTAGTGATATACTTGGATTCCTTTCTCCTCATTTTTTGCATATACCTAACTTTATTTTTGATTTGTGGTTCCCATTTGGTTAATATATAAAATTTTCATACAGCAGTCTATGTTCAGCTGGTGGCTGCTTAATTTTGAATTCATTCTCTAACCCTCTCCTCTCTACTTTTCAGATATTTGGTATCATATTTTACATCCTTTAATTTTGTGTTTCTCTTTCATTTTCACCGTCTTATAAATTTAATCCTAGAAATGTCTTCTAAGGTTGTACCATGTTTGTCCATGGATTTTAATCTTAAGGATTCCAAGGCAGAAGTCCCATAGAGGGACAAAGCTAAGAGTCATCTGCCAACAATTATCCCAGCAGATGGGAGAATATTTGCCTCATTCCTAAAGAGAAGATCTGGGCTGTACACCAAAGTATTCACTGTAGTCCACCCCTTATACTGCTGAGATCCACCTGGGAATAGTTCCTCCAGGAGCAGCTGGTTTCTTTTCCTGGGCAGAATTGTAAAAGGAAAGGTTAGTGCTACAGATAATATTGAGGCCACACTGATGCTCATCATGTCCATTCTCCACTTACCCATTGTAGATGCTCTTTGTTGGGGTTACCACCTATGCTAGTCTGGGTGGCTTACCTCTGGAGTGACCAAGACTCTCATCTCTTGAAAAACAATGAAAAATAGTCAATTTTGCTGGTTCCCTATAGATGAAATGGGCTGGGGGTAGGAAATGAAAAGAAGTAAACAATTGCAAACAAAGGCAAAACTGTTGGAGAAGGCGCATCTGACCGCAGGGTAGAAGCTGAGCCATTGAGGGACGAGGATGGAAGCAGAGAGACGCGAGGCCGCCGTG
Source organism: Suricata suricatta (assembly GCF_006229205.1). Lineage (NCBI taxonomy): Eukaryota > Metazoa > Chordata > Mammalia > Carnivora > Herpestidae > Suricata > Suricata suricatta. The sequence goes on from NC_043702.1 coordinate 61,740,705, forward strand.
TGGGTCTAGACGAGACGACGGCAGCTGCACCTGCGCAGGCAGTGGAGGTGGTAAGAAGGCCTTAGTCTCTCTAAATATCTGTGCATTTCAAAGATAAACCTTTTGCTGAGATGAATAAGATTTTAGGTTATCACAAAAATATGAATCAACCGGGGAAACGAAATCTATAATGGATTGTTTTAGTGGAATAATGAGAGTAGTGGTAGATATCTAGAAAAGGGGTGGTTATGGAGCTCTTCCTGGGAAAATCCAAGGTAGGACAAGGCGGAATATGAACCGAAGAGGTAGGTTGGGCCAGACCATGGAGGGACTCATAGACCAAATTAAAAACTTGGCTTTAATCCTAAAGTTGACATAAATGATTAAGCAGTATTACCTAAGGAGGCAGCACATTCTAGTTTATGACTTAGATTCTCCAAGTAACTCTGGTAAGTGTAAGAGAGCTCATGGGTTAAGATTGAAAGCAAGAAAACCAGCTAAAATATGCATTTGTCCAGGGTAGAGATAGTAAGCTAATATTTGTTATGTACTTACAATACATCAGGCACTAAACACTGGATGTATATTAACTCAATCCCCTGAAGAACCCAGTCAGACAAGCACTATTAATACCCACATTTTATAGATGTGTAGACTCTATCACAAGAAGCCAAAGTAAACTTGCCCGAGTTCATGGAGCCACGTGGCTCTAAGCAGGGAGCAGGATTTGAACCCAGGCACTCTGGCTGGAGGATGCATGCACTTACACACTGTGCTACACTCCTGTCCTGAAGATAAGAACCTGGGAATTTAGGGAAAATACTAGGGTGAATCTCTTGTATTTTGTCCCAAACATAATAGTTAATTAGCTGTAATTTCACATTAGCATTACAGCAGTATCCATAAGATCTCCACCCCCCTATCATTTCCTTTCCCCCTTACTTAGAAGCTCCCATTTTCTTTTGGCATCTGTCTTTTTCTTGCTTTGCAATCTTATGCTGCCTTTCTGCAGCAACACAGGATACAGAGCAGATGTTCAGGGTGTGTCTTTGGATCAAACAGTATTGTGACATCAGGTAACCCAAGTCTGCACTTTTGTCTTCACTCAGAATTTCCTCCTAGGGGAATGCCTTCGATTTGGGGTTCATTGGAGTGCTTTTCTCCACACTTTTGTTTGGGAATAGCTCAAATTAGATAAATTAATTCCTGGCCACTAGAACATCAGTACTATAGAAGACTGTTGGGACACCCTGGTATCTGGGGAGAAAAGGGAATCTTTCCACTAATTACCTGTAATGCAAACAGACTCTAAATAGTCATTATGTAACTATTACTTTTCTAACTGTCAAAATGTGGAGAATTTGAGTAGTACAAGGAGTTCATAGAGAAAACAGTGTCTGGATGTCTGGAGAATGCTATCTTAGTTTGCCAAGGAGATGGCAGCTCTGCTGCCTTGCCTCTGATGGATTACCCCCAGCACAGTCTTATTTTCTTCTCTTTTGGATTCAGGGAGATACTGAGCATCAACATCTTTTTCATGTGTTTGTTAATGGTATTATTACAGGTTCATAAAGCACAATACCTACCATACCTTAGGCCAAATGTTATTCAAAAAGAGCACATAGAATTTGTAGCCCTGATTCAAGCCTCAAGTATGACACAGACACAAAACTAGCCAAGAAATAGAGGGCTCCCACAAAGGTACTGTGTAGCCACAGTGGTAGGTAGGACAAGATGCCCACAATCCCTGGTCCTCAGTGAGTGTTTTCTGAACAAGAAACTCTGAGAGCACTTGTACCTGAAGAGAGGGCATGGGGTGGGCAGGGGCCTGCCCACGGGAGAGAACAGTCTCCATCCAAAATGAGGGAAATGGGTTCTATTTGGGAAAGCCAGGAGGGATTGGAGAGAAGTTGATGGCCAGTAAGGAAGCAGGGTTCTGAAGCCCCATATTTTGGGGAAACCTAAAGCACCTCAAAACATGAAGTTGAGTGTGACCAGCACGTACTTAAGAAGCTGTAAAGTTAACCAGCCCTGTCCAACCCTTCCTCTGGGCTCACATTCCAGGTAAGGAACATTTTTATTTTTGAAATCCAGGTGCACAGTCAGGAGAAGGGAGAAAACAGTGACACCCATCTTTTTAATGAGCATTGCTAGTGGAAGAGAAATTAACATCACCTTGAATTTTATGTGATGTCAGTTAAATGAAGGTATTTTATAGCACTTTACAACAAATTAGAATCAACTAAATTGAAAATAAGCCTAGCAGCTGGGATAAGTAATCAGGTAAGTGGCCAGTTTTGCTATTTTTGCTTTGAGATGAAGACAGAATTTGAATTTCTAATGTCCCCGAGGCGCAGGGTTCACAATTGGGGAGCATGGCTTCCGGGATGATTGTTTAAGATGCTAGTATTTCAGCTTTGCCCTCTAGTCTACAACTTGCTTAGCCGCGTTCCTGGGAGATGGGCCCCAGCACACGGGCGTGCACGTCAGAGAGAGGGTTCTGAATTAGTGGAGGACAAAGCACTGCTTCTGGTGAAACATGACAGAGCAGCAAATCATCCACATTAACAGAGGGCTTCTAATGAAACTACTGAAATTCATATGAAGACTTTATGGCCACTCATGAAATCAGCCCAAATCAGAGGGGCTATTAGAACACTTTTATGTTTTAAGAAAATGGTGACTGTGCTCAGCTGCTGTAATTTGCAGTCAGAACGCCCTGACATCATAAACACTGGCTTTGCTGGACAGCGTTTCACAGCACAGCCTTTCACCCCCCTGAGCCAGTGTTTCTTGCGTGGATTTACTAGATGATTTTAGCATCTGAAATATGTTCAGGAAACCACGGAGGAGGCCAAGAGATGCTTGGCGCTGATATCTAATATTGAGGTAGTGATTCTTTTGCCCCCACATGCAAACTTGCAAAAGAAAGGAGACGATGTGGAGGGAGGGGGAGTTCTCATAAATGAAACTTTGCAGTTTCATTGCTCGGAGGGGAAGTATTAAGGGCAACAAACGAAGATAAAATGATACTTGTAATTACGGTTTATAAAGAGAAATAGGCCATATTGAGCATATAATTTTCATTTTTTTCTCTTCTGCAGCTGATGAATTAAATAACTAATCTTCAGGAAATCCATGTATCTGTGTTTCTTTTATCCCACCTTAGAGAAACATGAAATGTGCAGATTTCTTTCTACTGGAAACACTTTTCTCAATATATGTTATCTTTTTTTTTTTTAATCTTAAAATAGCTACATAACTTTTCAGGTACCTAACTACTGAGCAGCAGATAATTTTCCATGTGGGAAGTAAAAATGATAAACGGAACCCTCTTTAATTTCTTCCATAGTCATTTATTGTACCCTCACCAGCAGCCCTTGCTTGATTTTCATCACTTTATACTTTAGATTTAGATATGGAAAGAGCAAAGTTTTAAATTTCCATCGACATTACCTTTTGATAATTCTATATCCTAAGCCAGAATGAGTAAGCAGAAAAGGCTGACTTCCCTGCTAGAGTATCAAATATGTGATGACACCAGGGAAAATGGGACGGGTCTCTGATGAATCCTGCTACTACTGAAAACATATCTTCTCTATTGAGCTCCACACTGACAGCCTCTCGTGCTTGACCCCGTTCAGCCAACTTGGGTATTGTTCAAGGTGGCACTACACTGGTTTGACAGATCGTCCTGCTCTGAAAGCATTCACACACATGCCCGGGTCGTAGAGGTTATCCACTGTATTTTGTTGCTTTGATAAAATTGAGTGCAGAGAATTGAGTGAATTTATGGGAGAGAGAGGTTCAAATGTACTGACCTATGACTTTCAGAGTCTCCTCTTTGTTTTGTGCTGCCCTCTGCTGGCTAGTAAATTTTGTAGTAATAAGTGTTGAGAAAAACCAAGTGGTACAAAAGAGTGGAGGCTGCTTTCCACTAGCAAGTAATTTCCCATTTTATTTTATGAAACGTGGGCTCAACCTATGGTGACTAATTCAGATGTGCTGAAGATATAAATTGGAGAAAATGTATGAGACTAATTTGGTTATTTATATGGACTTTGTAAATGTGAAAGAAATAATTTTGTAGCTTATTGCCTGATTAGCCAGATTTTCTGAACCACTGATGTGAAAACCCAGTGTTATTGTAAATAATTTCAACACTGTTTCTCCATGTTTGTATTTTTCAGTGGCTGCTAATTTACAGAAGATTGTAGATGATCCCAAAGCTTTAAAAACACTGACATTTAAATTGGTAAGTTGATACTCCAATCTCTCTTCAGATTGTAAAAATCTTTCGCCTTTTAAATTAGTAAGTGGAAAGTTCTGGTAAGAAGGTAAACACTTTGCCAAGCTCTGCCAGCCAGGAACAGTAACAGTTTAATAACCTGCCCTGTGATGCTGTTGCTACTGTTGCTTTCTTTTGGGATCCATTTTTGCATCTGTCGTTTGCCTGTTTAACATCTGGGAACATTTTCTGACCATGACCAGGAATTCCCTAGCTAATTTCCTAGTACATCTTTAAGAGAGGTCATTGGAGAAATCTTGAAGCCTGTACCATTTTGCTTTCAGTTTGTGTGGCACCTTGACCATATAGGCAAAATTAAACTTCATTCCAACCAACACTCTTAATAAAGCTTTCTTGGAGTGAAAGCCAAGTGGTTCTAACTTTTAAAAATTGAGGCTGATTGTTGTAGAAACCGTTTAGGTAATTGGAAGTGATTGTAGAACTACTCACTGAAGGCTCATGAACAAAGACCTAACATTTTAACTCCCCATTTCAAATCACAGCAATAGATTCTCGTAGAGAAGAGGTATTCCAGCAGTTTTTCTGCACTAGCAGACTTGAAATGTGAGAACTGGAGTGGCCATAAAGGTATAGATCCTGAGCATTCTGGCAGCATTCTGAAACCAAGAGAGAGGATGATCATGACCAGAAATAGCAGTCTGAACAGTCAAAAACGACTACTTTGCTGAAAGTTTTAGCAAACAGTACATTAAGTGACTCATTTTAAAATTATAAATCTTATCAAGAGCTAGTCACAATGCTGCAAGCAATTTAAGACATAAATGACTAACACTTTGCTGTGCACAATATATATTGATGATCTGTCTTTTTTATTTCTTGTGAAAATTTAATGGAAAGTGTACACAGTCAAAGACATGAAAATGATCAGTTACAGTAAATGTTAGCCCTGTGCTAATGAATTTTCTGGATCTTGCCTCTTGTCTGATTTCAGATGGCTAGGCTGTGGGATGAAAGCAAAACACAAAGATTCTCACAGAAAGAATTTATCTGAAGAAATGTGTTTTCGATAACAAAGAGAACAGTTTACTCAGACACAGGATGATAAAATTAACAAATTGAAAAATCCATCTTCTGGTTTATAACTCTTCCGTCACCTCTATTATGATTCTAACCCACCTACATTTCTGTGAACATATTTCATTCATATGAGAATGTATTGATGGAGAAAATGGCATCCTGTGTCAGGTTTTCAAGCCAATATTAATGTTTCCTTATTCATTTTTTATACCATAAGAAGTTGTAACACACCACCTCCAGAAGATTGGCTTCATTTTGAATATGTAAACAGAAAAAAGAGATGAAAGCTTTTGTGCTGGCTTAACCACACTCCCTAAACTGCTTACCTATGAAACAGGAGGGGGACTCCCCTGCCCTTTGCTATTACTGAAGGTCTTGTAAAAACACCTACCATAGAGGCGCGGCTCAGTCAGTTGAGCTTCGGACTTTGGCGTAGGCCATGATCTAGCACTTGTGAGTTCAGGCCACACATGGGGCTTGCTGCTGTCAGCCAGTTCAGGCAGGTGGGGCTTCAGATTCTCTGTCCCCCTCTCTCTGCCCCTCCCTGCTTGCACTCTCCCAAAAATAAATATATTTTTTTAAAAGCACCTACTATACCTTCTCTGAACAGTAAAAATCATGTAAAACTCCCCTCATCTTCTACTTTATTGTTTCTCCAGATTCTCACATGACTCTGTCGTCTTCATCTCTGTTTCCGGCACCCGAGTGGGATCCTCTTTCCGAAACAGATCTTCCTGCCTGCAGTTTGCCAGCCTCTGGCTCCAGTCACCCCACTGGCTGTGACTGGGTGCTTCTGCATGGCACCGCGCTCCGCGTGCTTGCGTGCTTCTCCCCTGTCCTCTGCTGCAACTCAGACCCCTGACCAGACCTCCCTTTCAGGCTCCTGCTCTGCCTTTCTGAGGCTGCCCTCGTTCCTTCTGCCTCTCTCACCCTCGTTCCCTGTCTGCTGCTGGTTTCAGTTTCATCTGCTGGCCTCTTGCATGTGCTTCCTCCTCTAACTGACATTCCTCCAACTTCTCCAGGCTGCTCCTTGGTCTCCCTAGCACCTCAGCATGTTCTGACTTTCTCCTTACCTTTCACATTCTCCAGGAAGCCTTCTCTGACATCCCCTGGCTTAGGTGATCCTCCTCTGTTCTCCCACACAAATTCGTACCTCTAGGCGGTCTAGAAGTTCCAGTGGCCAGAGGCTTCTGCCTTGGACCCCCCAATGCCTACTACAGTGGCTGGCACACTGCAGAGGCTTGATAATTAAAGTATGCCAGAATAACACAAACGTCACTTAGAAAAATTTCAGCCATCATTGATTTTTCCTTACGTTTGTTTTAATCCCTGTAAAATGATTAGGATGGGGACTTCTGCTTCCTGGCCTCTTTTTAGAGTCCCTTTAAAGTCCTTGCCCTTGCCTGCAGAAATAAGAAGAATCACTTTCTTATGCATCCACTGTTTGCTAGACAGTGCGTGAAGTGTTTTAGATACTTCACCTCAGTTAATTTAGTCCTCACGGTCCCACAAGATTGTGATATCAATAGGCTCATTTTTTTTTAATGTTTATTTTTGAGAGACAGAGACAGCATGAGTAGGGGAGGGTTAGAGAGAGAGGGAGACACAGAATCCGAAGCAGACTCCAGGCTCTGAGCTAGCTGTCAGCACAGAGCCCAATGCGGGGCTCGAACCCATGAACCAAGAGATCATGACCTGAGCCGAAGCCAAACGCTTAACCAACTTAGCCACCCAGGCGCCCCCAATAGGCTCATTTATGTTCTAGGAATCTGAGACCCTGTGTGGTTGGTCCACTTACCCAGGATCATACAGCGCAGACACAGCAAATTCAACTCTGGTCTCACATCACAGCCCAGACTCTGACAACAGTTCATTCTTAGAGATAGGACCCCACAGCCTTGTGGAATTATGGTTTTCTGTTTCTTTGTGGATTCCTCCTTTTGGAAGACCATAAAGCCGCAAGGCTGCAGGGTCCTGCCTATAAGAATCAACCGTTGTTGAAGAGTATGAGCTGTGATGCAAGACCAGAGTTGAACTTGCAGCGTCTGCACTGTATGATCCCGGGTAAGTGGACCCCATACTGACACTGGTTGAGACAGATTCTCTTCTGTACTTGAAGCAGATTGAGCAGCATTGGCCTGTGTGGTGCAGGAGTCCTGCCAGAGAACCCATGCAAGTCTTCCCTTCCCCCGATAGCTTGAGAACGTAGTAATGTGCTGTTCCCAGTAAATGGAAGTTAATGGCTTTTCCCCCAAAAGGTAGCTAAAGATGTTAAATAAAGCCAGATTCACGAGTGTCCTCCTATTTCTGGCACTTACCTCTCTCCAGCCCTCGTTAAACCCGAGGGGGCCTCTTTGTTGTTACCACTCACCAGCCAGTTTGAGAGCCACTTGATAGAGCTAATTTGAACTGCTTCTTGGCCTAATCTTCTGTAGAACACTAACATCCTGGTGAAACCACAGAGATTCAAATGCGTTTGCCTTCGTTCATCCATTTGGCTATTTCCTTGAAGAACAAAAGATCAAAGGATTTCAGAAGCACTTTTCCTCAAAAACTACTGCTGCTCATAGGCCTTTTATCTCTCAGCTGTTTATCATTTTTATCTCCAAGCTTTTTTTTGCTTTCTAAAGGAGAGTGTCAGGAGCCTGAAAATGGTCTAAAGAACAAGTTGTATCTTGCTCCTGTGGTTCTTTACCTCACAGAACAGTGGGTTACACAGGAGGTGGTTGGGGCACTTTTAAAAAGTTACTGCTGCCTGTGTCCCATCCCAGGTATCCTTAATGTAATTGCTTTTGGTGCAGCCTGGCTTTTGGGCATCTTCAAAGCATCCCCTGGTAATTCCAGTATTTAGCCATGGCTGAGAAACATGCTGTTTGGTAGATAGTTCAGTCTCTGATCTCTTTTCTCTCTACTTTCCTACCGCTATTAGAATTATGTGGCTCAACTTTGAAAAGGTGTCTGTCCTTATATATCCGCTTATATAAGAAAAACAGTGGCCCAGGGAGCAAGGATATTGGTTATATCAAGGAGAGCATATACTTCTTTCCCTGCCCAGTGAGATCTTATACTTCACTTACTGTGTGTCAGATGAAGCCGGATTTCCATCGTTGGCGCGGCCAGAGGCAGGAAGATCAGAAACCTTGTTCATTCATATACAACACTTTTAACAAAGTGGTTCAAGCAGAGGGCGTTTCGGCTCAGGTTGTAACATGCTTTGAGTTCCGCATCTCAGTACTGTCCTCTTGTTGATTGTCATAAGCCTTGCCTTGGGACAAGTCTTCATAAACATCTTTTAAGGCATTTTTAAATTTGCTCCTTTGCAGTTTTATAAAAATTTATTGAATCTTGCTACTTTCAACACGGAATTTTTGAAATTACATTAGTAAAAATAAGAAAGATTGTTTGCCCTTAAAGATAGAATACAAACTATGACTATATGTAATTAACATCCAATTGGTACACATTTACATGAGCATTGTAGATTTTAGATACTGAAATTTAATAACATGCATTACCTACAGTGATTTTCATAGGCATTTTGTCAATTAATGACTAACTAATGGGCCTTAGTTTTCGAGGCTGTCAGCTCAGGCATAGTTGGAGGCTGCATAACCTAAAGCAGCATTCCTGAAGCACAGGTAAAGCGAGGGCCAAAATGAGATTTAAAACTACTTAAGAGTTTTAACTCTTTCTCCCTACTGAAAGGGGAAGGGAAGGGAGGGAAAATCCTTAGGGAACCTATCAGGTCAAGAAGAACCAGGTAGCTGTTCTGAGCCTCCTGCTCCAGTCTGAGACACTGGTTCTCCAAGTGGGGTCCCCCAGACCAGCAGTGTCCGCTTCATCTGGAAACCTGATAAAAATGTAAATTCTAGGGCCACATCCCAGGCCTGTGAATCAGAGTCCCTGGGGGTTGGGGCACAGGAATCGGTTTTAACCGATTAGCACTCCAGGTGATGCTAAGGTTTGAGAAGCTCTGCGTATAGGAAATGTGGAGCTAACTCAGTGTTTCACACTTTCAGAAGCACTCGGGTAGAACAGTGGTTCCAACTCTCCTGAACCTTTGCGTCATCAATCGAGCTCAAAAATCCCAGTACCCAGACCAGTTCATTCACGACCTCTGGGATGGCAGTGTAGATTTTCAAATTTCCAGTGGTCCCAAGGCACACCCAAGTTGGAGGTGGAAATACTAAATCCTTCGTTGCCACTTCAACAGTCTTCACAGCATCTGTACCAGAAGTAGATTGCATTCAAGAAACCACTTTGCTCAGCCATAAAAAGCAACTCTTCATCTGCTTAGGTTTTATCCTGACTTGTGTCAGTTGAGTCCCATCTTCAGGCCCCGTTTCTAATTCTAGTTCTCTTGCTGTTTCTGTGACACCTGAAGTTACTTTCTCCTCTGAAACTTTGAAGCCCTCAAAGTCATCCATGAGGACTGGGAACAATTTCTTCCAAACCCTTGTGAATGTTGGCATTTTGACCTCTTCCCAGGAGTCACTCATGCCCTTAATGGCATTTGGAAAGGTGAATTTTTCCAGAAGGTTTCTATTTGCTTTGTCCAGATCCATCAGAGAAATCATGTTTTATGGCAGCTACAGCCTTATGAAATGTATTTCTTAAATAATAAGACTTGAAAGTTGAGGGGCACTGGGTGGCTCAGTTGGTTGAGTGTCTGACTTCGGCTCGGGTCACAAGTTGAAATTACTGCCTGACCCGCGGACTACAGAATGGATGTTGTGTTAGCAGGCCTGAAATCCACATTAATCTCATTGTCCATCTCCACCAGATATCTTGCTTGGGTAACCAAGTACATTGTCAGTGAGCAGTAATATTGTGAAAGGAATCTTTTCTGAGCAGTTCTGAACAGTGGGCTTCAAATATTCAGGAAACCATTTTGTAAGCAAATGTGCTGTTGTTCCATTTATGGAGCACAGATTGTATACTAGCTCCAGCATTAATTCTTAAGGGCCCTAGGATTTTTGGAATGGTAAATGAGCACGGACTTCAACTTAAAACCACCAGCTAACATCAGCCCCTGACAAGAGTCAGCCTGTCCCCTTTCAAGTTTTGAAGAGAGGCACCGATGTCTCCTCTCTAGCTATGAAGTCTGAGATGGATTTTCTTCCAATAGAAAGCCATTTTTGTCTACACAGAAAATCTATTGTTTAATGTAGCCACCATCTTCAATTCTCTTAGCTCTATCTTCTGGATAACTTGCTGCAGCTTCCACATTGGCACCTGCTGCTTCACCATGCACGTTTATGTCCTGGAGATGGCTTCTTTTCTTACACCTCGTGAGCCAACCTCTGTTGGCTTCCAGCTTTTCTTTTGCAGCTTCCTCACTTCTCTCTGTCTTCAGAAAATTAAAGAAAGTCAGGACCTTGCTCTGGATGAGGCTTTGGCTTACGGGAACTTGGTGGCCGGTTTGATCTATCCAGACCACCAAATCTCTCTTCGTATCAGCAATCAGGGTTGTTTTGCTTTCTTATCATTTGTGTGTTCACAGGAGTAGCATACTTTCAGTTTCCTTCAAGAACCCTTCTTGAACTTTTGCATTCATAGCCTGTCTCTGCCTTCCTCACTAAGCGTAATCATTTCTAGGCTTTGATTTCAAGTGAGAAATGTGTGATTCTTTCTTTCCCTTAAACACTTATAGGCAACTGTAGGGTTATTACTTAATAATAATAATTACCTAATTTCAATACAGCTGTGTCTCCAGGAATCAGGAGACCTGAGGAGAGGGAGAGAGAGGAGGGAACGGCCAGTGAGTGGAACAGTCAGACCACACACAACATTTATGGGTTAGGCTCGCCAGCTTACATGAGCGTGGTTTGTGGGCCCTAAAACAGTTGCAGAAGTAACCTCAGAGATCACTTATGTCTTATCAGCATAACAAATATAATGAAAAAGTTTTTAAAACTGTGAGAAATACCAAAATGTTACACAGACACGAAGCAAACTAATGCTTTTGGAAAAATTACACCAATAGACTTACTTGGTACAGGATGGCCACAAACCTTCAATTTGTTAAAAAAAAAAAAATGCGGTATCCAGGAAAGGCAGCAAAGCCAAGTGCAATAACACACGGTGTGGCTGTGTACTGAAGGGTAGTGGTTGTCTCCAGGCGGAGCTCTTGTGGGACTGAGTTATGTAAGCCGAACTAGCCATTTCAGTCCCCGTGGAACACCAATTCTACTTGGAAGAATGACTGACAAACTGTGGTTATTCAAAGGACTTGGCAGACGCTTTTTCAAAATGAACCAAGTAAGCCTGACACTTTAAGGAAAACAACCGACAGTATTTGTCCTCAATAATAAATTGTAGCTTTAGTGCAGAAAAAGGACTTTGGAAAACTTGCATCTGCCCCTGTAACCTTGACAGCATCCCAGTACTTACTTTTCTGATGAGGTTAGTGATGTGTGATAGTAACGAGTAGGATTGGTTGGCACTGTGTATTGAAACATCAAGATTCTAGATCAAACTGTGTCAGCAGTTGGAAGGACTGCATAATTCAGTGATGCAGAAAAATCAGACTTGGGTCAAAGATCAATTCACAATGCAAGATAGACCTATGGTTTTAATCTAACAGACAACGAAATTTCCATCCTATGGTTTCAGATCCCATGTCGCAACTTTTAAGAAACTCCATTTGGAAAGTCTTGGAATACTAACAAATAATATCCACAATTATCAAGACTCTTAAAATTCTGGGTTTTTTTTCAACTACATATTTATATGAGGCTGGATTTTCTTTATATACTTCAAGGAAAACAACATAAAATAATAGATTGAATGTGGAAGCAGGAAAATCTCACCATCTTCTGTTAAGTAAGACATTAAAGAGATTTTCAAAATATAAAACAGTGCCACTTAGTTTTGGTAAACTAGTTATTTTTCATGATTTATGCTAGCATGTAGTGGATTTATTATTAGATTTAATGAAGTAGTAAATGAATAATTCAGAAATATCTCAGTTTTAATTTCTGAGACCTTCAGTATAATATAACCTACATAACCATGTTTGTTTTTAATTAATACTTAACACTTTAAACATGATTAATAATGTTAAAAATTTTCAGTCTTAATTTCTAAAATAGTGTAATAAACATAACCTGCAAAAACTAAGTTCTTTAAGTTTTATTTTGACTCCAGTATAGTTATCATACAGTGTTATATTAGTTTCAGGTGAACAATACTATGATTCAACACTTCCCTACAACACCCAGTGTTCATCACAAGTGCACTCCTTAATCCCCATCCCGTTTCACCCATCCCCCTACCCACCCTCCACTGGTAACCATCAGTTTGTTCTATGAGTCTGTTTCTTGGTTTGCCTCTTTCTGTTTTCCCTTTGCTTATTTATTTTCTTAACTTCCACAAATTAATGGAATCATATGGTATTTGTCTTTCTGTGACTCCTTTTGCTTAGCATTATACTGTCTAGCTCCATCCATGTCTTTGCAAATAGCAAAATTTCATTCTTTTTATAGCTGAATGATATTCCATTGTGTGTGTGTGTGTGTGTGTGTGTATACATGTATACACACACACACACACATACTACAGCTTCTTTATCCATTCACCTATTAAGGGACGCCTGACGGCTTCCGTATCTTGGCTATGGTGAAGAATGCGGATGCTGCTGGAGGCATGCAGGTGCATGTATCCTCTGAATTGGCGGTTTTATATTCTTTGAGTAAATACTCAGTAGTGCAATTGCTGGATCATAGGGTAGTTCTGACTTCTTGAGGAACTCCCACATACTCTTTCCCACAGTGGCTGCACAAGTTTGCATTCCCAGTGGTAGCGCTTGAGTGCTCCTTTTCTCTACGTCCTTGCGAACAGCTGTTGTGTCTTGTGTTGCATTTAGCAGTTCTGACAGGAGGTTGTATCTCGTCACATTTCCCTGATGGTAAGTGATGTGAATATCTTTTCATGTGTCTCTTGGCCATCTATATATCTTCTTTGAAGAAATGTGTTCGTGTCTTCTGCCTATTTTATAATTAGATTATTTCTTACATGTTGAGTTTTACAAGTTCTTAAATACATTTTGGATACTAACTCTTTATTGGATGTCATTTGCAAATATCTTCTCCCTTTCAGTAGGCTGCCTTTTAGTTTTGTTTCCTTTGCTGGCATAGAAACTTTTTATTTTGATGATGTCCCAATAGTTTTTGCATTTGTTTCTCTGGTCTCAGACTTACCTAGTAGGAAGCTGCTATGGCCAGTGTCAAAGAGGTTACTGCTTGTGTTCTCTACTAGGATTTTTATGGTTTCAGATATCACATTTAGGTCTTTGATCTATTTTGAATTTTTGTATATGGGGTCAGAGAGTAGTCCAGTTTTCCCAGCACCGTTTGTTGAACAGACTGTCTTTAGCCCATTGGGTCCTCTTTTATTCCTCGTAAAAGATTAATTGACCATATAATTGTGGGTTTATTTCTGGGTTTTTCTATTCTTCTCTGTTGATCTGTATGTCTGTTTTTATGCCTGTACCATACTGTTTTGATGACTACAGCTTTGCAATATAATTTGAAGTCCAGAATTGTGATGCCTCCAGCTTTGCTTTTTCAAGATTGCCCTGGCTACTCAGGGTCTTTTGTAGTTCTATACAAATTCTAGGATTTTCTAGTTTTGTGGGAAATGCTGGTGGTATTTTCCTGTTGACTGTTTTGGGTAGAATAGACATTGTAACAATATTTGTACTTTCAGTCCATGAGCATGGAATGTCTTTCCATTTCTTTGTGTCTTCTTCATTTCTTTCATCTGTATTTTATTCCTTGATATCTTACAATTATTGGCACAACTGTAAATGGGATTGTTTTCTTAATTTCTGTTTCATTATTGATATATAAAAAGACCACAGATTTCTGTACATTGATTTTGCATCCTGTGACATTGCTGAATTTGTTGATCAGTTCTAGCAGTTTTTTGGTGGAGTCTTTTGGGTTTTCTATATATAGTATCATGTCATCTGTAAATAGTGAATGTTTTACTTCTTACTGATTTGGATGCCTTTTATTTTTATTGCCTGATTGCTGTGGCTACGACGTTCAGTATTATGTTGAATAAAAGTGGGGAGCATGGAAATCTTTGTCTTGTTCATAACCTTAGAGGAAAAGCTCTATTTTCCCCATTAAGGATGTTAGCTGTGAGTTTTTCATAGATGGACTTTATTATATTGAGGTATGTTTCCTCTGAACCTACTCTGTTGAAGGCTTTTATCATGAAGGTTGTACTTTGTCAAGTGTTTTTTGTGTCCATTGAAATGATGTGGTTTTTCTCCTTTCTCTTAATGATGTTATCACATTGATTTGTGAATATTGAACCAGGGTTGCGTGAATAATTCCCACTTGATGGTGGTGAATGATTTAAACACACACACACACACACACACAAATTATCAAGGACTTCAAAAGTTTCAGAGTATAAAGGGTATCTGAGACCAAGAGGTTTGAGAACTTCTGCTTTCAGAGTTTCTGGTCCCTTTGCTGTAGATTCCAGAATCTTCCGCATATTGCCCTCAGTGTTTTGCAGGCCACAGTGACAGAGACAAGGACTCAGCCCTGATTAAGAGAGTCAGCTGGGTAGTGGGGGAAGAAGAGCCGAGGGCCTGATTGACCCAAAGCCAGGCAACCTGGCCTGTGCCTCTTTGCCAGAGAACCGAATGTTCCCGTGTCACTGCAGGAAGGAGGCATTGGGGCGGAGGGGGAGACGTGGACTCCCTGTGTGATGTGCCCACAATAACCACTGGTTCAATCACCCACTTGCATTGTAAATTCTCACTTCCACTACTCTTCACAAGAGGGACTTCAGATTTTTCTCTTATGTCTGGTTGGCGTAACCACTCTAGGATATTTTGGGTTTATTTTGGGTCATTTCAATCTCCTGCTAGTCGCACTGCCAAGTTTCCAATGTATCTTTGAGATGCAGGGATGCGTTTCACAGCTCACCCTTGCCCCTCCCTTCTCCTCACTGCCAGCAGCCATCGGTGCTCCTGGGGTGCTTGTCTTTTGCCTGTTAATTACACACGTTGTGTCTGCCCCCGTCCACTGCATCGAGTGAGTGACTGTTGTTAGCAGTAGCTACATAGCAGGAAGGTTTAGGGAGATGCACACAGTGCAAACCAGTGGTGGCTGGGGGGCAACGGGGGGAGGGTGGTTGAGTGTCACAGTATCTGTATGACAAACACCTTATCTGACAAGCCTCCTAGTCTATACTACTATGTTAAAAGTGATAAGGAAAGGAATGTTTTTGATCTTACTGCCCTTTACTAAATATCTTGTCAAAGTAAAACTAGAGAAATCATTGGAGGCACAGAGTAAATTCTTTAAATGCCAACTAATATTTCTACTCTTTAGGCTGTTGATTTTCTTATATAGGCATAAGTGCTGACACCATTAAAGATAATTACTTAAAAATATTCAAGTTACCTGTTCTAAGAATTAGCTTATTGTAAGGGAGACTGCCGGAGTTGACAAAGGGCTGAGTTTATGTACTGTTTCTTGGAGCAGCTCAGAGCAGTTCATTGTGATGTGTGTGTGAAAGGGCTTTTTTTTTTTTTTTTTAACATGGGAAACTAATTGTTTTGACAATAATTTAGCAGGAATTAGGCCAAGAAAAGGTTTGGATGGCCCGTTAGTAATTAATTGCCCATTCCCAGTCATTCATCAAACATTTTTCTCCCTACTTGCAGCACTTACATAATGCCTGGTTCTGATTTATATTCTGGAGAGGCGGCCTGGAATGGTGATCTGAGTATCTTGTGTGTGTCCGGGGTGTGGGGGACTGCAATAAGGACAAGTGAAAGGTGTGATGCATAGGGACTTGTTTTCACTTCCTTTTAATTTTGAAGAAAAATCAAAGTATTTGACACACTATAATTCGGGTCAGTTTTAGGCCACACATGTCCTAAAATATTATAAATAAAATTCTGTTATGGAAAAATAACAGTTAGTTATCATGAACCATTCTACTACTTGGTAACCACTTTTTTTTTTTTTTTTTGGCTAGTTTTAGAGAGGACACCTTTTCGTAAAAACCAGGTTTACCCTGAGTGACCTGTTTAATCACTTGTGCTCTTTTTGATCATTTTTTTTTTTTTAAATAATTGGAAGTTTGTCCATCTCATTTCCCTTTACCTATTTTGCCCATCCACCCAACCCTCTCCTTCCTGGCAACCAAGTCTGTTTCATTGTTGTTCATTTGTTTTGTGTTTTAGATTCCACATGTAAAGGAAATACAATATTTTCCCTTCTCTGGCTGATTTATCTCACTTAATATAATATCCTCTAGGTCTATCCTTGTTGCAAATGGCAAAATCCTCTTCCTCTTTATGGATGAGTAATATTCCAGTATATACACATACTACATCTTTATTCATTTATCTGTGGATAGACATCTAGGTTGGTTTGAGATCTTGGCTACTATAAATAATGCTGCAACAGACATAGGGGTGCATGTATCCTTTCATTTTCTCTGGGTAAATAACTAGTAGTGGAACTACTGGTATTTCTATTTTGATTTTTTGAGGAACCTCCATACTCATTTCCACAGTGGTTGTACCGACTTGCATTCCCATCCAACAGTACACAAAGGTTACCTTCTCTCCATGTCCTTGCCAACGTTTATTTCTTTTCTTTTGATACTATTCATTCTGACAGGTATAAGTTGGTATGTCTTTGGATTTTGATTTAAATTTCCCTGATGATGAGTGATGTTGAGCATCTTTTCATGTATATTTTGGCTATCTGTATGTCTTCTTTGGAAAAATGGCTCTTCAGGTACACTGCCCTTTTTTTTTTTTTACTGGATTATGTATTTTTTTGGTTGTTGTTGAAATATAGGGGATTATATTGGATAAGGGGTCAATAATCCAAAATATAATTTGCAAATATCTTCTCCCACTCAGTGGGTTGCCTTTTCATTTTGTTGGTTTCCTTTGCTATGCAAAGGAATTTTGCTACACTATTTTGGTGTAGTTCCAATAGTTTATTTTTGCTTTTGTTCCCCTTGCCTGAGAAGACAGGTCCAGAAAAATGTTGCTAGGCCTGACATCCAAGAGGTTACTGCCTGTTTTGTTTTCCTCTAGGATTTTTATGATGTTAGGCCCTCAACTCATTTTATATTTGTGTATGGTGTAATAAAGTGGCCTAGTTTCATTCTTTGCATGTAGCTGTCCAATATTCCCAGCACCGTTTGTTGAAAGGACGGTCTTTTCCTCATTGTATACGCTTGCCTCCTTTGTTGTAGATTAGTTGACCATGTAAGTATGGGATTCTTTCTGAGCTCTCCATCCTTTTCCATTGATCTGTGTGTGTTTTTGCCCCACTATCATACTATTTTGATTACTATAACTTTGTTATACATCTTGAAATTTGGGATTTTGATACCTCCCTGTTTTGTTCTTTCTCAAGATTCCTTTGGCGTCTTTTGTGGTCCATACAAATTATGAGTATTGGTTCTAGTCCTATGAAAACTACTATTGGTATTTTGATAGGGATTGCATTGGGTGATATGGATATTTTAACAATTGCTCCAATTCATGGTATATCTTTCCATTTGTGTCTTGCTGTTTTCAGAGTACAGGTCTTTCACCTTTTTGGCTAAATTTATTCCAAGATATTTGATTGTAATATTTCTTTTAAATTACAAAGGAACTCTAATTTGAAAGTATATTTAAGATCACTTTCTTGACAGTCTCAAAGCTTTAAGCCAAGGGGAAGGGATTTGTTCCCATTAACACACCACATTTTCTACACTTGATAGCAAGCATGATGACCAGATTTGTTACAGTAGTAATTCAGTGCTGGAAGAGATGGGACAGTGGCCCCATGTAGGCTGTGCCTTTGCTTGGATCAACTGGCACTGAAGGTGTTTTTTTCCCTTTCCAGGCTTCCGGCTGTGATGGGTCTGAGATTCCCGACGAGGTGAAGCTGATCGGGTTTGCCCAGTTGAGTGTCAGCTGATGTATGTCCCTTGACATCTCCCTGATCTGTCATGCCCCCGCCTCACACCACTTCCCTCAATCTTCCTCCCCCACTCCTCCCTCCCACTTCCCACAAAATCAGAGGTTGTGAAGAGTCTGGCTTCAATGAAATGGGATAAAAAAGAATTTTTTAAACTTATAACACTCCGAGTTCTGCTTTATTCTCTAGCAATCCACAGTATGAGAACAAGCAAATGCCACAACTGCACGACTGTTGCTAAGTTTTCCAAAAGCTATTTAATATTCTCAGCAATCAATTCGGATATCCCTTAAGTGAAAAGAATCTGAAATACACTCAGGTGGTCCTATTTATTGGCAACAAAAGGAATTTTTTCTATCAGAAGCCTATTCTTTCATTGTTGTTCTTTCTGTTCTACTTTAATTGTACATCTGACAATACTGCCTCTTTTATGTTGTATTTAGAAATTAATATACTTATAAAATTAAGATTTATTAGCCAAACTTGAATTCTAGTTTTAAAACTGACTGTGAATTTTATTTTTCATATATTTATGCATTACACACCTTAGCTATAAGAAGAAAAGTTTTTGATTATATGCTTCTTGCAGTTAATCTCTTGTTATTTAAACAAAAAAAATTCAGGTCTATCTTTGGAGTATTTATAACTTTTGATTTTTGAAATGACTGATTTAGGAACTTAGATGCTTACTCTTTCGGTTTGTTTGCCTAAAAACCAATCCACAGTCTGATTGTCTCTTGGGAGAGGGAGGTGCCTTGCAAACTTTCATATTAAGAATGTGCCTGAGGCTGCTTTACTTTGGAACAGTCTCAGATCTAAAACTTCCTCTACATAAAGTGGCATATGTGAGGTTCATTGGAACATATAGAATGCTCTATAAAATGTTGCCATTCTATCAGACTGCTAATTATGTACCCATCTCTCATTTGACTTCTCTGTGATAGGATTTGTTATTCCAAAGGTGATAAACTTGAAGATACAGAATCTGAGTTTTACTTGAAATTCTTCAGAATACCCAGATGGAGTGAAAAATAGAAAGGGTTTTTGTGCAATGACCAAAAAGGTAAAATGCTGTTAAATTTCAAGAATAAATACTTTCACCCAAGTTAGCCCTCTGCTTGACTATATATTAAGGAATAGTAAACCTTAGGATTTTCAAAATTGGAGACTAAACTTTCAGGGAGGTGGGCTCCCAGGATGGTACCATTGCTCTTTCCTAGCTAACCCTAGATATGGCAGCTCTTTAATGTACTTTAAAAAGCAAATATATATTACTAAGGAAAGAAAAGTTATTTATAATCGCCTTGTCATCATTGTTAAGGTGTTCCAGAGCCATTTGCATACAATTTAATGTAATCTCATTCCATTCTATTGTTCACACAACAATTACTCAAAGATGACTGCAAAGGTAAAAGGAAAATAAAAGTGTATTGCACAAAGAGATGGTGTCACATGGTCTCCTTCCTCCTTCAGGTGTTCCCCGCGTGGCCAGCAGGGAGATTTTAGCACTTTCATGCCTTCTAGAACTAACTAGGGAAAAGTGCCCTAAAGGGAACAAGGCATCCATTCAGAGAATCAGGGATGACAAATATTCACACTCCATGTAGACAGACTGTTTTAACTCAAACCTTAGGGCCGCAGGGAACGAGAGCAAAGTAATTCCTTACAACCACTTCATGTTAGCCTGGAGGCTTGGAGTGGTTAAGTGACTTTTCCCGGGCCCTGGTTCTGCCGTCCAGAGCATGTTCTTAACACTCCGTACAACTTGCAGACAAAAATAGTAGAAGACCCTCATCTTCTGAAACATTCCTATGTTGCAAAACAAGGGTTCTCAAGTTATTCAGGAATAAGTATCATATAATGTCTGGCCATTGTCCCAAATCTTTACTGCTAGTATTTGAAGGAGTTTATATACATCCATTTAATAGGGCAAAGATTTTTTTTAATGAAAATACCAGTATGAAGGGACTATAAGAACTGATTAACAGTATGAATACAAGGGTGAAGTTCATACACAGAAATTCCTGCAGAATTGCTGGAGAAGTACAAAGCTTGGCATCAGAGCATCCAACCCACCAGTTGCAAAGAAGTGTCTGACCAGATACAGCCCACTCATTTTCCGTTTGTTCTTTTTAAAGTGAGGAAAAATACATTTTTTCCTAGTACTAAAGCCTGCAATGAATTCTCTCTAGGCAGTTACATTTATGGATTCAGAAACTCCAAAACTCTCACAACAGTCCTACAATACATACATAGTAAGTTTTGAACACTTACCTTTTCTAGTACTTTCAGCAGATGCCCAGAGTTATGTGATAGGAAGTGTCAGTCTGCAAGGAGCTGAGAGCGTGGTCCAAGCCGTCACTGTCCCTTGTGCTCTAGAAAGACACAGTCATCAAAAAGAAGTTTAAAGGGACGAGTGCACTGCAGAACCGTGACTGTTTCTCTCACCCAGGCTTTTGATTAAAGGATGCGCAGCAATGCAGCGTTCACCTGCAAGGACCTAAGCTTCACCGAGCACGTATGTGGTATTATCTGTTTGGACAGATTCATGTGCCTTGACAAACAGGTGGGTTCACAAAATCTCAGTAAAAATCAAGGGACCCCCATGTCACACCTGCATACACCCAAGAACTGTTTTACATCAGTGTGCCTCTAGTGTGGTCAATTTGTAAAGCTGTAAAATAGAAGCGAGTTCCCTTTTATCTCATTTTAACTCACAACATATTGTCCTTATGTGAACAAATGGTGGTCTGTATTTAAAACAACTTTTAAAGACACTTACTTATAAATCCTGTGTGATGAAAATTTCCTCTTTTTCCAGAAAACAGTATCCCTGTAAAGTTCCGTCTGTGTTCCACATCTTATGTGCTGGTAAACGTGGTGGGTGGCCCCTCATCTTCACGTCCTAGTAGGGTGAGGAACTAGTCTTTAGAGGAAGACCCAAGAATTCCCTCAAAAAAATATTCCTACATACAATGACATTGGCATGTAAAATTTTCATGTTAGGAATTTTCATTCCCTTATTGCAATAATGCACCGATGGTCTATTTAGTTTTAACCAATATACCTCCCAGCTGAACCCTCCAAGTTAAATTGCAGAGATGCCAAATATAAGCCCAATTCACATTGGAGGGCTTCTGCCGAAACTTAGGATTTGCATTTGACAGTAAATGATCTGCACTCTTCTTTTTTCTTAGAAGTATAACAGAAGCTGTTGCTTAGTGAGGCCCACTTAGGGTGTGACGGTAAAATCATATGATCAATTTAAATTAGAATGTTATCCATTTCTTACAACTTAAAACATGCTTCTACTTCACCCAAAAGTGGCCTTTTTACAATTATGAGTCCTCTTAAAGAGAACTCAAATACGCATATTTTTCTGCTGTACATATTTATATTGCCAAAGCCTAGCTAAGAACTCTCTCACCAGGATATTCAGGGGCAGTGTGAGTATAAGCGGGGTGCCATGGTGGATGGTGCTAGAACATCCCAACCTAGAAGTACACCCTGCTCTCCAGGGTTCTGCATTTCAAGAGGTCTGTTACAAGGCCTAACAGCCATAAACCAATGGCTGGGTCAGGTGATGATTTTTATTGTGTATCTTCACAATCTAAAAATTCCAGTGTAATGAGATGGATTATAAGTGAGTGTTATCTTTGAGCTAATGCAATACTGCCTGGAGTTTGGTGATGGGGATGTGCACTCTCAGGAATAATAGAAATATTTAATATATATATAACCAGTGCAGACAGTGAGAGCTTATGTTTAAAATGATTAAGTGACTGACTCCCCCAGTATATCAACACCCAAAAAAAAACGGAGGAGCTGGCACTCCACTGGAAAAGACAAAGCATTAAAAAATGGTCAAAAGTACCTGTTCCCAAGGGCACCTGCATGGCTCAATCGGTTGAGCATCTGGCTCTTGATACCAGCTCAAGTCATGCATGATCTCAGGGTTCGTGGGTTCAAGTCCCACATCCGGCTCTGCACCGACAGCACAGAGCCTGCTTGGGATTCTCTCTCTGCCCCTTCCGAGCACATGCTTGCTCATGCACACGGTCTCTCAATAAACATTTTAAAAAAAAATACCTGTTTGCAAAATGTCCCAGTGATTGCCTAGGTGATACTTTGCCATGGAGAAAAATGCAGCTTCAAGTAACAGTGATGCCTTCTTGGTTCTTGCTCACCAAACCTCGCCAGGTAGTTTGGGAATCTAAGAACAGTGAAGAAAATCCACATGATTAGGTTAACAGCCATGGCACGTCTTGTGCCAAACCAACGGAGGCTGTTTTTTACTCAGGCATCCCCCGGTGGAAACACTAAGATACATAAAACTTCCCCCTACAAGAGTTCTAGCATACAAAATATCAGCTGAAGTTTGCTGAGCCCTTATAATTTAGCTCATAACTCATCAAAGGGCAAGAAATGCTATTAAAAGTTACCATCTTCTTCTCTTGTTATTTGAAGTTGCTACCGGATGATGAAAGAGCAGTAATGGAATAATCATTGCTAGAGTGTACTTCTGCCTCATGTAGAAAACTGGCTTGAGAAACCAAGACTTGGAATTCATCACAGAGGAAACTGGCTTACTTTCTAGATAGAATATTCAGTAAATTAGCAGGCCCGTAATCTGGCAAGTGGGGGATGATAGTGCGCTTCTTTACAAAATGGTGTAGACAATACTCTGGTGCAGCCTTCACCCAGATAAGCAGTGTGGTACTGAACAATTCTGAAAGCACTTAGATGTGTGAAGTAACAAAGTTCTAAAGGAATAGTGATCAGAGTCAAGATTGGTACACTCAGGTAGATTTTTCACATACCTCAGTCCTTTTTTCTCCTCTCTGAACTTGATGGAATTCTGAAAAAGGAAGCGAGAGAGAAAATGAAACAGGATTGAGGAAGTGTCCTACTGAAATGCCACACACTGTTCATGCATGTTATTGGACAACCCTGCCTTCAGATCCAGCACTACTTTCCCATGCTCTAGAACACGGTAATGAAGCTTGGCTGTATAGGTCATCAAATCTGAGTCACAGTGGTCCTCTAGTAATGTTTGTGTGTACACTGAGTCACAGGGTAAGGTCTATAATTCTTTTTGTGGGTTGTAGCCAGTAAACGTTTGAAAGCCACTCCTTTAAGCCATTTCGAATGGGTTTTTTTATTGTTGTTGTAGCCAAAAGCAGTCACTTTGCTAAATACTTTACATCTTCTCATTGCATCTTTAACAACTCTGTTGGTTAGGTTTTATTATCCCATGTTAAAGATGAGAGAACTAAGCCTTGGAAGGACTAAGCTGTCCAAGGTCACACAGTAAGTGTCAAATATGAGGCAGGACTTGAAATGTAGGTAAATCTGGTTCTAAAGCCCACACTCTCAATGATATCAGACAACCTCCTTCATGAAACAAGACACACGTTATCGCTGGTTTTCTCGGGATCCACGCACTAGACCAAAGACTTCTACCGCACCTCGCATAAACCTCTCAACAACTCTGGGAAATTGGTTTCATTATCTGCCCGTTATAGATGAGGAAATCGATGTACAGAGGTCTTAAGTAACTTCTCCAAGGTCAGCTAGTAGGTAACAGAGGGACTGAACCCAGGTCAGGTGGAATCCAAAACATTTCCACTGTACCTTAGAGAGCTGCCACCCTTAAGGGCAAATCCAGATTTTGTGGGGCCTGGAATTTATACAGTTAAGGCTAGGGGACTCTAAGTTTGGGTACAAAGTTACTGGTGGCAAATTAGATACCGAGTCTTGCAAAGGGCCCTGGCCGTTATTTCCCGTAACTCTGCCACCACATCACGGATGTTGTACCTGCTTTTCATTTCATGATTTGTATTAGGACTTGGAGATTCATCAGAATCTCTTGTGAGGTATCTCCCAAATCCAGGAAGGGATGTAAGTTTTCCAAGATCAAAGAACAAAAGATGGTTATTTGAGAAGGGACAGTTTCAGTCTGATTATTTTAAGTGCCTTTTAAAAACATTTTTTGAATTTAAACAAAAGATAAACTAGTTACATTCCTTAGTAATAAACTTTAAAACCAATGTAGCTTCTGCTCAGGCTTTGTTACCAACTGTCAGTGTGATCTCACCAGGTTCTGTTTCACTTCACTAAACCTCCGCATACTCATTTTTAGATTGAGGGGGATTAATTAATTGATTATTAACCTCCTTTACAACTTGCACTTTCAAGAGAGGCCTGAGCAGAGGAATGAATAAACCAGTTCCTGCTTGCCTGCACTGGTCCATCCATTCAGTTTAACATTTGAGCTCTTGATGAATTGAGTTTTAGAAATTCTAATCAGTTAATTAGGAAAGAGTTGTACGGGGAGAGTCAGGATCAACCTAACTGAAGTTAAAAAGATGGGTCTCTTCATTAGCTCGACTGGTGATTATTTCACAATCTGCTGTATATTGAAACATCAAGTTGTACACCTTAAACATACAGTGTTTATTTTTCAATTATTCCTATGGACATGGTCTTAAAATAGTTAAAATATTTCTATTTTATGGCTATCCCCTAAGCACATAGTGCTTCACAGGGGCCATTCCACCAAGTTCTTTCCTTCCCCATAGAACTCCTGCTACAAGAGGAAAGACGAGAAGTATGTTGAGGAGGGGTGAGGAGGAGATGCCCGGCAGACCATCCTACCCTCTCCTCCTGCCACGTGTGGGTAAAAACAGCCACAGCATCCCTGTTGGCTCCTAAGAGCTAAGTCAAAACCAAAATCTTAGAAATGGCACGTTCCTGTCATTTCTGGCATTTTAATCTTATAGTTAATGATTTAAATTATTAAATATGGTTAACATTACTAAAAATAGTGACTGCAGAGTACCTACCTTGTCCCAACTGCTTTTTATATATATTATCTCTTAATCTTTTTATAACTATACAAAGCAGGTATGACTGTGTCTATATTACAGATAAAGGAAACGAAGTTCAGAGAAGTAACTTATCCAAGATCAACAACTACTAAATAGCAGTACAGTACTAGAATTTGAATTCACATGATATCTTCCTACTATACCACATTGTCATGCAGTTAAATCTGTATTTTCCCTATATTTATTATAATATGGTGTTATATATAATTAAATAACATTTAATTGCCTTCTGGTCAGCCAATAAGCTGCTTACAGGAGCGGTTTCAAAGGAGATTTGGTAATGTACAGACCCTTACTGAATATGTGTTGGGAAATACAATATTAACTGGCAAAAAAAAAAAAATTAGGAGACGTATATTGTTGAAAAACAATGACTACAATCAGACCAGCAAAGAATCCAGACATAATAATTGCAAATGGTAGTTACAGGATGGTCAAGAAAAGGACAGTCTGGCTGGGTAGCAACATTTTCAGCTGTTCCTCTCTGTTGGCAGCCGCTCGAACCCACAGACTACTAAATGCGTTAGTATTAGGAAGACTGTGATAACACCACAGTCAGCTGTGTAAAATGAATTTAAGAGTGACTGACAGATAAATAGACTTGAAGTAGCAAATTGCTGAAAAGATCAGCTCGGAACTGTGAAACAAGAATGATACCTTGGTGTGGGTTAAAAGAGAAAAAGTTGACCTGTCCATCACTAGAGCCACCTTGGGGATCAAATACTTAAACTTCTCAGAACCAGCATGGTATGGAATAAGGTTTGGTGTCTCACTGAAGTATCACCTGGACAATGCTCACTTCCATAAAATTCACCTTTGAGTCTAAATCCTTTCTTTCCCTCATTTTATATAGTTCTTTGCCCTCTATCAGAAAGGTAGGAGACTTATATTTAAACAATGGTATAATGCTGGGCTCTTTGTGGTAAGCCCTGTAAATTTCAGGTAATAGTTTGGTATTGCCTCTTTAAAAGAGTGTAATCAATGTCTGTGCTCCATTTGTGCAGGGAAACTTTGCATTTGGTCACTGAGCCTCAGCATATTTTACTGCACAGCAATCTAGACAATCCCAATCAACTAGACATTTATGAAGAGGGAGCTAAACCATGGCAATAAGAACTCTGTGACATTTTAACAGCCATATATGGAAGACTTAGCTTAGAGAAATTGTGCAATAATTGAATGAATGAATAACTGCTGTAGTTATACAATTCCTTCACATTTGGACTTACTGGGTACACTTTTTAAAAGATCACAGGATTTCAGAGATCGTCTGTTTTAATCTCCTGGGAATCTTTCTTGACTTTCTGACTCCCAGCCTTGTGTTTTTGTGCTCTGCATTGAAAGAAATTCCCTTACTATTAAATAAGAAATAGCATTCAAATACAAGTCCAGTTTTTTGAGTGGGGTAAATGTGTTTCTAAAGGTTTTAATCTTAGAATATTTTAAGTGTAGATGATCCCAAAAATATCCACGGAGACAACAGGTCAAGAAAAACTACAAGGAGATACTTGATATATAAACAAAGTCTCATCAAATCACCTTGAACCCCTTAGCTGCAGAAAAATGATTAATTTTCAACAATGACTGAGCCAGGGAAGCTTATCTACTCCTGTGTTCTCTGATGAAGACAGCTAAGGCTCCATATTCATTCTCTGTCCTTGAATTTGCAATTGATATTTACGAGGTGGCCATATTGGAAAGTCAACCTCAAAAGCACAAACCTTGCTAACACCATGCCCCTGCACATTTTCCTGCAGACCTGCCCCCCAAGATGCTTTCAGCAACAGCCCATCCGAAGTGGTGCCACAAGCATGGCAGTGTGCAAGCACCACCCCATGACAGGGGTCAGCACCACCCCAAAGTGACTCTTGCCCCATGTAGAGGACAATAAAACCACACGTGCCAGTTCGTCTGCAGCCCCAGCTGGTTGCTGGTTGCACACCTCTACTCTGACTGCATGTCCCACTCACCAACAAAAGCTCCTCAGGGGACAACAGAGGGAGAACACCCTGCAGCTTGCTGCTACCACGGCCCTGTCAAGTGTCTGGTCTGACCGAAGTCAAGCCCAAAGAAGCCCAAGGCTGGCCTACTAATAACACAGGGACCAAACTTCGCCCGCAGGGCAAGCCACTGCAGACAACTATACTGAAGGGAATGTGGCTCAGCTGCAACAGCAGGGTGTACGCAAACATAGGAGATACCCCGGAAGTGCCAAGTTCTGGTGAACAGGAAACACCACAGGAGCTCTTCATAAGGCCACTACGTGCAAGAGCAAGAAATATAGCCAACTTTCCTAACACAGAGAGACATAGGCAAACTAAGCAGGCAGGTGAATATGTCCCAAATAAAAGAATGGGACAAAATCAGCAAGAGAGGTAAGCAAAATGGAGATAAATAACATCACTGGGACTTGAGAAGAGTAGAGGACCTCAGTGAGTCCCTCAATAAACATAGAAAACATAAAAAAGAACAAATCAGAGCTGAAGAGCTTAATAACTGAAATTAAAAAATACACTAAAAGGGAATAAGTAGACTAGAAGAAGAGACCAGAGACCTGGAGAACAGAGTAACGGAAAGCAATCAAGCTCAACAATAGAAAAAAGACCAAAAAAAAGAAGAGATTTGGAGACCTGAGCAACATCATCAAGTGTAGTAACATTTGCACTAAAGGGATCCCAGAAGGAGAACAGGAGAAAGGGGCAGAAATTTTATTTGATGAAATAGCCAAAAGCTATCTGAATCTGGGGAAGGAAACAAATCCAGTCCTGGAAGGCAGAAAGCCCCAACAAAATCAACCCAGACAGGTCCACACAAACACATATAGTCATTAAAATGGTAAAAGTAGTGATAAAGAGAATTTTTCAAACAATAATAGAAAAAAAAACAGAGGAGCCCTGATGGTTCAATTAGTTAGGCATCCAATGCTTGATTTCAAATTTTTTGTTTTTTATTTATTTTTCAGAGACAGACAGAGACAGTGTGAGCAGGGGAGGGTCAGAGAGAGAGGGAGACAGAATCTGAAGCAGGCTCCAGGCTCTGAGCTAGCTGTCAGCACAGAGCCTGACACAGGACTCAAACCCATGAACCATGAGATCATGACCTGAGCCAAAGCCGGACACTTAACCAATTGAGCCATCCAGGTGCCCCCAATGCTTGATTTCAGCTCAGGTCATGATCTCAATGGTTCATGCAATCAAGCCCCACATCAAGCTCTGTGCTAACAGCAAGGAGCCTACTTGGGATTCAGTCTCCATGTCTCCTTTCCCAACTCATGTGTTTTCTCTCTCAACTAAATAATCTTTAAAAAAGAAAAGGAAAACAGCTACATACAAGGAAAATCCCAGAAGGCAATCATCTGATTTTTTTAGCAGAAACTTTGCAGGCTATGAGGGAATGGCATGATATACTCAGTGCTGAAAGAAAAAAGAAAACCCTATAAACAAGGATACATGATCCAGCAAGGCTATTACTTAGAATAGAATGAGAGCTAAATGCTTTTCCAAACAAATAAAAATTAAAGAAATTCATCACCATTAAACAAGCCTTGCAAGAGATATTAAAGGTTACTCTGTGAGTAGAAACACCATAAGCAGGAGTAAGGAAAGTAGGATGCACAAAAGCAGTAAAATTATATATATAATCAGTCAAGGGAGTCACAAAATAAAAGGATGTAAAGAATGACATGATACACCTAAAATGGGGTGAGGGGTAGGGAAGGAAATGTTTAGTTCAAACTAGAGCGACCATCAACTTAATATAGACTGCTATATGCATAAGATGTTATATATAAACCTAATGATAACCTCAAATCAAAAATAGATTTGCAAAAAATAAAGAGAAAGGAATTCAAATGTATCACTAAAGAAATCCAGCAAACTGTGAGAGAAGAAAGCAAAAGAATAAAGGACCAGACAAGAATAAAATAAAACAAAACTGCAATAAGTGCATACCTACCCATAATTACTTTGTATGTAAATGGACTAAACACTCCAATCAGGGTGATAGGATGGATAAAAAAAAAAGAATAAGACCCACCTGTATGCTGCTTATAAGAGACTCATTTCAGACCTAAAGACAATGCAGATTGAAAGTGAAGGAATGGAAATTAATTTATAATGCAAAGAAAATGACAAGAAAGCCAGGGTAGCAATACTTCTAATCAAAATAGACATTAAAACAAAGACTATAGTAAAAGACAAACAGGGACACTATATAATTATAAGGGGAACAATCCAGCAAGAAGATAAAACAATTGTAAATATTTATGCATCCAACATGGAGGACCCAAATATATAAAGCAATTAATAACCGACATAAAAGGAGTAATCAATAGTAATACAATAATAATAGGGCATAACAACTGCTGGGAACTTATCCAAGGGACACAGGAGTGCTGATGCGTAGGGGCACATGTACCCCAATGTTCATAGCAGCACTGTCAACAATAGTCAAGTCATGGAAGGAGCCTAAATGTCCATCACCTGAAGAGTGGATCAAGAAGATGTGGTATACACACACACACACACACACACATATATATAATGGAATATTACCTGGCAATGAGAAAGAATGAAATCTGGCCATTTGTAGCAACGTGGATGAAACTTGAAGGTATTACGCTAAGTGAAATAAATCAGGCAGAGAAAGACAAATACCATGTTTTCACTCATATGTGGATCAGGAGAAACTTAACAGAGGACCATGGGGGAGGGGAATGGGAAGAATAGTTAAGGAGAAGGAGGAAGGCAAACCATAAGAGATCCTTAAATACTGAGAACAAACTAAGGGTTGATGGGGGTGAGGGAGAGGGGAAAATGGTTGATGTGCATGGAGGGGGGCACTTGTTGGCATGAGCACTGGGTATTATAGGGAAACCAACTTGAAATAAACTATATTAAAATATATATAATAGTTCATAAGATCCCACTTAAATCATTCAAACAGAAAATCAATAAGGAAACAGTGGCTTTGAATGACACATTGGACCAGATGGATTCAACAGATATGTTCAGAACATATCATCCTAAAACAATACATATTCTCTTCACATGTACATGGAAGATTCTCCAGAATAGATGACATGTTAGGCCACAAAACAAATCTCAACAAATTCAAAAAGACTGCAGTCATACCAGGAATCTTTTCCAACTATAGCTCTGTGAAACTATAAATTAACCAGAAAAAAAGAACACAAATACATGGATCTTAAATAATATATTACTAAGCAATAAGTGGGTCAACCAAGAAATCAAAGAGGAAATTCCAAAACACATGGGACAAATGAAAATGGAAATGCAATGGTCAAAAAGTCTTTCAGATGTAGCAAAAATGGTTCAAAGAGGGATGTTTATAGCAATATAGTCCTGCCTCAAGAATTAAAAAACAAAAGAAAAAGAAAACTCAAACAACCTAACCTTACACTTAAAAGATCTAAGAGAAAGAAGAAAAGAACCCAAAATCAGTAGAAGGAAAGAAATAATAAAGATTAGAGCAGAAATAAATGATATAGAAACTTAAAAAATAGACCAGATCAATGAAACCAAAAGATAGTTCTTTGAAAAGATCAACAAAATTAATAAACCTTGACCCAGACTCATAAAAAGAAAGAGATAAGGGACTCAAAATCAGAAAGGAAAAAGGAGAAATACTGACACCACAGAAATACAATTATGAAGTTTGGTGAGTTCCTTGTACATTTTCGATATTAGCCCTTTATCTGATATGTCATTTGCAACTATCTTTTCCCATTCTGTTGGTTGCCTATTAGTTTTCTTGATTGTTTCCTTTGCCTTGCAGAAGCTTTTTATCTTGAT